>NC_086448.1:720582851-720903969 GCF_028390025.1 Pseudophryne corroboree
GCGGGAAGAACCGCTTCAAATGTAAGTCAGCCTCTCCTCCCTGGGGACACTTTCCTGCCGCAATGTGTAAAATGGGGGCACGTGCCTGCCGCAATGTGTAAAATAGGGACACTTACCTGTTGTACTGTGTAAAATGGGGGCACGTGCCTGCCGCAATGTGTAAAATGGGGACACTTTCCTGCCGCAATGTGTAAAATGGGGGCACGTGTCTGCCGCAATGTGTAAAATGGGGGCACAAGCCTGCCGCAATGTGTAAAATGGGGACACTTTCCTGCCGCAATGTGTAAAATGGGGGCACGTTCCTGCCGCAATGTGTAAAATGGGGGCACGTGCCTGCCGCAATGTGTAAAATGGGGGCACGTGCCTGCCGCAATGTGTAAAATGGGGACACTTTCCTGCCGCAATGTGTAAAATGGGGGCACTTTCCTGCCGCAATGTGTAAAATGGGGACACTTTCCTGCCGCAATGTGTAAAATGGGGGCACGTGCCTGCCGCAATGTGTAAAATGGGGACACTTGCCTGCCGTGCTGTGTAAAATGGGGTCGCGTGCCTGCAGCAATGTGTAAAACGAGGACTTTTTTTATTTTTTATCCTGTGGTGGCCGTGATGATGAGATCAGATGAGGTCACGCCCATCTTAACAAAGCCACGCCCATTTTAATGAGGTCACGCCCCTTTCCGGGAGCGCGCATGCTTTCACTCTTTATGTCTATGGGGGGGGCGCATTTTTTTTATGTGAATGGGGGGGCGCATTTTTAATCTCGCACTGGGAGCCAAATTGGCTAGAAACGGCCCTGGGACCCATGGCTGAAGGACTGCCCATCCCTCTAGGCATTAAGAGACTATGCAGACCACCCGCTAACCTTGCCTAACCCAGTCATCCCTTCTGTCGCCTCAAATCTGCTATTTTTATCTATCTACTTGGCCGAAGGAGAATGCACCTACATGTCAATGGTTAGAGAGAGTGAAAAAAAGAGTGCAAGAGATGGATGGGAGTGAGGAGGGGGGGGGGGGGGAGGGGGACAGTTATAACCACCATAGCATTCATTTCTGACGCTAACAGGGATTACAACTGTACAAATGTAGCCATTCTCATCGTGGCTACATCATACTGCGATTGCGCCTTGTTAGGCGCGACCGCACTGCGTACTTCTGGACGTCTGAGACGTGTGTGTGCCCCATTCACATAGATGGGAGTGGCAAATGCCGCAGCTCAATGCGGCTAGGCGCAGGCATGCATAGCTGGGTCGAGGGTGCACGTTTCCCTCAGATGTAGCCATGATCAGCATGGCTACATCTGTACGTATATAGTATTGGATAAAAACAAAAGTAATGATTAAAGCACAATATAATTTCTCTTACATCCTAGAGGATGCTGGGGTTAGTACCATGAGGTATAGATGGGTCCACTAGGAGCCACTAGCACTTTAAGAGTTTGAAAGTGTTGGCTGGCTCCTCCCTCTATGCCCCTCCTACCAGACTCAGTTTAGAAAATGTGCCCGGAGGAGCCGGTCACAGCTAGGGGAGCTCTCCAGAGTTTCTCTAGTAAAAGTTTTTTTTAGAGTTTATTATTTTACAGGGAGGCTGCTGGCAACAGCCTCCCTGCTGCGAGGGACTAAGGGGGGGAGTAGTGTCCACCCTGCGGGGTCTGAGCCACTATCTCCGCTGACAGGACACTGAGCTCCTGAGGGGATCGAACGTTCACCGCCACAGGGGATCACTCACCCCAGCAGCATGCCGCCACCCCCTTACAGAGCAAGAAGATCAGTGGCTAGTTAGTCACCGGCCCCCCTGGCAAGCGGGGAGCCGGTGTGAAGATGGCGGCAACAGGGTAGGGAGCACAGTATTAACTGCGCTCCGGGGCTCAGCGGTACATGGTGCATTGCTGTGAGGGGCACCCTGAGCCAGCACCTACACTCTGCACTGTCCAGCAAGCCTGTCAGGGTCCCAGGATCACTGCCAGCACAATTCCTCAGGCCAGTATAATCTTCAGAAGAGCGGGAAGACAGCGCCATGAAAGGGGGCGGAGCTTCTCAGAGTGGACCCAGCAGCATTCAGCGCCATTTTCCTGCCTGCAGAAGCGCTGACAGGGAGAGCTGTCCCTCCAGATCAACTCCAGCTGCCTTGTACAGTACCAGGGGGTTATAGAAGAGGGGGGAGGCTGTGTAAAGTCTGTGTAGCCTATAAAGGTACACAGACAGCGCTGGTAGTGTTATTAGTTCTACCTTAAAAAGCGCTGTATCCTCTTAGGTGGGATCCATTCCATGTACACAGGATTGTAATGCTTTGTCTCAGATCCCTATTGTTGAAGCTAATACTGAGACTGAAACTCAGGTGTTGAAGAGGTCTATGGCAGATTGGTCAGGCTCTGTCCCTATTCCTGCAAAATCTCCTAGCATGTTCCCACAGGAACGTGCACTTGCCCAAATCATGCAAGATGACACGGATACCGATTCCAATACTGCAGACGGTGATGGGGAGGTGCTGAGGGGGGCGGCATCCCTTGCTAAGGGGGTGCAGCTTATGATTGAGGCTATTAGAGATGTGTTAAATATTAATGACACTACACCTGAGCAGGTTGAGGAGGCTTACTTCACTGACAGTAAGAAAGCCTCGCTAACCTTCCCTGCGTCTAAAGAATTAAATGCTATATTTGAAAAATCCTGGGAAAACCTGGAGAAAAAATTCCAGATCCCAAACAGGGTTCTGGTTGCTTTTCCCTACCCTGAGGAATATAGGAAAAAATGGGTTAACCCACCCATTGTGGACGCATTTGTCACCAGACTGTCTAAAAATAAAAAGGTGGTTTTACCTGTCCCTGGATCTACCGCATTAAAAGAACAGGCTGATCGTAAAACTGACACTACGCTCAAATCCATATACACTGCTTCAGGAGTGGCGTTAAGACCCACTAATGCCTGTGCATGGATTTCTAAAGCCATAGTAAAGTGTAGGGATGAGCGGGTTCGGTTCCTCGGAATCCGAACCCGCCCGAACTTCATGTTTTTTTACACGGGGCCGAGCGACTCGGATCTTCCCGCCTTGCTCGGTTAATCCGAGCGTGCCCGAACGTCATCATCCCGCTGTCGGATTCTCGCGAGGCTCGGATTCTATCGCGAGACTCGGATTCTATATAAGGAGCCGCGCGTCGCCGCCATTTTCACACGTGCATTGAGATTCATAGGGAGAGGACGTGGCTGGCGTCCTCTCCGTTTATAGAGAAGAGAGTGAGACAGTAGAGAGAGACACAGTAGTAATTTTGGGGAGCATTAGGAGGAGTACTAGTTACTTGCTGAAGTGATAGATAGTGTGACTGTATATTATCTGACTTGTGGGGGAGACACTGACAGTGGGGAGCAGTTAGAGTCTGAGAGCAGGACTCAGGAGTACATATAACGTACAGTGCACACTTTTGCTGCCAGAGTGCCACACTGCCATTGTGACCACACTGACCACCAGTATAATATATATTGTGATTGTCTGCTTAGGAGTACTACTTGCAAGTTGCTGATAGTGTGACCAGTGACCTGACCACCAGTCACCACCAGTTTAATATATATATATATATAAAACAAAAAATCCTAATATCTTGCGCTATACCTCTAGTCTCAAACCAACAAGAAATACCCTCTGTCAGATAAGGAATTAAAAGTAGATTACAAATAGAAATGGATTCTCGTGGGAGCCAATATGCCTTTTGTATGACAATAATTAAAAGTTTTTATTGTACAGAAACAAACGATATTTATCCTAAGCGTTCGTTATTGACACAACCTTCTAAAAATTCATATAAAACAATATTACAATCTTATACATAAATTACAGTTGGATGTGAGGATTTTACAGCCAGGTGATCACAGTCAGAACTCGAAATGGATGTATCTCCAACCAGATGTTTGTGATAAGGACTTTGTTAACCAGACGTTGCAACGTCTGGTTAACAAAGTCCTTATCACAAACATCTGGTTGGAGATACATCCATTTCGAGTTCTGACTGTGATCACCTGGCTGTAAAATCCTCACATCCAACTGTAATTTATGTATAAGATTGTAATATTGTTTTATATGAATTTTTAGAAGGTTGTGTCAATAACGAACGCTTAGGATAAATATCGATATATATATATATATATACATATAAAATTGTATATAATATATATATAATATTGTATACCACCTACCCGTGGTTTTTTTTTCTTTCTTTCTTCTTTATACATACTACTATAGTAGCTTACTGTAGCAGTCTGCGGTGCTGCTGAGCTGACTGTGTCCAGCAGGTCCGTCATCAGTCATTACATAATAAATATATATACCTGTCCGGCTGCAGTACTAGTGATATTATATATATATATATATTGATTTCATCTCATTATCATCCAGTCTATATTAGCAGCAGACACAGTACGGTAGTCCACGGCTGTAGCTACCTCTGTGTCGGCAGTCGCTGGTCCATCCATAATTGTATACCACCTACCCGTGTTTTTTTTTTTTTTCTTTCTTCTTCTTTATACATACTACTATAGTAGCTTACTGTAGCAGTCTGCGGTGCTGCTGAGCTGACAGTGTCCAGCAGGTCCGTCATCAGTCATTACATAATAAATATATATACCTGTCCGGCTGCAGTACTAGTGATATTATATATATATATATATATATATATATATATTGATTTCATCTCATTATCATCCAGTCTATATTAGCAGCAGACACAGTACGGTAGTCCACGGCTGTAGCTACCTCTGTGTCGGCAGTCGCTGGTCCATCCATAATTGTATACCACCTACCCGTGGTTTTTTTTTTCTTTCTTCTTTATACATACTACTATAGTAGCTTACTGTAGCAGTCTGCGGTGCTGCTGAGCTGACTGTGTCCAGCAGGTCCGTCATCAGTCATTACATAATAAATATATATACCTGTCCGGCTGCAGTACTAGTGATATTATATATATATATATTGATTTCATCTCATTATCATCCAGTCTATATTAGCAGCAGACACAGTACGGTAGTCCACGGCTGTAGCTACCTCTGTGTTGGCAGTCGCTCGTCCATCCATAATTGTATACCACCTACCCGTGGTTTTTTTTTTTTCTTCTTTATACATACTACTATAGTAGCTTACTGTAGCAGTCTGCGGTGCTGCTGAGCTGACAGTGTCCAGCAGGTCCGTCATCAGTCATTACATAATAAATATATATACATGTCCGGCTGCAGTACTAGTGATATTATATATATATATATTGATTTCATCTCATTATCATCCAGTCTATATTAGCAACAGACACAGTACGGTAGTCCACGGCTGTAGCTACCTCTGTGTCGGCAGTCGCTGGTCCATCCATAATTGTATACCACCTACCCGTGGTTTTTTTTTTTCTTTCTTCTTTATACATACTACTATAGTAGCTTACTGTAGCAGTCTGCGGTGCTGCTGAGCTGACAGTGTCCAGCAGGTCCATCATCAGTCATTACATAATAAATATATATACCTGTCCGGCTGCAGTACTAGTGATATTATATATATATATATATTGATTTCATCTCATTATCATCCAGTCTATATTAGCAGCAGACACAGTACGGTAGTCCACGGCTGTAGCTACCTCTGTGTCGGCAGTCGCTGGTCCATCCATAATTGTATACCACCTACCCGTGGGTTTTTTTTTTTCTTTCTTCTTTATACATACTACTATAGTAGCTTACTGTAGCAGTCTGCGGTGCTGCTGAGCTGACTGTGTCCAGCAGGTCCGTCATCAGTCATTACATAATAAATATATATACCTGTCCGGCTGCAGTACTAGTGATATTATATATATATATATATATTGATTTCATCTCATTATCATCCAGTCTATATTAGCAGCAGACACAGTACGGTAGTCCACGGCTGTAGCTACCTCTGTGTCGGCAGTCGCTCGTCCATCCATAAGTATACTAGTATCCATCCATCTCCATTGTTTACCTGAGGTGCCTTTTAGTTGTGCCTATTAAAATATGGAGAACAAAAATGTTGAGGTTCCAAAATTAGGGAAAGATCAAGATCCACTTCCACCTCGTGCTGAAGCTGCTGCCACTAGTCATGGCCGAGACGATGAAATGCCAGCAACGTCGTCTGCCAAGGCCGATGCCCAATGTCATAGTACAGAGCATGTAAAATCCAAAACACCAAATATCAGTAAAAAAAGGACTCCAAAATCTAAAATAAAATTGTCGGAGGAGAAGCGTAAACTTGCCAATATGCCATTTACCACACGGAGTGGCAAGGAATGGCTGAGGCCCTGGCCTATGTTCATGGCTAGTGGTTCAGCTTCACATGAGGATGGAAGCACTCAGCCTCTCGCTAGAAAACTGAAAAGACTCAAGCTGGCAAAAGCACCGCAAAGAACTGTGCGTTCTTCGAAATCCCAAATCCACAAGGAGAGTCCAATTGTGTCGGTTGCGATGCCTGACCTTCCCAACACTGGACGTGAAGAGCATGCGCCTTCCACCATTTGCACGCCCCCTGCAAGTGCTGGAAGGAGCACCCGCAGTCCAGTTCCTGATAGTCAGATTGAAGATGTCAGTGTTGAAGTACACCAGGATGAGGAGGATATGGGTGTTGCTGGCGCTGGGGAGGAAATTGACAAGGAGGATTCTGATGGTGAGGTGGTTTGTTTAAGTCAGGCACCCGGGGAGACACCTGTTGTCCGTGGGAGGAATAGGGCCGTTGACATGCCTGGTGAAAATACCAAAAAAATCAGCTCTTCGGTGTGGAAGTATTTCACCAGAAATGCGGACAACATTTGTCAAGCCGTGTGTTGCCTTTGTCAAGCTGTAATAAGTAGGGGTAAGGACGTTAACCACCTCGGAACATCCTCCCTTATACGTCACCTGCAGCGCATTCATAATAAGTCAGTGACAAGTTCAAAAACTTTGGGCGACAGCGGAAGCAGTCCACTGACCAGTAAATCCCTTCCTCTTGTAACCAAGCTCACGCAAACCACCCCACCAACTCCCTCAGTGTCAATTTCCTCCTTCCCCAGGAATGCCAATAGTCCTGCATGCCATGTCACTGGCAATTCTGACGAGTCCTCTCCTGCCTGGGATTCCTCCGATGCATCCTTGCGTGTAACGCCTACTGCTGCTGGCGCTGCTGTTGTTGCTGCTGGGAGTCGATGGTCATCCCAGAGGGGAAGTCGTAAGCCCACTTTTACTACTTCCACCAAGCAATTGACTGTCCAACAGTCCTTTGCGAGGAAGATGAAATATCACAGCAGTCATCCTGTTGCAAAGCGGATAACTGAGGCCTTGACAACTATGTTGGTGTTAGACGTGCGTCCGGTATCCGCCGTTAGTTCACAGGGAACTAGACAATTTATTGAGGCAGTGTGCCCCCGTTACCAAATACCATCTAGGTTCCACTTCTCTAGGCAGGCGATACCGAGAATGTACACGGACGTCAGAAAAAGACTCACCAGTGTCCTAAAAAATGCAGTTGTACCCAATGTCCACTTAACCACGGACATGTGGACAAGTGGAGCAGGGCAGGGTCAGGACTATATGACTGTGACAGCCCACTGGGTAGATGTATGGACTCCCGCCGCAAGAACAGCAGCGGCGGCACCAGTAGCAGCATCTCGCAAACGCCAACTCTTTCCTAGGCAGGCTACGCTTTGTATCACCGGTTTCCAGAATACGCACACAGCTGAAAACCTCTTACGGCAACTGAGGAAGATCATCGCGGAATGGCTTACCCCAATTGGACTCTCCTGTGGATTTGTGGCATCGGACAACGCCAGCAATATTGTGTGTGCATTAAATATGGGCAAATTCCAGCACGTCCCATGTTTTGCACATACCTTGAATTTGGTGGTGCAGAATTTTTTAAAAAACGACAGGGGCGTGCAAGAGATGCTGTCGGTGGCCAGAAGAATTGCGGGACACTTTCGGCGTACAGGCACCACGTACAGAAGACTGGAGCACCACCAAAAACGCCTGAACCTGCCCTGCCATCATCTGAAGCAAGAAGTGGTAACGAGGTGGAATTCAACCCTCTATATGCTTCAGAGGTTGGAGGAGCAGCAAAAGGCCATTCAAGCCTATACAATTGAGCACGATATAGGAGGTGGAATGTACCTGTCTCAAGCGCAGTGGAGAATGATTTCAACGTTGTGCAAGGTTCTGCAACCTTTTGAACTTGCCACACGTGAAGTCAGTTCAGACACTGCCAGCCTGAGTCAGGTCATTCCCCTCATCAGGCTTTTGCAGAAGAAGCTGGAGGCATTGAAGGAGGAGCTAAAAGGGAGCGATTCCGCTAGGCATGTGGGACTTGTGGATGGAGCCCTTAATTCGCTTAACAAGGATTCACGGGTGGTCAATCTGTTGAAATCAGAGCACTACATTTTGGCCACCGTGCTCGATCCTAGATTTAAAAACTTCCTTGGATCTCTCTTTCCGGCAGACACAAGTCTGCTGGGGTTCAAAGACCTGCTGGTGACAAAATTGTCAAGTCAAGCGGAACGCGACCTGTCAACATCTCCTCCTTCACATTCTCCCGCAACTGGGGGTGCGAGGAAAAGGCTCAGAATTCCGAGCCCACCCGCTGGCGGTGATGCAGGGCAGTCTGGAGCGAGTGCTGATGCTGACATCTGGTCCGGACTGAAGGACCTGACAACGATTACGGACATGTCGTCTACTGTCACTGCATATGATTCTCTCACCATTGAAAGAATGGTGGAGGATTATATGAGTGACCGCATCCAAGTAGGCACGTCAGACAGTCCGTACTTATACTGGCAGGAAAAAAAAGCAATTTGGAGGCCCTTGCACAAACTGGCTTCATTCTACCTAAGTTGCCCTCCCACAAGTGTGTACTCCAAAAGAGTGTTTAGTGCCGCCGCTCACCTTGTCAGCAATCTGCGTACGAGGTTACTTCCAGAAAATGTGGAGAAGATGATGTTCATTAAAATGAATTATAATCAATTCCTCCGTGGAGACATTGACCAGCAGCAATTGCCTCCACAAAGTACACAGGGAGCTGAGATGGTGGATTCCAGTGGGGACGAATTGATAATCTGTGAGGAGCGGGATGTACACGGTGATATATCGGAGGATGATGATGAGGTGGACATCTTGCCTCTGTAGAGCCAGTTTGTGCAAGGAGAGATTAATTGCTTCTTTTTCGGTGGGGGTCCAAACCAACCCGTCATTTCAGTCACAGTCGTGTGGCAGACCCTGTCACTGAAATGATGGGTTGGTTAAAGTGTGCATGTCCTGTTTATACAACATAAGGGTGGGTGGGAGGGCCCAAGGACAATTCCATCTTGCACCTCTTTTTTCTTTCATTTTTATTTGCGTCATGTGCTGTTTGGGGAGTGTTTTTTGGAAGGGCCATCCTGCGTGACACTGCAGTGCCACTCCTAGATGGGCCAGGTGTTTGTGTCGGCCACTAGGGTCGCTTAGCTTACTCACACAGCTACCTCATTGCGCCTCTTTTTTTCTTCTTTGCGTCATGTGCTGTTTGGGGAGTGTTTTTTGGAAGGGCCATCCTGCGTGACACTGCAGTGCCACTCCTAGATGGGCCAGGTGTTTGTGTCGGCCACTAGGGTCGCTTATCTTACTCACACAGCTACCTCATTGCGCCTCTTTATTTCTTCTTTGCGTCATGTGCTGTTTGGGGAGTGTTTTTTGGAAGGGCCATCCTGCGTGACACTGCAGTGCCACTCCTAGATGGGCCAGGTGTTTGTGTCGGCCACTAGGGTCGCTTAGCTTACTCACACAGCTACCTCATTGCGCCTCTTTTT
The DNA here is from genome assembly GCF_028390025.1 of Pseudophryne corroboree. Classification (NCBI taxonomy): domain Eukaryota; kingdom Metazoa; phylum Chordata; class Amphibia; order Anura; family Myobatrachidae; genus Pseudophryne; species Pseudophryne corroboree. The sequence goes on from NC_086448.1 coordinate 720,592,632, forward strand.
TTCTTCTTTGCGTCATGTGCTGTTTGGGGAGTGTTTTTTGGAAGGGCCATCCTGCGTGACACTGCAGTGACACTCCTAGATGGGCCAGGTGTTTGTGTCGGCCACTAGGGTCGCTTAGCTTACTCACACAGCTACCTCATTGCGCCTCTTTTTTTCTTCTTTGCGTCATGTGCTGTTTGGGGAGTGTTTTTTGGAAGGGCCATCCTGCGTGACACTGCAGTGCCACTCCTAGATGGGCCAGGTGTTTGTGTCGGCCACTAGGGTCGCTTAGCTTACTCACACAGCTACCTCATTGCGCCTCTTTTTTTCTTCTTTGCGTCATGTGCTGTTTGGGGAGTGTTTTTTGGAAGGGCCATCCTGCGTGACACTGCAGTGACACTCCTAGATGGGCCAGGTGTTTGTGTCGGCCACTAGGGTCGCTTAGCTTAGTCATCCAGCGACCTCGGTGCAAATTTTAGGACTAAAAATAATATTGTGAGGTGTGAGGTATTCAGAATAGACTGAAAATGAGTGGACATTATGGTTTTTGAGGTTAATAATACTTTGGGATCAAAATGACCCCCAAATTCTATGATTTAAGCTGTTTTTTAGGGTTTTTTGAAAAAAACACCCGAATCCAAAACACACCCGAATCCGACAAAAAAAATTCGGTGAGGTTTTGCCAAAACGCGGTCGAACCCAAAACACGGCCGCGGAACCGAACCCAAAACCAAAACACAAAACCCGAAAAATTGCAAGTGCACATCCCTAGTAAAGTGGTCAGGCACATTACTAGAGGATTTGTATACAATGGACAGAAGTGACATTGAATTGTTTTTACGTAACATACAGGATTCTGCGGGGTTCATGGTGGAATCCTTGAAGGACCTGGGGATGCTGACTGCACGGATATCTTCCATGTCGGTCTCAGCCCGCAGGGGACTCTGGCTACGCCAATGGTCTGCAGACGCGGAATCCAGGAGAAGTGTGGAGAACCTACCCTACACAGGTCAGGCTCTATTTGGGGAAGCGTTGGATGTGTGGATTTCCATGGCAACTGCGGGTAAGTCATCTTTCCTTCCCTCTGCTACACCTTCTATGAAGAATCCATTTTATTCGGCTCTGCAAAAGTCCTTTCGGACTGCTAAGGTAAAAATGTCCAAGCCTCCTACTACTTTCATTAGAGGTGGTCGGGCAAAATCCAGAAAGCCTGCACCCGCAGGCTCCCAGGACCAGAGACCCGCTTCTGGTTTCTCAAAATCCTCAGCATGACGGTATACCTCAAAGCCTTGAGGACAGGCTGGTGGGTGCGAGGTTCAGATGTTTCAGCCACGTCTGGGTGTCGTCCGGCCTGGACCCCTGGGTACAGGATATTGTGTCCCAGGGGTACAGACTGGAGTTTCAAGAACTCCCGCCTCACCGATTCGTCAAATCAGGCTTGCCAGCGTTACTGGCAGACAGGGCTGTCCTACAGGAAGCCATTCAAAAATTGGAAAGGTCAACGGTCATCGTTACAGTTCCACCGCATGTGCAAAACAAGCGTTCCCATTCAAAACTTTTCGTGGTGCCAAAACCGGATGGGTCGGTAAGACTGATTTTGAACTTGAAATCGTTAAACCCTTATCTAAGGGAGTTCAAATTCAAAATGGAGTCTCTGAGAGCGGTGATCTCAGGTCTAGAGGAGGGGGAGTTTCTGGTATCCCTAGATATCAAGGATGCGTACCTCCACATTCCGATTTGGCTGATGCACCATGCTTATCTCAGATTTGCACTGTTGGACAGTCACTATCAATTTCAGGCACAGCCATTCGCCCTCTCCACAGCTCCGAGGGTGTTCACCAAGGTGATGGCAGAGATGATGGATCTCCTCTGCAGACAAGGGGTGAACATAATCCCATATCTTGACGATCTGCTGATAAAGGCATCATCCAGGGAGAAATTGTTGCAGTCCATTGTTCTCATGACTAATCTCAGGGAACACGGTTGGATCCTGAACCTTCCAAAATCATATTTGGAGCTGACCAGGAGGTTGTCTTTTCTGGGAATGTTCCTCGACATGGAACTGCAGAGGCTGTTTCTACTGGAGGAGAAGGCATTTGTGATACAAACAATGGTCCGGGATGTCCTGAAGCCAGCCCGGGTTTCGGTTCATCAGTGCATTCGCCGTCTGGGGAAGATGGTGGCCTCTTTAGAGGCTCTACAGTACGGAAGGTTTCATGTTCAGCCCTTCCAACTTGATCTCCTGGACAAGTGGTCGGGATCTCATCTACACATGCGCCAGAGAATACGTCTGTTTCGCAGAAAGCAGGATTTCACTCCTCTGGTGGCTACAACTACCTCACCTTCTGGAGGGCCGCAGGTTCGGGATTCAGGACTGGATCCTTCTAACCACGGATGTGAGTCTCCAGGGCTGGGGCGCAGTCACTCAGGGGGTAACCTTCCAAGGAAGGTGGTCAAGCCTGGAATCCAGCCTTCCATAAACATTCTGGAACCAAGAGACGGTCTTCTCCAAGTGGCCCATCTTCTGCGAGATCGAGCCATTCAGGTGCAGTCAGACAACCTAACGAGGGTGGCTTACATAAACCGACAGGGCGTAACGAAGAGCAGAGCTGCAATGTCAGAGGTAACAAGAATCATCCTCTGGGCAGAAAAACACGCGTTGGCGATGTCAGCAATCTTCATTCCGGGAGTAGACAACTGGGAAGCGGACTTCTTCAGCAGTCACGTTCTCCATCCAGGAGAGTGGGGACTCCATCCGGAGGTGTTCAGGGAGGAAACAGATCTTTGGGGTGTACCTCAAATAGACATGATGGCCTCTCGTCTCAACAAGAAACTTCAGTGGTATTGTTCCAGGTCGAGGGACCCGCAAGCTGTGGCGGTGGACACCCTAGTGACTCCATGGGTGTTCCAGTCGGTGTACGTGTTTCCTCCACTTCCACTCATTCCAAGAATTCTAAAACTCATAAGGAGAACAAGAGTTCAGGCAATCCTCATTGCTCCAGACTGGCAAAGAAGGGCTTGGTACGCGGTTCTTCTGGATCTACTGCTGGAAGAGCCGAGGCCTCTTCCTCTTTGGGAGGACCTGCTGCAGCAGGGGCCGTTCACTTATCAAGACTTACCATGGCTACGTTTGACGGCATGGAGGTTGAACGCCAGATATTAGCTCAGAAGGGCCTTCCGAACAAGGTTATTCCTACCCTGATACAGGCTAGGAATGGAGTAACGTCTAAACATTACCATCGTATTTGGAAAAAATATGTATCTTGGTGTGAGTCCAAGAAGTTTCCTGCGGTGGAGTTTCAACTGGGATGGTTTCTCCTCTTTCTGCAAGCAGGTGTGGATAGGGGCCTGAGGTTGGGATCCATAAAGGTCCAGATTTCGGCCCTATCCATTTTCTTCCTGAAATAGTTGGCTTCCCTCCCTGAGGGTCAGACTTTCTGAAAGGTTTTCTGCACATCCATCCTCCCTTTGTGCCCCCTACGGCGCCCTGGGATCTTAACATGGTGTTACAGTTTGTCCAATCGGATTGGTTCGAGCCTCTACCGGAGGTTGAGGTCAAATTTCTCACGTGGAAGGCTGTCACTTTGTTGGCCTTAGCTTCTGCTAGACGTGTGTCGGAGCTGGGGGCTTTGTCTTGTGAGAGCCCCTACTTGATCTTCCATGAAGATAGAGCTGAGCTCCGGACACGTCAGCAGTTCCTTGTGAAGGTTGTGTCGGCATTTCATATCAACCAACCTATTGTGGTGCCAGTTGCTACTGACTCCTCAATTTCATCAAAGTCCTTGGATGTTGTAAGGGCTCTGAAAATCTATGTGAGGAGGTCTGCTCATCAAAGAAAATGGGACTCTCTGTTTGTCCTGTATGATCCCAGGAAACTTGGGTGTCCTGCTTCTAAGTAGATGATCTCTTGCTGGATCAGGTTCACTATTCAGCATGTGTATTCTACGGCAGGATTGCCGTGTCCTAAGTCTGTTAAGGCCCGCTCTACTCGTAATGTGGGTTCTTCCTGGGCGGCTGCCCGGGGTGTCTCGGCTTTACAGCTTTACCGAGCGGCTACTTGGTCTGGATCGAACACGTTTGCAAAGTTCTACAAGTTCGATACTTTGGCCTCTGAAGACCTGAAGTTTGGTCAATCAGTTCTGCAGGAGCCTCCGCGCTCTCCCTCCCATTCTGGGAGCTTTGGCACATCCCCATGGTACTAATGTGGACCCCAGCATCCTCTAGGACGTAAGAGAAAATAGGATTTTAATTATCTACCAGTAAATCCTTTTCTTGTAGTCCGTAGAGGATGCTGGGCGCCCGCCCAGCGCTTCGTGATGCTGCAGTGGTTATTTAGTTCAGTACTGCTTAGTTCTTGGTTAAGTACTGTTTTGTTACTTGGTAAGTAATATTGTTCAGCCGTTGCTGATGTTTCAAGCTAGTTAGCTTGGTTTGCCTTGTGTGTGAGCTGGTGTGAATCTCACCACTATCTGTGTAAAACCCTTCTCTCGAAAGTTGTCCGTCTCCTCGGGCACAGTTTCTAGACTGAGTCTGGTAGGAGGGGCATAGAGGGAGGATCCAGCCCACACTCTCAAACTCTTAAAGTGCCAGTGGCTCCTAGTGGACCTGTCTATACCCCATGGTACTAATGTGGACCCCAGCATCCTCTATGGACTACGAGAAAAGGATTTACCGGTAGGTAATTAAAATCCTTTTTTTCTTACATCTCTCCATATTAATAAAAATGGATCAGCCGGCAATACTGGCACACTGGGATTTAGGCAGGTAGAGAGAGAGTAAAGGATTTCATTTGCAACATTATAGGCTCACCAAACAACTCAAAGGAGATGTCATAGGTGCAGCTACACATAAAAGATTTAATTAGGAACATTATAGGCCCAACTAGACATCGCTCTTCAAATATCTCCAATGACCCATTTGCAGCCGCTTGTGGTTAAGTAACGACGCTGTCCCAGTAGGTGTAAGATTTTGATTTTATCCAATACTATGCTATCCCCAAGGTTATAAGTCATATATTATAATAGTCATCCTAAAAGTCTGCCGACGATTCGAACTAAGCTACCCTAATCTTTGTCCAGTCACTAACCTTCTGCCAATGTTCTATGCCATCCCAGGCCTCTGGAGAGACAGCAATAGCACAGCCCTGATATAGGCAGTTGGCATTATGACATCACAGCATGACCTCACACACCCCACCAGACCTTCCAAGACTGGTTATTTCTGGTTTGAGGCCCTTGTTGTCTTTTACATGACTGAACTAAAGGAAATGTGATTTCACTTATTATTTTAAACTATGGGGGTCATTCCAACCCGTTCGCACGTAGCGTTTATTCGCAGCGCCGCCGCCAGCGCAGAAAGTGATCGCAGCGGCGATCGCATGAAGACTGACAGGCGGGAGGCGTTCCAGGACATTAACTGACCGTTTTCAAGGTGTGGTGAGGCGAACGCAGGTGTATCCAGGCATTTGGAGGGCGGATGTCTGACCTCAATCCCGGGACCTTCGTCGCTGGATCCGTCGCACAGGGTAAGTAGGTCTGACCCTGGTCTTGTTTTGCAGGAAACTTTTTTAGCATAGCAGGGCTGCACAAGCGATCGCAGGTCTGCTATGCTAAAATACCGTCCCATAGGCGGCGGCAAGTTTATCGCACGAGCAGCAAAAAATTGCTATGTGCGATCAACTCGGAATAAGGGCCTATGACATTCAAAACAGAACATTTTTATTACTAGCGTTTGCCTGCAGTTTTGCTCGCTTAGTGGCATCTAATATTGTGATGTAAATTGTATATTGTACACATAGGGCCTTGTTCAGGTTGGATCGTTATAAGCGATCCAACCACAAAAATTGCTAAAAGGATGCGGGCTCATGCGCAGGGCCCATCCTGCGCATGCTCCCGCATTCTCTGCGTCGCCCCGCAGAAAATGTGATTGCCTCTGCCTGTCAATCAGGCAGAGACGGTCGCAGGGCGGGGGAGGCAACTTTCCATTTCCAAGGTGGGGACGGAGCATTGTGGGGAGACGGCGACTTAGACACGTGAGGGTGTGATTGGGGCGGCTGCATGACGTCACAAGCAGCCACTGCGATCACAAAAATGGCGGTGGACCTCCTGCTGCCCCATTTTTTATGATCACACTGAAATTGCGGTGTGATCACAATATTTGCAGTTTTTCTTCAGGGACTAACACAAAAGATGCTTGGGGCTACTAACATGTGGATAAGCCACATAAAGCTTCCCATAGGTCAGTGGCGTCACAACGGGGTGCACACACGAGTGTCACCCGCCAAGGGGTGACACCAAAGTGCCAGGTCCTCTTAAGTGACAGGAGCCGGGTCTTGCACTGTGACATTACGTGCAGCACCTAGCTCTTGTCACAGTGCAGGAGCCAGCACCGCACACACACTGGTCCACGGGTACAGCCGCAACCCCCGGGAAAACCCGGAGCAACAAAACGGAGATTGAGGCCACACCCCTACCCACGAGACCACACCCCTTTTTGCAATTGCGCACAGAATTACCTCCTCCCCTCCTCTCTGGGTGTCACCAGTGGCAGTGACGCCTCTGCCATGCTTGTAGCAGCAGGTCGTAAGATCTACATCTGTAGCCAAGAGTGTTTGCCCCTGTGACTTTTGATAGTCATAGTGAATCAGATGCTTACAGGAACTGAAGGGGCTTGGACTGAAAAGAAAAATTAATGGGGATAAGGGGTATAGGCAGTATAAACACAGTTTCACCTGCACCACATCTCGTTAGAATCTCTGCCTCCATTAGGTTGCTCTGCAGAGCAGTCACTTTAAGTCCGGTTCTTGTTGTATAACCTGGGCAGAGTCAAGTTGAGTCAAGCATGACCGGAACACCAACTGTCAGTTCAGTGCTGTACGCTGGAAGTCCAGTTGCACTAAGGGGGTCATTCCGAGTTGTTCGCTCGCAAGCTGCTTTTAGCAGCTTTGCACACGCTAAGCCGCCGCCTACTGGGAGTGAATTTTAGCATATTAAAATTGCGAACGAAAGATTAGCAGAATTGCGAATAGACACTTCTTAGCAGTTTCTGAGTAGCTCCAGACTTACTCGGCATCTGCGATCAGTTCAGTGCTTGTCGTTCCTGGTTTGACGTCTCAAACACACCCAGCGTTCGCCCAGACACTCCTCCGTTTCTCCAGCCACTCCCGCGTTTTTCCCAGAAATGGTAGCGTTTTTTCGCACACACCCATAAAACGGCCTGTTTCCGCCCAGAAACACCCACTTCCTGTCAATCACATTACGATCACCAGAACGAAGAAAAAACCTCGTAATGCCGTGAGTAAAATTCCTAACTGCATAGCAAATTTACTTGGCGCAGTCGCACTGCAGACATTGCGCATGCGCATTAGCGACTATTCGCTCCGTTGCGACAAAAAAATAACGAGCGAACAACTCGGAATGACCCCCTAAGTGAATTTAAAATTCCACACATACTGTATAGTCATTTTGGATTGAGGAGCCTGCACTCTGCACACCATACTTGCCTACCCTCCCGGAATGGCCGGGAGGCTCCCAAAAATTGGGTGACCCTCCCGGCCCCCCGGAAAGGTGGGCAAGCTCCCGCTTTCCGTGTTGCCCCTCCACGACTCTCCTCAGCCGCCCGCAGCAGAGAACAAGTGGGAGGTCCGAAAGGGGTCCGATGACGCGATTTGCGCTGAATCGCGTCATCGTAGCTCCGCCCCCCGCTATACAGCGCCTCTTTTCTCAGCACTGCATAGCGGGGGGCGGAGCCACGATGACGCAATCCTGATGCCACGCCCCCGGACAGTCCACTACCCTGTTGGCCATGTCCCCGGACTGCCCATCCTGCTGCCGCCCACGCCCCCATGCACCTACAATGCTGCCTCTTCCCGGAGGAGGGGGCAGCAAAGTAGGTAAGTATGCTGCACACTGCACGCGCCAAGTGTCAAGCGTGTGGTTTTTCCTTTATTGTTCCTCTCCCTGATGTCAGATCGAGATCATACATACCTCAGTCCTTTTCTAGGACACTAAGCTATACAATAGTGAAAATCAGTGACGTGCAGTGAGGTCTTTGGCTGGGGAGGCTCATATATATCTTCATCTGCCCCCTCTCTCACTTGAGATGTGTGTGCAGGCCAGAGTGTAGGCGCCGCTCAGGGCCGGTGCAAGGGTGTTCGGTGCCCTCGTGCAAACTATAAAATTACGCCCTCCCTCCCTTAACTCATAAAGGGACAGCGTGCATCACAAAAGAGGGGAGTGTTCTCACAAGGAAGGGGTGTGGACACAATAGCACCTGAGAATAGTACCTCCAATTCAAATTACGCCACACTGTAGCACAATCTTATTCACATTACACTGTATGTAGTCCCCATGATTCATATTACGCGACATAGTAGTGTCCCTTATACTTATGTCCAGCATTGCCTGGGTTTCTGTTTATTTTTTTAAGCTATTATCCCCAGCACTGCCTGAGGATATGTTTTCTTCTCTCTTTTTACTCTTCTCTCTCAGCTCTCCTTTCCCCATCTATTTCCATCCCCTCTTTCCCTTTCTTACTCCCACTACTTTGAGAGTCACAGGGAGGGTGAGGGTGAGGGCAGGGACGCTGAGGGGGAGATACAGGGAGGGTGAGGGCAGGGATGCTGAGGGGGTTGGGTGAGGGCAGGGACGCTGAGGGGGAGATACAGGGAGGGTGAGGGCAGGGACGCTGAGGGGGAGATACAGGGAGGGTGAGGGCAGGAAAGCCGAGGGGGAGATACAGGGAGGGTGAGGGCAGGAAAGCTGATGGGGAGGGGGAGGGCAGGGACGTTGAGGGGGAGATACAGGAAGGGTGAGGGCTGGAAAGCTGACGGGGAGGGTGAGGGCAGGGATGCTGACGGGGAGTTAGAGGGCAAGTGAGGGTAGGGATGCTGAGAGGGAGTTACAGGGAGGGTGCGGGCATGGGCGCTCATGGGGTGTTATAGGGAGAGTGAGTGCATGTACGCTGACAGGGAGTTAGAGGAAGGGTGAGGGTAGGGACGCTGACAGGGAGTTAGAGGAATCATGAGGGGCGAGTTACAGGGAGGGTAAGGGCAGTAGTACTGAAGAGGGAGTTACAGGGAGGGTAAGGGCAGTAGTACTGAAGAGGGAGTTACAGGGAGGGTAAGGGCAGTAGTACTGAAGAGGGTGTTACAGGGAGGGTAAGGGCAGTAGTACTGAAGAGGGAGTTACAGGGAGGGTAAGAGCAGTAGTACTGAAGAGGGAGTTACAGGGAGGGTAAGGGCAGTAGTATTGAAGAGGGAGTTACAGGGAGGGTGAGGACAGGGGCCTAAAAATAGATTAGAATAAACAAATGCTCTAAATTCCCCCAACCGTCACTTACCAGATATGGGCAGCGCCTCCTCCCTTCTTCAGTCTGTCACACGTGGGTCTCTATCAGTGATTGTGCGGGACAGGACTCGGAGCTGATAGTGTGGTTTCCACTCACCACTGGCAAAGCTCTTGACTGTGGGCTGGGTCTGGATCCCATCTTTATGTGCCTGGGCGTCTCCTTCCAGATCAGTCCTGTGTCCCGCCACTCCACTCAAATGGCCGTTGAGCTGTCACCGTCTTGGGGGGACATGGAGATATACACACAGGGGCCTGAAAGGGACATAGTGACACATACTGGGGCCTGGGACGGTACAAGAGGAGACACACACACTTTAGCTTGGAGGTTTAGGGGGGAGACATGGCACACTTTAGCAAGGAGGGGGAGGGGGGGACATGGCACACACTTTAGCTAGGAGGGGGGACACGGCACACATTTTAGCTAGGAGGGCGAAGGGGGGACATGGCACACACTTTAGTTAGCAGAGGGAGGGGGACATGGCACACACTTTAGTTAGGAGGGGGAGGGGGGGACATGGCACACACTTTAGTTAGGAGGGGGAGGGGGGACATGGCACACACTTTAGTTAGCAGGGGGGGGGCATGGCACACACTTTAGTTAGCAGGGGGGGCATGGCACACACTTTAGTTAGGAGGGGGAGGGGGGACATGGCACACACTTTAGTTAGCAGGGGGGGGCATGGCACACACTTTAGTTAGGAGGGGGAGGGGGGACATGGCACACACTTTAGTTAGGAGGGGGAGGGAGGGGACATGGCACACACTTTAGTTAGGAGGGGGAGGGGGGGCATGGCACTCACTTTAGTTAGGAGGGGGACATGGCATACACTTTAGTTAGGAGGGGGAGGGGGGGACATGGCTGAAAGGGTTAAAGCTCGTCTCTGCTTCAATGTCATAGAATTGCTTGTGTTATAGAACTTAATGTTCCAGCACATTCCTTGCTACTGTCCTTGTCTCTTATCTTTTTTATACCGTGTGAACAACCTCCCTATTTGAAATACAAACTTGCCCATATATGCATATCCTTCCACTGCGGCAGTTCCTAGCCAATCATGTTATGTTAGCCCCTTTTTGTGTTCTGTCCAATTAGTTATTGACTTGGGATATACACGCCCTAAATCCTTTCTTTTATATACTTTTGTTAAACGAACAATAAACAGTGTGAATCTTTACTGCTTGTGTTGTGCATGTTCCTTGTGGCTAAAGGTTTACACTCACAGACGTCTGAGAGGCCATCACATCGAGGGTTAAAGAATATAGGGGCAATCCTTTCAAGTGGGGGCTCCGTCCGCAATTCAGTGATCGTCCCCGAATGGTAAGATAGAGAATTTATTGTCTGTCTTTGCCATACGGGATTGCGGTCATACACTGAAGCTGAATCCGTGTCAGTGTTCTGGGAACACGTGACCAAACATCTTTAATGTCTGGGACTTAAAGATACGTCTGAGAAGGGACCAGGGGTCCAAGCGCAACTCTCCAAAGACGTTAGTATCTGGGATACTTAAAATAGACCTGGGAGTCTATACATAACGTGACGTTAGTATCTGGGATACTTAAAATAGACCTGGGAGTCTATACGTAACGTAGAGAATACCTCGATTTGATCGTCTATATATTCTTGTATGTTTGTAGTGAGATAAGTTCTTATATTTGGTCAGATGGCTGGTAAGTTCTCGTCTGCCAGATATCTTTACTCAAACACTTTTCCTGCTTCCTGTTTAAAACGCTGTATTTTTCTGACATCTTGTACGAATGGTAAGTATCGTACACGTCAAAAGATTTCATGTTCTCACTGTACAGATAATATTGTGATATTGTCAATGACTAATTAACTGGTTAGCTGATGCATGTATAGTAGAGTGTTGTAAATTTTAGATATTTTCTTTTAAAGTTGTACTGTTGATTTATATTACTGTCTGACAATGGGCTCTAGTCAGAGTAAAAAAAACTACATATCCCCCGCCCCTCCCTGGTGAGACATGCAAGATGTATGTCGCCCGCAACTCTACCTCAGAGTATTACTTAGTTAACCCATGGGTGGATAATTTAGCGGGATGGACAGAGAAAGCAGGACAGGACCCATTCCTACGGGAAGGCAGTAATTACCCTTTCTATATGGAGGATTAAAAAAATGTCAGTTCCCAACAGCACAGAAGCGAAGCAGTGAGAAACTGTAAATCTTTGAAATCCCTCTCGCCTCCCCCTTGCATTCCAATGTATCCTGCGCTCGGAGACACAGATCTCTTGGCAGCAGTAACCCTTTCACACCAGATGGGATCGCCTCCAACTCCACTGCTGGAGGGTGCGTCCACTAGCTCTATCCCTAACGCACCAGTAACCCAGAGTTTAGATAATAGTAAAACACTGTCCCAAGCCCACTATTACCCTCGATGGCTGTATATCTTATTTGCGCAAAGCTTGCAAAGGACGCAGCGATACACATATGAAGGAAGTCTTTAAAACCCGTGCTCCTTTGCCTGTGCTTTTTTGCCTGTCGCTGTAGCTTGTAAACAGAAACCTTCGGAGTCTGTTACTGAGTTTTGGAAAAGGTTTAAGGACTGCTGGACAGATGACGCTGGCTTACCTTTGCTTAACTCAGAAAGCTTACTCATTTCCACCTTCATTAACAACCTTCTACCTTCTGTCATAGTTTCTGTTAAGCAAAATGTCTCTTCCTGGACTTCTGATAGTACGATAGATTTTGAAAAAAAACATCTGTATGAGAAAGAGGCTGCAGGGTGTTTTGATGTAAAGAAACCTGCGCCCACTCATAACTATCAGAACTCCGGACGCTTTGACAGACAGAACCAACCCCGCAGTCAGGAAAGATTCCAAAGACCCCGCGCACTGACGGGGCCCGGAGGAGGGTATCCCAGCCTTTATTCAACTCACCCGTCATAGTAAAGATTCACCTCTGCTGCCACTTATTATAAATGGAAGTAAAATTCCCTTTTTAGTGGACAGCGGTGCAACAACCAGTGTTTTGTGTTCTGACCTATGCAGTATCCCCTCTCACCAGAAAAGATAGAAGGTCTCCGCCCCATGATACAGCAATTCTTACAACAGGGTATTCTCAGACATATTGTATCACCATACTGTACTCCTGTGAACCCTGTTGCCAAAGCTGATGGCAGTATAAGATTTGTACAGAATCTCAGAGCGATCAATCAGTTAATTGTCCCAATTGCACCAATTGTTCCAGATGTAAACTCACTCATTTCTGCAATCCCTGCAGATGCTGCGTTCTTCTCTGTAATTGATTTGAAGAATGCCTTTTTTCAGCATACCTGTAGATTCACAGACACAATTACTTTTTGCCTTTTCTTTTAAGGGTAAACAACTTACCTGGTGCAGATTATTGACGCACCTGTTGTCTCCAGGCCACATTGGGGCCCTGGCAACCTCACCATGGTTCAGTCCTGCTACAGTATGCAGATGATCTGCTGCTCTGTAGTCAAACTGAGGAGGCCTGCCGAGAGGATGGTGTTTCATTACTAAACTGGCTTTGTGAATGTGGACACAAGGTGTCCAAAATAAAAATGCAATGGTGTAAAAAGCATGTTGATTACTTAGGTTTTGTGCTCACTCAGGGAGAGAGGAAAATCAGTCCACAACGCATACAGTCTGTATTGGGCCTGGTCACCCCAACTACCCAGAGGGAACTACTGTCCTTCCTGGGTATGGTAAATTACTGCAGACAGTGGATTTCTGATTGCTCTTATTATGATAACATTTTGAGACAAGCCACACTGAAGGACAAACCTAAAACTGTACAATGGTCACAAGAAATGTTAACTGCATATGAAAGTTTAAAATGTATGTTGATGAAAAGTCCGGCACTTGGCCTCCCCAATTATGTACTACCTTTCCATCTATATGCAAGGGACAATTGTAAAACCATGGCGGGGGTGCTCATACAGTTTCATGGAGGGAAGTTGCGCCCCGTGGCATTTTTTTTCCAAAGTCATGCCAGTGTCTGTGCAAGGTATGCCTGCCTGCCTCAGGGCTTTGGCAGCCTGTGCAATGGTTGCAGAAATGGCCACTACCCTCACTTTAGGCCACATCACAGTACTCCACACCACACATGATGTCCTGGCAATACTTAAAGGCTTGCACACACAGCACATGTCAGCACAACGCCTTAGTGGATATGAAGTACTCCTTTTGAGTAACCCTACCCTTACCATTAAGTACACTGCTAGTTCTTCTGGCCCTGCACCCATTCTCAATGCCCTTTTAGGCTTGAAAGGTCCCGAGGATGAACCACCCGACCTACATGACTGTGCTGCTTCCATTGAAGCTGAAACTTCTCCCAGACTTGACATGTCTCCCGTTCCCATACCAGGCGCAGACATTGTTTTTGTTGACGGCTCCTGTAGTAGGCCCAATGACAATACATACCAGGCTGGCTATGCCATTGTCACCCTCCCTGACACTGTGTTGGAAGCCCTACCAACACCTTATCAGTCCGCGCAAGCTGCAGAACTCATTGCACTCACTAGAGCATGTCCCTCCCTTGACAACGTCCATCTGCTCACTCAACTTCAAGCTGCTGCGACTAATACTGATCTCTCCGACTGGACTTACCCAATTCTGCAGAAAAAATCCTAAATCAGGATTAATCTGCAAAGAGGGGAAACCCTGTATACCCCAGTCCAGTGCCCCTTTGCTCGTTGCCCATTGCCGTGGTGTTGGTCACCGTGGTGAAGCCACAACACTCCTCCTACTAACCAATGATTTTTATGTTACTAATGCCAAATCACTTGTGGACCAGTATGTTAGCAGATGCATCACTTGCCTCAGGAACAACCCTAACAACCCTAATAAAGCTAAACACCAGCATCTTGAATACCCCACAGAAAACTCTAGGATACTCACCCTTTGAACCCTTTGAAATACTAATGGGTAGACCCTTCCCCACACCCTGGGCTAAGAAACCACTAGTAATACAGGAAGGAGATCTAGAACTCATCAGAGAAGAGTATGTCAGGTCCCTGATAACAAAACTGAATGAAATTGAACATGAGGTTGTTTGTAAAAACCCTTTGAATCCACAGGAACCTACACACCCCTTTAAAGTCGGAGACAGAGTCGTGGTGAAGGTGCTCCCCAGGAACAAGAGCCCAGGAGACTTCACCTATGGTCCAGAGACAGAGGTCGTAGCAGTTACCCGAACAGCAGTCCTGACAGAGGAAAGTCCTACCTGGATCCATGCATCCCGAGTAAAAAAGGTTCCTAGACCAGACCTAGAGAGGGAAGCAAGTGATTCCAGTGAGGTACGAACCGGGGCAGACAGCCCTGACCTCCCACCTAGCGAAGACAGAAGAACAGAAAACGATGAAGAACCTGCCCCCTATCTTTACCCTGGGGACTATCTTGATAGCCCTACTGGCCCATTTTCCCCTCTCAATGACTGAGGTTGATATAACTCAGAATAAGGGAAACTGACACTATGGTATAACTCTTCCACCACATACACCGCAACCTACATACTAGATTATTTCCAATTCCCCCAACTAGCTGCTGTCCAAAAGTCTGTTGACTACCAGATCCGCGCTGACACCACAGACAACCTAAGCCCCGAGGTACCCTATATTTGCGTTACAGGCCATAACTGGGGAAATGATTGCAGCTCATGGTCCGCGGCTGCCTGGAACACAGGTACCCCATGGGGCTATAAGCCCGCTGAAGCCTTAGATGAAAAGGATGAACACGGAACATCATTAACTCAACGATTAACCCTTCTTAAAATGCCCAACAATTACTGCAACTCCCGCTCAGGCTAAAAATTGCGCCATTGGCGCGCAGAAAGACGTAAGCTTTGCAAGAATCATATAGTATAACAATAATGATTCTAAGAGGGGATTGAAAGGGTTAAAGCTCGTCTCTGCTTCAATGTCATAGAATTGCTTGTGTTATAGAACTTAATGTTCCAGCACATTCCTTGCTACTGTCCTTGTCTCTTATCTTTTTTATACCGTGTGAACAACCTCCCTATTTGAAATACAAACTTGCCCATATATGCATATCCTTCCACTGCGGCAGTTCCTAGCCAATCATGTTATGTTAGCCCCTTTTTGTGTTCTGTCCAATTAGTTATTGACTTGGGATATACACGCCCTAAATCCTTTCTTTTATATACTTTTGTTAAACGAACAATAAACAGTGTGAATCTTTACTGCTTGTGTTGTGCATGTTCCTTGTGGCTAAAGGTTTACACTCACAGACGTCTGAGAGGCCATCACATCGAGGGTTAAAGAATATAGGGGCAATCCTTTCAATGGCACACACTTTAGTTAGCAGGGGGAGGGGGGGACATGGCACACACTTTAGTTAGGAGGGGGAGGGGGAACATGGCACTCACTTTAGTTAGGAGGGGGACATGGCATACACTTTAGTTAGGAGGGGGAGGGGGGGGACATGGCACACACTTTAGTTAGGAGGGGGAGGGGGGCATGGCACTCACTTTAGTTAGGAGGGGGAGGGGGGACATGGCACACACTTTAGTTAGCAGGGGGAGGGGGGGACATGGCACACACTTTAGTTAGGAGGGGGAGGGGGGGGGCATGGCACTCACTTTAGTTAGGAGGGGGACATGGCATACACTTTAGTTAGTAGGGGGAGGGGGGGACACAGTGGACAGATCTGCCGTTCCACTCTCCCCCCTCCTCCCTGTACCGCTGCTTCTGCTCTCCTGTCTTCCGCTCTCCCCCCTCCTCCATGTACTGCTGCTGCACTGTGTCTTCCGGCTCTGCCTGTGTGTGACAGGCGCCGGACCGGCAGCGGCAGCAAGGGCAGTGCTATACCGTGAGTAAGGAGGCAGGGAGGGGGGAGCCGCTCTTAATCAAGTCAGCGCCGCATCCCGGCGCAGCAATACCTGACGGGTCCCGCCGCCGCTTCTCCCGGCCGCGTCTATGTGATTGGACCAGCGGATCCATCACTGGATCCGCTGTCCAATCACTGGTGCCTCGCTAGCAGGGGCATACTTTCCCTGCCAGCGTGGCACTTGTATAAGTGCCGCATTCCCCTCCTTTTGTAATGGGCTTTTACAGCCCAGCACATGGCCCCGCCCCCCGCTTTGTCCCGTTCCCACTGGCTACGGGAGGCACTAGCTGTCAGTGCCTCCCAAGCGTATTACATAGCCTACAATGATTATAATAATATAAAGTGGATACATATGACACAGAATATGTGTCTTATGTATCTGCTTTGTATTATTTTAATAATTAATGACAGGGGAGGCACTGCCTCCCCTGTCTCCCCTGACTGCACGTCCCTGGTGAAAATGCGATATAAACTCATACAGTAGTTTTTGTGTGATGCCAGAACGTACAAGACAAATAGACAGACTACATTTCAATTTTTTAAATTTTTTTTGTCTCAATGGTCCATAAACCGTCCCTAGAAGTATAATTGTCAAAAAAAAATTCTATGTACAGACACAACCCTTACAGTTTTATTATATGTATAGATTTTTATTGTAGGGTTTTCCAATTTATCTTTGGCTATGTAAGGTTTTGTATGAACCCAATCTCCACTGTTGTTATGTTGTTTATTACTGTTACAGTGTTTCAGTGATAACCTCAACTAAGGACAAAACGATGAAAAAATCAGAGTAAATCTTTGAAAATCACAAAAATACTTAGATTGTTCTGATTCCACATATGCTACAGCAGTGTTTTTCAAGCACTGTGCCGTGGCCAGGCCCGCCACCAGAGGGGTGCTGCAGGCACAGTAGTCCTGGGCTTGGCCTCTCCAACAGAGAGGAGAGGGCCCGGGCCGCTCATGCTGCCGTCCGCCCGCCGCTTTGCTCCGCCCCATTTTCGTGCCTGAGAGCTGACAGTCACAGGAGGGGGAGAGTACGCTGCAAGTATCAATTGTAAGCGTCCCTCCCAAAATGGCCGCCACCTCATAGGAGACAGTTATTAAAGATACTAGTATCTTTAATAACTGTCTCCTCTGAGGCGGTGGCCATTTTGGGAGGGACGTTTTCAATTGAAGTTTGCAGCATCCTCTCCCCCCTCCTGTGACACTGTCAGAACGCGGGTATGAAAAGGGGCGGGACTACCAGAATGGAGGGGGCGGTACTACATGGGACCAGGCTGGTTGCTATCACAGGTCACAGGAGAATGCTCTGCAACAGCTCCTGCCAGCCTGTGAGAGGTAAGTTGACGGAGAGTGAGTAAGAGAGAGTGTGTGACTGTGTGTAGATATGTGTGTGTGTGTGTGTGTGTGTGTGTGTGTGTGTGTGTGTGTGTGTGTATATGGGTATGTGTGCGTGTGGTCATTGTGTGTAAGCGGTGTGGCGCTACTATTGAAGCAGTAGCGGATCTTGCCACGGGCAAGCAGGACTTTTGCCCGGGGTGCCGACTTCCGGAGGGCGCTGGCGCCTTCCGGAGGGCGCCGCACCATGGCAAGATCTGCCACTGCTGTGCCCTCCGCTGCCCGCTGTGTCCCCCGGCTGTGTCTCCTGTGAAGGGAACTAGACGCGTAGCGTCTAGTTTCCCTTCGTGGAGAGGACCTTTGCTGAGCGGTGTGCGATGACGTCATCGCGCACCGCACAGCAAAGGTCCTCTCCACGAAGGGAACTAGATGCTACGTGTCTAGTTTCTCTTCGTGGAGAGGACCTTTTGCTGTGCGGTGCGCGATGACGTCAGCGCACCGCTCAACATTTAAGCGGCGCTACTACTGTACAGGGGGCGTAACTGACCACGCCCCCTGTATTAAGCCACGCCCCCGTTTCCTGCCCGGGGCGCAGAGAGGGCTCGAACCGGCCCTGTATTGAAGGCATGTATAAGCGCCACCGCTACTGTTTACATGATTTTTTTTTTTAAACATATATATCTGCTCGTCGAGGACTGTGGTTGCGCCAGTGGTCTGCCGACGTGGAATCCAAGAGAAGTGTGGAGACCCTACCCTACACAGGTCAGGTTCTCTTTGGGGAAGTATTAGATGCGTGGATCTCCATGGCTACGACTGGTAAGTCACCCTTTCTTCCTCAGCTACACCTGCTCCGAAGAAACCCTTTTCTTCAGCTACATCACAGCCCTTTCAGTTTCCCAAGCCCAGAAAGGCCAAGCCGTCCAACACCTTCTTTCGGGGAGGTCAGCCCAAGTCCAAGAAACCTGCGGCTGCAGGTTCCCAGGAACAGAAACCTGCTTCAGGTACACCAAAGTCCTCCGCATGATGGTGGACTGCACGCTCCGGAGGTAGGGCTGGTGGGTGCGAGACTCAGGCATTTCAGTCACGTCTGGGTGTCATCCAGCCTGGACCCCTGGGTGCAAGATATTGTGTCTCAGGGATACAGGCTGGAATTTCAAAATCTCCCTCTTCACCGATTTTTCAAATCAGGCTTGCCAGCTCTGCTGGCGGACAGGACTGTCCTGCAAGAAGCCGTCCAGAAGTTGGTGGAGGCACCGGACATTTTGCCAGTACCACCTCATATGCAAAACAAAGGTTACTATTCAAACCTTTTCTTGGTACGGAAACCGGATGGTTCGGTCATGCCCATTCTGAACTTAAAATCACTAAACCCCTTTCTGAGGGAGTTCAAAATGGAGTCTGAGGGCAGTGATATCAGGTCTGGAGGAGGGGGAATTCCTGGTATCCCTGGATATCAAGATTGTGTACCTCCACATTTCGATTTGGCTGCCGCCTCAAGCTTATTTTCGATTTGCACTGTTGGACTGTCATTTTCAGTTCCAGGCCCTGCCATTCGGCCTCTCCACAGCACTGAGGGTATTCACCAAGGTGATGGCGGAAATGATGGTTCCCCTCCGCAAACAGGGGGTGAACATAATTCCATATCTGGACGATCTGCTGATAAAAGCATCGTCCAAGGAGAAGCTGTTACGGTCCATAGCTCTCACGACCCAGCTTCTCAGGGAACATGGCTGGATCTTGAATCTTCCAAAATCACATTTGGAACCAACCAGGAGGTTATCCTTTCTGGGAATGATCCTCGACACGGAAGTGCAGAGGGTGTTTCTTCCAGAGGAAAAAGCGTTGGTGATACAAACAATGGTCCGGGATGTCCTGAAAGCCAACCCGGGTGTCGGTTCATCAGTGCATTCGCCTTCTGGGAAAGATGGTGGCTTCTTACGAGGCCCTGCAGTTCGGGAGGTTTCATGCTCAGTCCTTCCAACTGGATCTCCTGGACAAGTGGTCTGGATCTCATCTACACATGCACCAGAGAATACGTCTGTCACCAAAGGCCAGGATTTCACTCCTCTGGTGGCTGCAATTACCTCACCTTCTGGAGGGCCGCAGGTTCGGGATCCTTCTAACCACGGATGCAAGTCTCTGGTGCTGGGGGGCAGTCACTCAAGGGGAAACCGTCCAAGGAAGGTGGTCAAGTCTGGAAGCCGGCCTGCCGATAAACATTCTGGAACTAAGAGCCATCTACAACGGTCTTCTTCAAGCGGCCCATCTTCTGGGAAATTGGGCCGTTCAAGTGCAGTCAGACAATGTGACAACAGTGGCTTACATAAACAGACAGGGTGGAACGAAGAGCAGAGCAGCAATGTCAGAGGTAACAAGAATCATCCTCTGGGCAGAAAAACACGCGTTGGTGCTGTCAGCAATCTTCATTCCGGGAGTAGACAACTGGGAAGCGGACTTCCTCAGCAGACACGATCTCCATCCAGGGGAGTGGGCTCTCCAGGTGTTCAACGAGGTAACAGATCTTTGGGGCGTACCCCAGATCGACATGATGGCCTCTCGTCTCAACAAGAAGCTTCGGCGGTATTGTTCTAGGTCGAGGGACCCGCAAGCAGTGGCGGTGGATGCCCTAGTGACTCCGTGGGTGTTCCAGTCGGTTTACGCATTTCCTCCACTTCCACTCATCCCAAGAGTTCTAAAGCTCATAAGGAGAACAAGGGTTCAAGCGATTCTCACTGCTCCAGACTGGCCAAGAAGGGCTTGGTACGCAGATCTTCTGGATCTACTGCAAGAAAAGCCGAGGCCTCTTCCTATTCGGGAGGACCTGCTGCAGCAGGGGCCGTTCACCTATCAAGACTTACCGCGGCTACGTTTGATGGCTTGGAGGTTGAACGTCTGATACTAGCTCGAAAAGGCATTCCGAACAAGGTTATTCCTACCCTGATACAGGCTAGGAACGGAGTAACGTCTAAACATTACCATCGTATTTGGAAAAAATATGTATCTTGGTGTAAGTCCAAGAAGTTTCCTTCTCATGGTCATCCAGCTGTTGTGAAACTATATGTCCCAGCATGCTTTACCAGCTGATCAGTGGAAGGTATGCTGGCAAAGCATGCTGGCACTTGTAGTTTCACAACAGCTGGAGGGCCATGAGTTTGACATGCCTGGTCTAAACATTACCATCGAATTTGGAAAAAATATGTGTCTTGGTGTGAGTCCAATAAATTTCCTGCGGTGGAGTTTCAACTTGGACGGTTTCTCCTCTTCCTACAAGCTGGTGTGGGTATGGGCCTGAGGTTGGGATCCGTGAAGGTCCAGATTTCTGCCCTATCCATTTTCTTCCAGAAACAATTTGCTGCCGTCCCTGAGGTTCAGACGTTTTTGAAGGGAGTTCTGCACATCCAACCTCCCTTTGTACCGCCTACGGCACCTTGGGACCTTAACGTGGTGTTACAGTTCCTCCAATCAGACTGGTTCGAGCTTCTACAGGAGTTTGAGGCCAAATTTCTTACATGGAAGACGTTGTTGGCCTTAGCTTCTGCTAGACCTGTGTCGGAGTTGGGGGCTTTGTCCTGTAAAAACCCATACTTGATCTTCCACGAAGATAGAGCTGAGCTCCGGACACGTCAGCAGTTCCTTTCCGAAGGTTGTGTCGGCATTTCATATCAACCAACCTATTGTGGTGCCAGTGGCTACTGACTCCTCACTTTCATCAAAGTCTTTGGATGTTGTAAGCAGGGGCGTATCTACTGTTTGGCGAGGATGGCACTCGCCAGGGGCGCCGGCCGAGAGGGGGCACTGCCTGGCTGTGCCACCCGCGGCGGCCCAGAGCTGTATTAAGAGGGGGGGACCCTGCCGACTCACCTTAACAGCAGCGCAGCAGTGGATTACAGAGCACGGGGACAAGGAAACACTGGCGGGTGGGGAATGGATCCGCATGTGAAACAACCTGACAGGTCAATGAAGCGAGTAGCAGCAACAGATGGCGCCGTATGCAGCCAGGGGCCGTATGCAGCCAGGTACCCCACCATGCAAGTCACCAGTGAGCCGGCCCTACCTCACTTCTGCTGGGCCGATGCACATAGTGCACTCTGCGCTGAGCCGGGGACTGCCGCTACCGCGATCGGAGCTCTCAGATTTGGGCAATGGCTGCTGGTCACTAGAGGCGGCTTCTGCTCAGAAAACGGCTGTGGAAGCTGCCGCCTGCGAGCTGCTGCCAGCTTATGTTAAATCAGCGGGGTGGGACTTTAAATCCATCGGAGCAGTTATCATCAGAGGACATTTAACTCACGGCAATTGGAGGTGTGACGTGGGGGAGCGAGAGCTCTGGTCTCCCTGATGTCCGCTCCTACCGTGCCGATGCGAGATGCGCGCCGTTAGTAAATCTGTGTGCCATGAGAACTTGTGCTGCATGCTGCCTTTTTAAATAGTAAAGTCTTTAACAGCAGTCAGCATTTGTAGTGCGCTGCACTGTGTATGTGTGGCTATTGCCCCACCCCTGCCTCTCCACTTGCTATGATCACTGAAGCTGCAGCATGGCCACGGAGTCTGCAGATGTCTGATGTGGAGCCTTGTGGAGTGCACTGGGAACGGCCAGTGGCAGTAGAAGAGGGGGTAGGTGATCAGAGACTAGTCTGTCTGCCCTATTTCTCCAGCCCACGCCATACTTCTCCCTCTCCCCTATGTTGTCTGTCTCTCTGACTCCTCCTTTTCCTCACCATGTCTCTATCACCCTCGTCTCTCTAACACTGCCCCCCCCCCCCCCCGTGTCTATCTCTATTACCCCTCTGTCTCTCTGACACCCCTCCACCTGTGTCTATCTCTATTACCCCTCTGTCTCTCTGACACCAACACCCCCCCCCCCCTGTGTCTGTCTCCATTACCCCTCTGTCTCTCTGACACCAACCTCCCCCCCCCCCGTGTCTGTCTCCATTACCCCTCTGTCTCTCTGACACCAACCCCCCCCCCCCCCGTGTCTGTATCCATTACCCCTCTGTCTCTCTGACACCAACCCCCCCCTGTGTCTGTCTCCATTACCCCTCTGTCTCTCTGACACCAACCCCCCCTGTGTCTGTATCCATTACCCCTCTGTTTCTCTGACATACACCCCCCCCGCCACGTGTCCGTCTCTATTACCCCTCCGTCTCTCTGACACACCCCGTGTCTATCTCTATTACCCCTCTGTCTCTCTGACACCAACCCCCCCGTGCCTATCTCCATGACTCCTCTGTCTCTCTGACACCCCCCCCCGTCTGTATCCATTACCCCTCTGTCTCTCTGACACCGACCCCCCCCCTGTGTCTGTATCCAGTACCCCTCTGTCTCTCTGACACCAACCCCCCCGTGTCTGTATCCATTACCCCTCTGTCTCTCTGACACCAACCCCCCCCTGTGTCTGTCTCCATTACCCCTCTGTCTCTCTGACACCAACCCCCCCTGTGTCTGTATCCATTACCCCTCTGTTTCTCTGACATACACCCCCCCCCGCCACGTGTCTGTCTCTATTACCCCTCCATCTCTCTGACACACCCCGTGTCTATCTCTATTACCCCTCTGTCTCTCTAAGGTATACAAAATGTTACCAGTTTTTAGTGCGCAAAAAAAAACCCTATATTGCGGCTAGTTATGTATATCAGAGTAGCGCATCCAGGTTACTCAGAAACAGTGAATAGAGAAAAAGAAATAGATATACACCCTCCAGCGCTAAGGAGAATACCACATTCACAATATATATTCAGAAAAACGCCGTACAAAAACACTTGTCACCAATGTGGATAATAACACAATTAATAGTACTTAACGTTTAGGGAAGTGGTCAACATAAGAGCAGATTTTTCTTAATCCGTAGGTTTCCACAGTTTACCATGTGAAAAGAAAAGATATATAATAGTGCAGATTGTTTAAAAAGGATTGCAGATTTTATTAAAAGGACCCACTTACAAACGCAAATTATGGATTGAGCCTGATAAAATTCCCAAACTGGCAAAATACAGCATCAAACAGGTGCATCAATTCCAGGGTTGTGATAGATCTTATGTGCAAGACTGTTAAAACTAAAGATAAAAAATTCAGCAGTTTAAATTTTGAGAATAAAATATACCCAATCAATGAATTCATTACCTGCCACTCTAAAAATGTTGTGTATATTTTACAATGCACTTGTGGCTTGCTTTATGTGGGTAAGACAACGAGACAACTAAAAGTGAGAGTAGCCGAACATATTTATAACATTCGGAAATCTCTTCTAACTCACAATGTCTCTGCTCACTTTCATAACCATCATGAATCAAGGGAATGTTTTATAAAGAATTTTTGGGGCATCCAATTAATATTACCTAGATCCAGAAGCCGTGATATAGATAAACGACTATCACAAGCCGAGATGCGGTGGATACACTATCTAGGAACCCTTGCACCTAAGGGTTTGAATGTGGACTTCGAGCTTAAATGCTTTTTAACTTAATTAGTTCACATATAATTTTATTCATTTTTATATTATGTAATTTCCACTATACACACATATATATATATATGTTTATTTTAATTAATTGCCCCAGCGATTCATCCCCTTGAATTCGTGATGAAATCTATCCTTCGTTTTATTCTTATGTATTTTAAAGTTATTCTTTTTAAATATATATTTTTTATATATATGTATTTTTTGTTTTTATTGATGCTTGCGTTATGTGATTATTTAGCTCCGGTTTTACGATGTGGAACATGTATATGGACTTCTGTTAGTGACTCTCATCATGAAAATGGATTGTGGAACGCATGTGAACCACCTCTGATCGAGTGGAATGCAAAATGTAACATCACTTCCGGTTCCGGTTGTAATGCACATGCTCGACACGTGGAACGCATGCGGAGGACTTCCTGTCATATATGGAACGCAAACCGCGATGTCACTTCCGGTTCCGGTCGTGACGTGCTTGCCGGATGTGAGGACGACGCGGATCAGCGGGAATTGGAAGCACCTGCTTCCTCTTGATAAAAGGACGCCTTAGGAGAGTATAAGCCATGCTACTGAGGAAGGACTTTGGTCTGAAACGCGTCTAGCGTGGCTTTAGGAGGGATACCCTGCGTGGCTTAAGATCTTGGGTTTGATACGGCACTCACATTCCGGAAGTGAGTGCTGGAAAATTCCTCGGACATCAGGAACTTACCTATGCTGTTTTGCCAGTGGGGAACCCGTTATGCTGTATTTCTGTCAAGTGTTTGTAAGTGCATCTGTGTATTAAAACTTTGAATTGTTTCTACATACTTGCACTATTTATATTTCTTTTTTATGGTACCGTGCATTTCATCATGGAGTCTGCATGAAAGATCTATCACAACCCTGGAATTGATGCACCTGTTTGATGCTGTATTTTGCCAGTTTGGGAATTTTATCAGGCTCAATCCATAATTTGCGTTTGTAAGTGGATCCTTTTAATAAAATCTGCAATCCTTTTTAAACAATCTGCACTATTATATATCTTTTCTTTTCACATGGTAAACTGTGGAAACCTACGGATTAAGAAAAATCTGCTCTTATGTTGACCACTTCCCTAAACGTTAAGTACTATTAATTGTGTTATTATCCACATTGGTGACAAGTGTTTTTGTACGGCGTTTTTCTGAATATATATTGTGAATGTGGTATTCTCCTTAGCGCTGGAGGGTGTATATCTATTTCTTTTTCTCTACCCTCTGTCTCTCTGACACCAACCCATGTCTGTATCCATTACCCCTCTGTCACCAACCCCCCCCCCCCCCGTGTCTGTATCCATTACCCCTCTGTCTCTCTGACACCAACCCCCCCCCCCTTTCTGTATCCATTACCCCTCTGTCTCTCTGACACCAACCCCCCCCCCCCCCCGTGTCTGTATCCATTACCCCTCTGTCTCTCTGACACCAACCCCCCCAACGTGTCTGTATCCATTACCCCTCTGTCTCTCTGCCCCCCCCACCCGTGTCTGTCTCTATTACCCCATGTCTCTCTGACACCTTCTTTCCCTCACCATGTCCCCCATTTATCAACACTAATTTTTAATTATGTTAATTAACATTACCGCCCGTCACGTTTTTTTTACGTGAATTCAGTATTGAAGCTGCTGCCTAAAACACCCAGTAGCACTGTTTGTCACATTCAGACAGTGCTGACGAATGAAGACAAAGCTGTTTTTTTCTCCTTCATAGATTGGCGCATGCGCAGTGCATCTTCCTTTCTGCCACTGCATGCAGAACTTCAAGTTGTCTGTACCCCATTTCCAGCACTGCCCGAGTGATATGACCAGGCATGGTTCTATCTCTTCCCTCTGTCTGTATGTTCTGTCTGACTGTCCCTGCCTTCCGTCTGTATCTTTACTGTCCATCTGTCTCTCCTCTCTCTGTCACTCTGCTCTCTGTATCTTCTTCCTGTCAGTCTCTTTGATCTGTGTCTCTCTTCCCACTGTCCTCTCACATCATCTGTCTGTCTCTCTTCCCTATCTGTCTCTTTCTCCCATCTGCCTGTCTCTGCTAGTATTGTGTTTCTGTTGGATATATGTAGGTATTGGAGGTTTCAGGGTACTCTGTCTGTGGGGGTACATGCATTTATGTACGGTATTGCCTCTATTAGGGCTGCTTCCAGAAATTTCCCGGGCTGGTTTTCCATCCCTATCTGCCCCTGTATGCAGCCACGTATAGCGCCACCTCCTGCTGCTGCCTGTTTCACTGGTTTGTCAGGCTGTTTCATCTATGCCTGCGGGCCCACCAGTACCTCCCGCTCCTTTAGCTGCTGTGTAAGAGCCCTGTACAGAAAGAGAGAGAGAGTCGTGTTAAGGTATTTTCAGCTGCCGCTGGTCTCCCGGTTGGGGCAATGCGGGGACTGTGTCTCCGGGACAGGAAAGCCCGTGTGTTGCGTGAGAACTGGTCTTGGTCTGGGAGCTTTGGTGCATCCCCATGGTACTAATGTGGACTCCAGCATCCTCTAAGAGAAAATATGATTTTGGTTAGCTACCGGTAAATCCTTTTCTCGTAGTCCGCAGAGGACGCTGGGCACCCGCCCAGCGCTTCGTTTTCCTGCTATCGTTATTTGGTTCAGTACAACCTCGTTTTCGTTGAGTACTGCATTGTTTTTTGGTAAGTAATGTTTCAGCGGTTGCTGAGTTTTTAAGCTAAGTTAGCTTGATGTGCCTTGTATGTGTGAGCTGGTATGACTCTCGCCACTATCTGTGTTAAATCCTTCTCTCAAAGATGTCCGTCTCCTCGGGCACAGTTTCTAGACTGAGTCTGGTAGGAGGGGCATAGAGGGAGGAGCCAGCCCACACTCTCAAACTCTTAAAGTGCCAATGGCTCCTGGTGGACCCGTCTATACCCCATGGTACTAATGTGGACCCCAGTATCCTCTACGGACTACGAGAAAAGGATTTACCGGTAGGTAACCAAAATCCTATTTTATACTGTATGTTTAATATTTAAATTTATTTTTGCAAACAGACATTCTCAAAATCCCGGGCAACGCCGGGTACTCCAGCTAGTACAGCAATACAGGGAGCCGCTGTGTGTGGCAGCTGATTGTCAAACGGCAGGTACGGTGGTGCAGGGAGCTGCTGCTCGTGACCGCTGGCTGTAGGATGGCAATAGCAGTGATAAGTGTGATGGTGCAGGGAGCCACGGTTCATGGCCGCTGGTTGTGAGACGGTAATAACAGCGGCAGGTGCGGTGGTACAAGGAACCGCTGGTCGTAGCTGCTGGCTTTCAGACGGCAATGGCAGCGGCGCAAGGAGCCGCTACTGGAGCGGGATGAAATCACAGTTCATACGGACATTCAGCTTCTCCTGCATACGGCGGTGACCCCAGGGATACTTTCTCTGTTTCCTCAATGCGTTTCTCTGCACAACGGGCGGCTTTGTCAAGAGGCAGAGTGTTATGTAGATGACCCCTACATAACAGCCTGCAACATTTGTGGGGTAATTCACCTATGAGCTCACACCCGTTAGGGTGAGGTGGAAATAAAATAACATCATATCATCACTAACAAGCAGGTTACATGCAGGGCCAGCTCCAGACCTACTAGCACCCCGAGCGAGAAAATGTTGATGCTCCCCCCCATGCGTGCGCTCCTGGGAAAGTGGGTGTGGCCTCACAACTTCATATTATAAAACTATAAATAAATATCTTTTCACCCCCCCTCTACACTCACAATTAGCAGCCTTACACTTAGCAGACACAGCAGTGTTCCTTACACATAATGGGGGCCTTTCCGAGTTGTTTGCTCGTTGACGATTTTCGCAATGGAGCGATTAAGGCAAAAATGCGCATGTGCATGGTACGCAGTGCGCATGCGCTAAGTATTTTAGCAGAAAACTTAGTAGATTTACTCGCGTCCGAACTAAGAATTTTCATCGTTGAAGTGATCGGAGTGTGATTGACAGGAAGTGGGTGTTTCTGGGCGGAAACTGGCCGTTTTCAAGGAGTGTGCGGAAAAACGCAGGCGTGTCAGGGAAAAACGCGGGAGTTTCTGGAGAAACGGGGGAGTGGCTGGCCGAACGCAGGGTGTGTTTGTGACGTCAAACCAGGAATGAAACGGGCTGAGCTGATCGCAATCTGTGAGTAGGTCTGGAGCTACTCAGAAACTGCTAAGAAATTTCTATTTGCAATTCTGCTAATCTTTCGTTCGCTATTCTGCTAAACTAAGATACACTCCCAGAGGGCGGCGGCTTAGCGTGTGCAATGCTGGTAAAATCTGCTAGCGAGCGAACAACTCGGAATGACCCCCAATGTCTCCAGTATAGTGCCAGATACACATAATGACCCCAGTAGTGCAATGCCAGATAGACACTACATGCCCCCCAGAACTGACAGATACACATGACATGCCCCCCAGCACTGCCAGATACACATGATATGCCCCCCAGAAGTGCCAGATACACATGATATGCCCCCCAGCAGTGCCAGATACACATGATTTGCCCCCCCCAGCAGTGGCAGATACACATGATATGCCCCCCAGCAGTGCCAGATACACATGATATGCCCCCCAGCAGTGCCAGATACACATGATATGCCCCGCAGCAGTGCCAGATACACATGATATGCCCCGCAGCAGTGCCAGATACACATGATATGCCGCCCAGCAGTGCCAGATACACATGATTTGCCCCCCAGATACACATGTCCCCACAGTGCCAGATACATATATGCCCCGCAGTGCCAGATACATACATGCCCCGTACAGTGCCAGATACATATATGCCCAACACAGTGCCAGATATGCCCCTAATGCCAGATACACCATACTTACCTACTTTTTTTCTCTCCTCTCCGGGAGATACTCGGAGAGGAGAAGCAGGTGGGCGGAGATGGAGGCGGGGCCTGGGCAATGACGTCATCAGGCCCCGCCCACTGCACAAACAAATCACGACATTGGACGTTATTTGCATATGGGTGGAGCTTCAATGACGCGATTAGCATATAATCGCGTCATTAAGCCCCGCCCCCTCCGCCGGGTCCCGCGATTTAGCCCTGTTTAACTCCCCATTCTGCCCACTTTCCTAGTAAGTGGGCAGAATGCGGGAGGGGTGCCTACTCTTCCGGGGCTGCGGGGGATTACCCGAGAAACCGGGTGTCTCCCGCAGAATCCGGGAGAGTAGGCAAGTCTGAGATACACATGTCCCCACAGTGTCAGATATGCCCCCAATGCCAGATACACATGTTTCCTAGTGCCAAATATGCACCCAGTGCCAGATACACATGTCCCCATAGTGCCAGATATGCCCCCAGTGCCAGATACACATGTCCCCATAGTGCCAGATATGCCCCCAGTGCCAGATACACATGTCCCGGCAAGTGGTGAGGGTGGAGCCTGGTGCAGCATGGAGTAGCAGCATGTGGCTGCAGCTCCCTCCACTACTAAAACTCCTGATATCCTGCTTCCCTGATGGAATCTCTCCTGGGCTGAGCAATGCACACTGACCGGCTGCCAAGATAACTTTTCTCCCCCTTATGCCCTTACCGCTGTGCTGCTGGAGCCTTGCAGGGGACCGCTCGCTGGCGCTGAATCTCCTGGATGTCCTGATATCCTGCAGCCTCTGCTGAAGGAGAGCGGGACAGACGGACTGAGAGGCGGGAGACGCCGGAAGCAGCGCGCACTGGGAATGGCGGTCGGAGCTGGACTCTGAATGCGGGGGCACTGTGGAGGGTCCCGAAGCCGCGGATGCTGAACAGCTGATGGGAGGATGCCAGACGCAGGTTTTCTGTGCTGGGAGACAGAGGGAGTGTTCCCCCGCTGGCTGGGTTGCACCAGAGCTGGAGTGAATACTGCTTTGTACTGCAGCTGGGTTTGCATAAGCTTTAGAGCTGCAGGTGTAGACACTGAGGTATAGTCCTGTTTGTTTGGGACATAGACATTGGCCCTCATTCCGAGTTGTTCGCTCGCTAGCTGCTTTTAGCAGCATTGCACACGCTAGGCCGCCGCCCTCTGGGAGTGTATCTTAGCTTAGCAGAATTGCGAACGAAAGATTCGCAAAATTGCGAATAGAAATTTCTTAGCAGTTTCTGAGTAGCTCCAGACTTACTCTGCCACTGCGATCAGTTCAGTCAGTTTCGTTCCTGGCTTGACGTCACAAACACACCCAGCGTTCGCCCAGGCACTCCCCCGTTTCTCCAGCCACTCCCGCGTTTTTCCCAGAAACGGCAGCGTTTTTTCACACACACCCATAAAACGGCCAGTTTCCGCCCAGAAACACCCACTTCGATCACCAGAACGAAGAAAAATCCTTGTAAAGCCGTGAGTAAAATACCTAACTTTTGAGTATAATAACTAAGCGCATGCGCTCTGCGAACATTGCGCATGCGCAGTAAGCGACTAATCGCAATATAGAGAAAATCGGCAACGAGCGAACAACTCGGAATGAGGGCCATTGGACATACACTGAAATCCTCTCAGCTACCTGCACAGTGAAATGTCAGCTGGCATAAGGTCGGTTAAGCACAATATACACTTTGTGTTTGAAGCATTTAGCATCTATAAACATCCTAGTGACATTTGGTGGACCCGTTCATTCCAAGTAAAGCATTCGTTACCTCTAAACCCAATAAATAAAGACACGGAGACTTGAATTTGGCAGAAAAATTGCTAGCTATTTATTTGACCCTAACCATAGCAAACCTGTAAATGAAAACTTTGTTAAGATGCCGATACAGCCGGCATATGGTGGCAGCAAAAAGAACGGCTCTACTAACCTAAATTAACCGTAAAATACTAAAAATTCGAAACCATCCTAATTTTACTACAACTATCAAAAACCGGTAATAGGTGACAACTCCACCCCCACAGTGACTACCCACCGCTCCTGGGTGCCCTGCCGCTGCCTTCCCGGACGGGTGGTCAAGCGGCCAATAAGTCGATGGAGGTGAGTGCACCTAAACCAAATCAAACTGTAAATCACTACAGCTTACCATACAACCACCAACTGCCGTTCTTTTCCGCCAACAGCGAAAGACTCCTTCCCAGAGTCTTCGCACCGCCACCATAACCTCACCCTAACTCCAGCAACCCTAGGAACAGATCCTCCAGGAAAAAACATCATCCCCTCATTGGATAGATGCACACCATCAGGCCGAAGAAGGTGACTTTGTCTCTGACTGAATCCTAGGGTGGCGAACCACTTGGCCTCCGTGGGACAACCCACTTCGCCACCGCCCCATTCACCTTCTGCCTGGCCTCCTCAATTTCGCGACCGTCCGTCATACCTTGCCAACTCAACCTTGGCACCATCAAGAAGAACACCAATATACAAGTGGTCCATTCCCCTTCTGCGTGGCCCCCTCAATTTCGCGACCGTCCGCCACACCTTGCCAACCCAACCTTGGCACCATCAAGGAGAACACCAATATACAATTGGTCCACTGCTGCGGCCAAACTTGCCAGATCCTGTATCATGGCCCACCGCATCTCCAAAGAAGTCCTCTTCCCCAGGTCGTTGCCACCTAAATGGACAACCAACACCCTAGGGCTAACATGCTTGCTGGCCTGACTCACTAGTCTACTTCTCCACTCCGTCCACATCATCCCTTACCAACCAAGCCAACGAACTTCTCGAGCCCTAGGAAACATCTGCGCCCCCTGCGCGGCCAAAACTGGGCGGCCCAATACACATAAGAGTGGCCAACCACCAAAATAGGCAAGTCATCTTCCAACCAACCTGAAGAGGAGGAAAAGGGGTAAAAGTGGTTACTAATCATCTATACCATTGTTTAATTTACTGCATTAACCTGAAGGATCTGCCAAAAAGAAAAATTTTGCTGTCGTATATTGCAGCAGTCTCGGCCTAGCCGATCTGCACGAGCAATCAGCCAATTTGAAGCCTAACATGAACACACAAATGGGAAAGATGAAAATAACCAAAAAGGGGGGGGGGGGGAGGGGGGGGGGGAAGGGGTAACACATGTAATAACTCAGCTGGAGGTGAAAGCATAAAGACCTGCTGAGGGACTCTGATTAAAACAGATTAGCCGAATTGTGGATTAGAATTCAGTCCGTCAAGTCAGGCAAAAAATTGCAAAATAACTCCAGACCCCCGCTGCCGGCTCATGCCAGCAACGGCGAGTAGCTAATCCCTGAGTAGGATAAAAAGGGGAGACAAACAAACGCACAACACCATAACGTACTGAACTGTAACAACATGATTAAACGACTGGAATTGACACACAAGTACGCGCGAGCTAACATCTCATGCAACGGGGCGCATATACCGTCTGTAACTTGACGACTTCCATCGCCCCACCGCCTGGATCTCAGCCATGTAAAATCCCGTCGCCGCAGCCGACGTCGCAGCCCCTATGCGGAAGGAATGCGTCCTGAACGCAGCGGGTGGAAGGCCCAAGCTCGCAAGACAGCAACCCAGCATCCCATGAAATAGATACTTCGTCACCGGCAGCCCGTCATAGTGCAGCGGCGATGACCCCCGACCGTCGGGCCGTACTGCCTCATATTGCACTGCCAACCTCACTGGGCAAATGCTCTCCTCAAGAGCCGGAACCAAGGTGACCCATTGACCTCTCCCCACTTGGTCTGTCTTAGAGCGCCGCAATCTGCAAGCAAGGACTTCTCACCCACCACCACGTCCCCGACCAGCATGCGCGAATCTGCTCGCTTAGAAGGCGCTACCAGTTCCGAAACCCTAAAAGCCCCGTGGTAAGCCATGGAGCACGCCAAATTGAAGAGCAACCGCAATCAAAACATGGACGCCGCGACACCTCTAACCGCCCTGATGACATCCAGCAACAAGGCCGCCTCAATGGGCCTCCTCCTGTCAGGCGGCGTCGGCGCAACTCGCGCCCACCCTTTCATCGCCTTCAACAGAATCCCGCTCTTAGCCACGTCGGGGACGCCCTTTATTCTGCTGAAAACGAAATCCTGGCTAAGTACCGGGAGACCACCGCTCTGGATCTACCCGAAACATAAAGCTGCCAAATAAAAGAAAGCATCCTCCGTTGCCCGCTCTTACCTTGCTGAATTCGTCCTTAAACAAACTCCTCCTACTCGCTCCAAGCTTACGGCTTAAGCGTGGCTGGCGCGACTGACCGCAACTCAAGACCCTCCAATCCGTACTGATACCTCCCAACATAAACTGGGAAACTGAACACCATGTTCGTCGGCCTCCGGTGCCAACAAACAAACCTTTCCCACTGCCTTCGTGATAGAGCGTCGGCAATTCCGTTCTCCAGCCCCGGCACCTGTTGCGCGCGGAACCACACGTTCCGACGTAGGCATGGCTACAGCAAACGTCCCAGCACCCGCAGAATGACAGCGACTTCGCCCCCTTGTTATTTATCGCATGCGCCAACGCCCAGATTGTCACATCTAAACAAGATGCTGCGAGGAGCCAGCCGTTCGCCCCAAACCTCCAGCGCCCCCATAATGGGGAAAAAACTGCAGAAGCAAAAGGTCCCTGGTTACGTCTTCGCAATGCCGTCCACGAAGCCGCGCACCAAGATCCCTCCCGATAACATCCGTATCCCGAGGCCCCAGCCGCGTCGGTGAACAACTGCAATCTAGTGCTGACCACCGTTGGAGCCTGCCATATGCACACCCCGTTGAGATCCTCCAGGAATGACGCCCCTATTGCTCCATCCCCTTTAATCTCGGAGAATCATCGCACGAAATTATGTGGTCTGGCACACCCCGCAGTCGCCCTTTCCAGCTTCCGGCAGTGTGATCTTACGCGACCCTTCGAACCGTCCAATAGCTTCGCGGAGCTGCACCACCTTGTCCCGATGCAGCCGACCCGATCCTGCCACTGTGTCGAAATCGATCCCCAAAAGGACAAACAGGAGGACGGTCCCTCAGTTTCCTCCTCGTCCACTGAAACGCCGAAGTGGAAAAAACAGGGCTCAGATGCTGACCAGCAAGTTGCCGCACCGTGCTGAATGTGCCGCCCCGCACACAGGAAGTCATTGAGGTAATGGGCGACCCCATGACCCCTTGGCGAAGACTCCACGAACCAGTGTAGAAACGTGCTAAACCGTTCGAAAAACGAGCATGAAACGGAACATCCCCTCGGCAAACCGTTGCCGATGAAATACTCCGCTCCGAAACCCCATAAAACGGAATGAGTCCGGATGTAACGGCAGTGACCTCCGTATCCACTGGGCCCGAACCGACACCTCGCTCGCAACAGGCACGCGAAAACAAAACTAAAACCGGAAAACAGAAATTTTGCATCCGCCCTATTTGGATACCAATTTAACCCCTTGCCCATCGTTTCTAAAGCAATTGGCGTTGGAGCTCTGTGGAGCGCTCCCGCCCGCGGCCTGCCTGGGATAAGTTTGCTTACCCCGGGTACCTTGACGACTGCCTTTTGAAGCAGGAGGAGGCTGGATTTGGCCGATCCGCCGTCCGCGCCTTACCCCTGGGCGGATGACCCTGCGCGGTGGTGCCCGCCCGCCCCCGGCTTCCGGGGCTCCGCCGTCTGCTGCGAAGCCCGAGTGACTTTGAGCCAGACCTAGACGCCCTTGAACCCAAAGTCCATGACCCGCTAACCATCCTGCTTCTACCTACGCCACTCCGATCCCGAAGATGTGCGCTGCAAGTCATGTATTAGAAGCATGTACCGAATCACGTTCCTGTGCTCGTCCGGCCTATCTTCCAGTTAGCACGCCGCGAAGACCCAAAAACCGTCCAGCCAGTTTTCGAAGGTACGGAAGGCCTCGGCCCCGATGCCCTTCTTTGCAGCCGCCGACCTATACTCCTTCTTCGCTTCCTTTGTACAGACGAACACAATCTACCTACGGCAGCTGTCCCTCAGCCCCCGCATTACTGCAGTGTAATCACAGCGGAGCAACCCCGGGCAAATCGCGGCGCTTCTTGGCCCAGCGAGAGTCCTCGCTAAGCCGTTTGCGCCCCTTCCGCCGTTCCTGCTGACCCGCCGCCCTCTTGGTGAATTTAGTCGCCCCCTTCATCGCCCTAGTAGTACTACTGACTTCGGACGCCTGTGGCGACAGAGAAGAGGAAGAGGAGGAAGAGGAAGAGCTGCGAGAACTAGAGCGCGTGGAGGAGCCCGATACCGACTGTACCACCTCACCTGATGCCGTCGACTTCTCCGACACGAAATCCTCCGGCGGGGCAAATCCGACCTCCTCATCCTTGGACTCCGACGTCCCCCCGTCCCCGCGCTCCTGCAGAAGAAAACAGAGCAGAGGACCCAGCCAGCAGTCGCTGTGAATGCCTAGCACCCCGGGGGGGGGCAGGTGTCGCCGCCAACACGCCCCTGCTCGTCCCGCCCGAACGATGATCTAGCTGCGCCGCGGCCGCTCCGAGCTCCCTGCAGGCGCGAGCAACCCGCTGCGCTGCCGGCACCGCCTGCGTACCGGACCCGCCAACCGCTGCAGGCGCGCCGGAACTGTTTGCTACTCCCGGGGCGCGGCCTTGGCCAGCGGCCCCAACGCTGCCACCACCGTGGCCAGGGCCAACGCCAGTGTTCCAGAAGGGCGTTGTCCCCTGCGGGCTCCCGAGCCAGCGTCGGCGCGCGCCGGACGGCCCGACGCCCAACAGGCGCCACCCGGGGCCCCGATGCGTCCAGATCGGCCAGGTGGGGAACCGGCAGCGCCTCTGACCTCCAGTGGCCCGGCCCCCACCAATCCTGGCTCTCCTCCTGTGCCCGCCCGTCAGCCAGCGCCGCCGTCACTCTCCACCCTCCCGCGGGCACCCACCCCCCGCAGGCCGGAGCTAATGATGGCGTGTGCAGCTCTGCTGCCTTCTATGACCATAACTGCGAACCAGTCCACGCCTCTCCTCCCCGCCCGCCCCCCTCCGGACTCCTTTCTTAAATGACACTCAGATGCTTGGATTTGAACCCCGTGCAGCTTCTAAGATGTGCAGTGACTTTACCACTACACCACAATAACTGCTAGTAGGCTCCAGGGGAGTGCGCTGGGGAGACCAAGAGACATGCGGCACACGCGCGCGAACGGCGCCGCCTGCAGGAGCACGGGCTCGCGCGCACCTCCTGCGCGCGCCCCGTCTCTCAGCGCCGCTAAACCCCTCCTGAGCGGCCCTGCTGCCACCCCTACATGTACTGCCTCTCCTCCCCCCCCCCCCCCCCCGCAGGACTCCGGCTGCAGGGGAGTAATCTGGGGAGACATGGAGGCTGGCGGCGCCGCTGCGCGCACACGTGCGCGAACGGCGCCGCCGGAGGCGAGCGTGAGCGCGCGCGCACCTCGTGAGCGCGCGCGCACCTCGTGAGCGCGTCCCACTGCTCCCCGCCAGCAAGCTCCCGGCCGCATCTCCTTCATTCAACTGCCGAGCGAGGCCCCGCGACAGGCCTCGCTCGGCTAACCGCCGTCTCCTGCCTGTCCCCCCCCCGCCTGGCACCTCCATTCGGCCTCAGCGAGGGGGAATTAAAAGGAACCGTGTGGCTCCACCGACAGGCGCCCACCGCGGCGCGCATGCGCGCGCCCGCGGGCACCTGACACCGCTGCTTCGTCCGCCGCGCTCGGAGGCGAGGGCAGCCGCCCTTCCACCTCCGGGCGGCCTGACCGGACCTCCGGCCTACCCCGCCGCCTGGTCTGTTAAAAACAAACTCCGGTGTCAAAGTATTCAAACCCAGGACGACATAGCAGGAATGTAGTGAGGAATGCAGGGGAGAGCTTGCCGTTTTTTCTTTAAAATTGGAATCTCAACAATAAACAATGGGGAGCTCTGCTACGCAGCACTCACCCACTCAAAGGCAATTTCACCAACAAGAGAGAGACAAAATGTCTATCCTTCCCTATATATACTAACCCTCCCCTTTTCCCAAAGGGCTGTACTTTCCTTCCAGCTAGGTCCACCCCTCACAAGATGTTTAACTCATTCCTTTCCTATGCTGTCAATTCTCTCTCCGTATGTTTGTTGGCTTTCAAGCCTAATGAGATTTTCTACCTCCTATGAGCAAACAGCACTTTAATATAACAGACTGGCATGAGGAGAGCTGGTAACAGTATACTTTGTGAGTGCAGGATATAGACACTGGATATATATTGAAATCCTCTCAGCTACCTGCACAGTGAAATGTCACCTGGCATCATACTTACCTACATTGTATTTCTCCTCTCCGGGGGAAGCCCGGAGAGGAGATGCTGCAGGGATTTTGTTAGCAGTTGGGCAAAACCATGTGCACTGCAGCGGAGGCAGATTTAACATGTGCAGAGAGAGTTAGATTTGGGTGTGGTGTGTTCAATCTGCAATCTAATTTGCAGTGTAAAAATAAAGCAGCCAGTTTTTACCCTGCACAGAAATAAAATAACCCACCCAAATCTAACTCTTTCTGCACGTTATATCTGCCTCCCCTGCAGTGCACATGGTTTTGCCCAACTGCTAACAAAATTCCTGCTGCGATCAACTTGGAATTACCCCCATGGTTTTGCCCAACTGCTAACAAATTTCCTGCTGCGATCAACTCAGAATTAGGCCCAGTGTGTACTCTGCGAGTGAAGGGACTTGGGGGGTCATTCCGAGTTGTTCGCTCACAAGCTGCTTTTAGCAGCTTTGCACACGCTAAGCCGCCGCCTACTGGGAGTGTATCTTAGCTTATCAAAATTGCGAACGAAAGATTAGCAGAATTGCGAATAGACACTTCTTAGCAGTTTCTGAGTAGCTCCAAACTTACTCGGCATCTGCGATCAGTTCAGTGCTTGTCGTTCCTGGTTTGACGTCACAAACACACCCAGCGTTCGCCTAGACACTCCTTCGTTTCTCCAGCCACTCCCGCGTTTTTCCCAGAAACGGTAGCGTTTTTTCGCACACACCCATAAAACGGCCAGTTTCCGCCCAGAAACACCCACTTCCTGTCAATCACATTACGATCACCAGAACGAAGAAAAAACCTTGTAATGCCGTGAGGAAAATTCCTAACTGCATAGCAAATTTACTTGGCGCAGTCGCACTGCGGACATTGTGCATGCGCATTAGCGACTAATCGCTCCGTTGCGAGAAAAAAATAACGAGCGAACAACTCGGAATGACCCCCTTGGTTCTTAATGTGACTTTATTTTTTTGTATATTATTCATTTTTATTTATTTTTATTTATTTTTTTCTCTCTGGCTATAGCTGCAGTGTAAAATTGTGGCTTGAAAAGAAGAGAGCTGGCCTTTTTTGCTATTGCTGGAGTTATGAGTAAAGACTTAGGGGGTAATTCCAAGTTGATTGCAGCAGGAAATTTTTTTAGCAGTTGGGCAAAACCATGTGCACTGCAGGGGGGGCAGATATAACATTTGCAGAGAGAGTTAGATTTGGGTGTGGTGTGTTCAATCTGCAATCTAAATTGCAGTGTAAAAATAAAGCAGCCAGTATTTACCCTGCACAGAAACAAAATAACCCACCCAAATCTAACTCTCTCTGCACATGTTATATCTGCCCCCCCTGCAGTGCACATGGTTTTGCCCAACTGCTAAAAAAAATGTCCTGCTGCGATCAACTTGGAATTACCCCCTTAGCTTGAACTATATATTGCAGTCAATTACCAAAATTGCCTCAAGAGATCACCACCTGATATCACTAAAGTGCCCTCACGTGTTAATAAATTATTGATATTAAAATGGGGAAAACAGGAACACTGCAGCCGCAAAGCTGGAAAAATATGCAAGATCATCACAGCCTCCCTCACGAGGTGCATCAAACCCCTCTTCTCCCTCAAAACCGGAATCAATATCAGAAAGTGGTAATAACCCTATTTTTACACAACAAATCCTTCAAGCTATTATGGCATCTGAACAAAGGGTTACAGAGAAAATTGGCCAGGTGCAGGCAGATGTCTCTCTGCTGCACCAAGATATGCAAAATATAAGGGAGAGAGTGGGTGAAATGACAGGGCGCATCTCCAATCTGGAGGATAGCTCCGCACCTTGAAAAAGTAAAGTTGAGGGCCTGGTGTCCCAGGTAACTGCTATTCAGGCAAGATTATCAGATTTGGAGGGGCGGCTTAGACGCAATAATATACAAATTGTCGGACTCCCTGAGAGAGCAGAGGGGACAGCACCTGAAAAATTCCTTGAAGATTGGTTAATTAATTTATTCACACGAGAGGCCTTTAGTAGTAATTTCTCGTTGGAGCGGGCCCATAGACTACCAGCAAGGCCTCCGGTGCCAGAGGCTCCCTCGAGAACATTTATCGCTCGTATACTTCATTATAGGGACAGAGATGCCATCCTTCAATTAGCACGTCTTAAAGGCACAGTACAATTTGAAAATCATACAGTGTCTTTCTATCCTGATTTTGCGTAAGAAGTGCAAAAAAGTCGCTATCAATTTCTTCAAGTTAAACGCAAGCTTAGAGACAGGAATATTCAATATTCTATGTTATATCCAGCACGGCTGAGAATCATGCACAATAATTCTACACAATTCTTTGTCTCTTTTAAAGATGCAGAGGAATGGCTGGGTCGGCAGCCTGAGGCAACGTGACTTTGAAAGTTTAAAGTGGTTAATGTGCACTGTCTAGTGATTTATTTGTGTGGTTGGTGTTTTTTTTATTTATTATATATCAAGTGTGGTGCATAGTTGCTTTAAGAGTGGAGTAACTGTTCCAGTTAAGGACAGTATAGAGCTGCATAAACAAATGGAAATTAATGGGCTGAAAGATAATAGAATCATGTAGTTGAATATAGGAAAACTGTCAAATCAGGGAACTAATGTCCTAAAAACAGGGAGTTTTTTCTAACTTCATGCTGAATATGGATGTAGGGTTAATTCATTACAACCTCCATGTGAATGGGTGGGGTGGTTTGTAAAGATTGTGAGCTGATGGGGAACAGGTATATCTTAGGATGTGGGAGATATACAGGGAGGGGGGAGGGGAATATAAATAGGTTTGTCCTGTGTTGTTGTTTTTTCCCCCTCTCTCTCTCCTTGCTCCTCCTCCTCAAATTGTACAAGAACATGGGACATGGAAAAATGCTCCATATGACTGCCAGAAGAGAAGCATGGGTGTAATGTTAGCTCATATTAAAAGGATAGATAAATGAGGGGGGAAACTGGAAATATAAAAGTACTGGGATGGAATGTGCGAGGGGTTAATGACAATATAAAAAGATCATTGGTTATGTCCCAACTTAAGAAGCATAAAGCAGATATAATATGTCTCATGGAAATGCACTTGTATGGAAATAAGGTATTATCCTTTAAAAAAGCATGGATAGGTTATATGCTACATTCAGTTTTCTCACATAATGCTAGAGGAGTTGCAGTTCTTGTAAAGAAATCTGTGAAGTTTAATCTGGAATCCAGCCGGATAGATCCAGCTGGGAGGTTTGTTTTCTTGCGAGCAATGGTTAATCAGAAATTACTGCATATATTGGCTATGTATATTCCTCCTCCATATAATGAAGTGCTGAAACAGGCGGCTTTGTTCGTGGATCAATCACCAGACACCTCTGTGATAAGCATAGGTGACTTTAATAACATAATGGATGCCAGGTTGGACAGATGGCAACAAAGCCAGGATACAGATATTGTAACATCATCTGGTACACCATTTTCCAGATTGATTGAAGAAATGGGTTGGAAGGATATATGGAGGTTGCGCAATCCTACACATTTAGAATACTCATGCCAGTCTACATCATATCACACAATGTCACAGATAAATTTGGCTTTGGCTTCAACCTGCTTGATTCCTTCGGTAGTTGGAATCGAGTATTTGCCACTCTCCTGTGCTCCTAACTGTAAACTTGGAGAACGATAATGGTGCTACCTTTTGGAAACTGAACCCATACTGGGTATCCCAGATGGGCACAGGTTTGGATCTGGTGTCTGAATGGGAGAGCTTCAGGGCTGATAATATTTCATTTATGTACCCGACTATTTGCCATGATGCCTATAAGGCATGCATGAGAGGTACATTTATTAAAAATATAGCAGAAATTAAGATGGAAAAAAGGAAAGAGGTTAGCCTTGAGCGTCAATGTCAAAACATGGAAGCTCAATATATAAGGTCTGCACTATCTAGTGATAGGGTAGCTTGGTTGGAGGCGCAGAGAGTGGTCTGATTGCCTATATGATAAAGCAAGATGAAGATTACTGTTTACTAGACATGCACAATATTTCAAGCAGAGACAGGGGGAAGAAATCTGGTTTTTCTAGCTAGAGAGGATCATAATAATAATAATAATAATAATACTATCCAATGTATTAGGAATCTTCATGGGCAGGATTGCTATTCAAGATCAGAAATTGCAGATGTGTTTGGGAAATATTACGCAACAGTATATGCCTCTAAGGCCTCATATAGCGAAAGGCAGCCTCAAGAGTATCTGGTACATATTGAACTCCCAACTCTGTCAGGGGAAGTGGTAGAAATACTAGAAGCTCCTTTCACACTGGAAGAGATTGAGGCAGCGATCTCTTCATTTCCCATGTCTAAGGCCCCAGGATTGGATGGAATACATGTGGAAGTGTATAAAAAATTTAAAGAATTTTCTCTCCCATATCTGCTAGAGTTGTTTAATTCACTATATGAGTGGGGGTCTATTTCTTCCTCCATGACAGAGGCAATTATTATTGTACTACCTAAAATAGGAAAGGACCCCAATTTCCCTGAGTCATATAGGCCCATTTCACTTTTGACAACAGATGTTAAGATAAACACTTAGGTATTAGCGATGCAGTTCAGTAATACAGACAATTATCCATCCTGATCAAACGGGCTTTATGCCAGGGAAATCTACAATGCAGAACCTGCGTAGATTTTTGCCACTTACAGGGATGCGATGGAGAAGGGTCAGGGGCAGTGGTTGTATCACTCAATGCGGCCAAGGCCTTTGACTCAGTAGAGTGGGGATACTTGTGGGCAGTATTAGAAAAATTCTCATTTGGGCCCAGGTTTATAAAATGGGTCCAAATGCTGTACGCCTTACCAACAGCACGGGTATCCGTCAATGGATATATGTCAGAATCTTTTCCCCTGTTTAGGGGCACACGTCAAGGGTGCCCACTGTCACCTGCATTATTTGCATTGGCAATTGAGCCGCTTGCTTGCTCTATTCTATAAGAGCAAACACAGCAATTTGTGGTATCAGACTGGGACAGAGGGAGGATGTGATAGCACTATATGTGGATGACGTTTCTATTTTCGAAAGACTCAGAGAGCTCATTAGAAAACTTGCTAAAAACGGTTAATACATTTGGGGCTTTTTCTGGCCTATTAATAAATTGGGAAAAGTCGATTATTTTCCCTATCTCAGGCCTTATACCGGAGGAGCGGCAGGATCATTGCCAGTAAGATTTAAATATCTTCGCTATATGGATTACACCACAAGCCATAGAATATGTGCGGCAAAATATTGACCCAGTGACAGTGCATTTTAAAGCAAAGGCTCATGTGTGGAAAAAGCTACCGTTGTCAGTGACAGGGCGCATTCATTTGTTCAAAATGTGTATCCAGCCAAAGTATGTTTATGTACTACAGCACTCTCCAGTGTATGTCCCAAAAAAGGTGCTTACAATAATTGAGAGTATAGTATCATCATTTATATGGGGGGAAAGATCGGCTAGAGTATCTATAAAAACACTGTATAGGGACAAGACTATGGGAGGGCTGGGGTTACCCAACTTGAGGCTGTATTATGTGGCCGCGCAGTTGGCTCAAATAGGGGAATGGATTGCTCATTCAATAGGATCAGCACTACATGGCCTACTGGTTGAACAAATGGGGACTGTTTTTGAGCCATTAGGGTTCCTATTGTCAGGGACAACGGATAAGAGTTTACCTCACTTACTTCGTCAAGCACTATTGGTCTGGCGATTTGCGCATACGTTGTTTGACTGGTTAGATACAGATGCAGAGTCACCGCTGTGGTTTAATAAGGCCTATCCTGAGTTGCTCAAAATATCATACGACAATATATGGTCATTGAGGGGGTTATGCACGGTGGGACAATTGTATGAAGAAGGCATCTTCAAAACGTTTCAACAACTGCAGAATGAAGTCAATATACCAAGGAATGCGTTCTTTAGGTACTTACAGATGCGTCACGCTGTGCAAGCCCAGTTTCAAGAAACACCAGTAAGCAGACATCCGGCTCTTAAGTTTCAATCTGGCCTCTCCAATTAAAATGTTACTGGCCAAATTGAAACTTAAGGGCCAGATGTCTGCTGTGTATGCCGCCCTAAATGACAGATTGTCACATGGGTTAATGGGACAGCTAAAAATAAAGTGGGAGAAGGATGTAGGCTGGATTTCAGATGAACAATGGGAACAGATTTTGGGATCAACTAAAATAGCTACTACGTCTGTGAGGTACCAACAGGTGCATTTCTATGTGTGTATTATACTCCATATAATACAGGGTGTATTATACTCCATTGACCATGCAACGGGCAGGTATACGGGATAACTCCTTGTGCCCTAGATGTCAAGTGGATAATGCAGGATTCTGGCATTTATTATGGGAATGCCCACTGGTATATTCCTTTTGGGAGCTAGTTTGGAGGGATATTCACTTCAGTACACGGCTTCATCACTGCCAGGGATAAACCCACAAATATGTCTATATGGAATAGGCGTGGTTGAAACACTCTATCAAATCTATAGTTACATAATGAGCCTCTCCACACTGGCGAAAGTAATTATAGCGCGCGGATGGTTCTCATGCAATCCACCAGAAATAGTTAAGCGGAGGGCACTGGTCAATGAAACAATCAGGCATGAGAGGTTTATGTTTGCATCCAGGAATGCTTTGGATAAATTTAATGATAAATGGGGTAGATGGAGACACTCAAGGCTTGGAAAACCAGATGAGTAAAATATGGAGAAACAACTGCATGACACGTTCCCTATGCTAGAAAGGAGCAGGAGGAGAGATTTTTTTTTTTTTTAATATTATTATTATTATTTTTATTTATTTATTTTTCTGGGTGTTGCTGGGGTAGTGTTAATGTGTATGTAAAATACACTGAAATGTTTATAACAAGCATATTGGTAATGATTAAGTAAAGAAAAGCTCAATGGAAAATAGCGTCGCAGATCAGAAGAGATATATGCAACAATGATCACTCCTTTTTCACAAAGTAAAGATTGTATTTTAACTTATAACAATGAGTAAAGGGAGAGGAAAGGGTAAGAAGGGACTAAGAAAGGGAGTGGAAGGTAAGGGGAAGGGTTCGATAAGAGGGAGGGGGGAAGGACTATGCAAAATAAAGGTGAAAATAAGGATATATAAATCAATTATCGGAAAACTGACATGGAATCACAATATATGTAATATTTGGATGGTATAGAATAATGAGCAAGTTTACAAGAGAGTAAAACTGTTTCTAATAGGCATGCAAGCAAAAGAGTAGAAAAACTGTGAATGTCACATTTGTACACTGGGAGGTGGGGGGAAAGGTAGCAAGTTAATGGTAGATGTTAGATGCACTGCTACTCTCTTCTATTAGTATATATTAGAGATGAGCGGGTTCGGTTTCTCTGAATCCGAACCCGCACGAACTTCATGTTTTTTTTCACGGGTCCGAGCGACTCGGATCTTCCCGCCTTGCTCGGTTAACCCGAGCGCGCCCGAACGTCATCATGACGCTGTCGGATTCTCGCGAGACTCGGATTCTATATAAGGAGCCGCGCGTCGCCGCCATTTTCACACGTGCATTGAGATTGATAGGGAGAGGACGTGGCTGGCGTCCTCTCCATTTAGATTAGGAGAGAGAGAGAGAGATTGACCTGAGGCTGATACTGTAGAAGAGAGTGCAGAGTTTAGTGACTGACCACAGTGACCACCAGCAGTG
This sequence comes from Pseudophryne corroboree, assembly GCF_028390025.1. NCBI lineage: Eukaryota > Metazoa > Chordata > Amphibia > Anura > Myobatrachidae > Pseudophryne > Pseudophryne corroboree. Next base: position 720,637,345 of record NC_086448.1, read on the forward strand.
CAGTTGTTTTATTTAATATATCCGTTCTCTGCCTGAAAAAAACGGTACACACAGTGACTCAGTCACATACCATATCTGTGTGCACTGCTCAGCCCAGTGTGCTGCATGCCTGCATCATCTATGTATATATTATATATCTGACTGTGCTCAGCTCACACAGCTTATAATTGTGGGGGAGACTGGGGAGCACTGCAGTGCCAGTTATAGGTTATAGCAGGAGCCAGGAGTACAAGACAGTCACATACCATATCTGTGTGCACTGCTCAGCCCAGTGTGCTGCATCATCTATGTATATATTATATATCTGACTGTGCTCAGCTCACACAGCTTATAATTGTGGGGGAGACTGGGGAGCACTGCAGTGCCAGTTATAGGTTATAGCAGGAGCCAGGAGTACAAGACAGTCACATACCATATCTGTGTGCACTGCTCAGCCCAGTGTGCTGCATCATCTATGTATATATTATATATCTGACTGTGCTCAGCTCACACAGCTTATAATTGTGGGGGAGACTGGGGAGCACTGCAGTGCCAGTTATAGGTTATAGCAGGAGCCAGGAGTACATATTATATTAAAATTAAACAGTGCACACTTTTGCTGCAGGAGTGCCACTGCCAGTGTGACAGACCAGTGACCTGACCACACTGACCACCAGTATAGTTAGTAGTATACTATATTGTGATTGCCTGAAAAAGTTAAACACTCATCGTGTGACTTCACTTGTGTGGTGTTTTTTTTTTTATTCTATAAAAAACTCATTCTGCTGACAGACAGTGTCCAGCAGGTCCGTCATTATATAATATATATACCTGTCCGGCTGCAGTAGTGATATATATATATTTTTTATATCATTATTTATCATCCAGTCGCAGCAGACACAGTACGGTAGTTCACGGCTGTAGCTACCTCTGTGTCGGCACTCGGCAGTCCATCCATAATTGTATACCACCTACCCGTGGTTTTTTTTTTTTCTTCTTTATACATACATACTACGACATCTCTTTATCAACCAGTCTATATTAGCAGCAGACACAGTACAGTACGGTAGTTCACGGCTGTGGCTACCTCTGTGTCGGCACTCGGCAGTCCGTCCATAATTGTATACCACCTAACCGTGGTTTTTTTTTCTTTCTTCTTTATACATACATACTACGACATCTCTTTATCAACCAGTCTATATTAGCAGCAGACACAGTACAGTACGGTAGTTCACGGCTGTGGCTACCTCTGTGTCGGCACTCGGCAGTCCGTCCATAATTGTATACCACCTAACAGTGGTTTTTTTTTCTTTCTTCTTCATACATACATACTACGACATCTCTTTATCAACCAGTCTATATTAGCAGCAGACACAGTACAGTACGGTAGTTCACGGCTGTGGCTACCTCTGTGTCGGCACTCGGCAGTCCGTCCATAATTGTATACCACCTAACCGTGGTTTTTTTTTCTTTCTTCTTTATACATACATACTACGACATCTCTTTATCAACCAGTCTATATTAGCGGCAGACACAGTACAGTACGGTAGTTCACGGCTGTGGCTACCTCTGTGTCGGCACTCGGCAGTCCGTCCATAATTGTATACCACCTACCCGTGGTTTTTTTTTCTTTCTTCTCCATACATACATACTACGACATCTCTTTATCAACCAGTCTATATTAGCAGCAGACACAGTACAGTACGGTAGTTCACGGCTGTGGCTACCTCTGTGTCGGCACTCGGCAGTCCGTCCATAATTGTATACCACCTAACCGTGGTTTTTTTTTCTTTCTTCTTCATACATACATAATACGACATCTCTTTATCAACCAGTCTATATTAGCAGCAGACACAGTACGGTAGTTCACGGCTGTAGCTACCTCTGTGTCGGCACTCGGCAGTCCGTCCATAATTGTATACTAGTATCCATCCATCTCCATTGTTTACCTGAGGTGCCTTTTAGTTGTGCCTATTAAAATATGGAGAACAAAAATGTTGAGGTTCCAAAATTAGGGAAAGATCAAGATCCACTTCCACCTCGTGCTGAAGCTGCTGCCACTAGTCATGGCCGAGACGATGAAATGCCAGCAACGTCGTCTGCCAAGGCCGATGCCCAATGTCATAGTACAGAGCATGTCAAATCCAAAACACCAAATATCAGAAAAAAAAGGACTCCAAAACCTAAAATAAAATTGTCGGAGGAGAAGCGTAAACTTGCCAATATGCCATTTACCACACGGAGTGGCAAGGAACGGCTGAGGCCCTGGCCTATGTTCATGGCTAGTGGTTCAGCTTCACATGAGGATGGAGGCACTCAGCCTCTCGCTAGAAAAATGAAAAGACTCAAGCTGGCAAAAGCAGTAGCACCGCAAAGAACTGTGCGTTCTTCGAAATCCCAAATCCACAAGGAGAGTCCAATTGTGTCGGTTGCGATGCCTGACCTTCCCAACACTGGACGTGAAGAGCATGCGCCTTCCACCATTTGCACGCCCCCTGCAAGTGCTGGAAGGAGCACCCGCAGTCCAGTTCCTGATAGTCAGATTGAAGATGTCAGTGTTGAAGTACACCAGGATGAGGAGGATATGGGTGTTGCTGGCGCTGGGGAGGAAATTGACCAGGAGGATTCTGATGGTGAGGTGGTTTGTTTAAGTCAGGCACCCGGGGAGACACCTGTTGTCCGTGGGAGGAATATGGCCGTTGACATGCCTCGTGAAAATACCAAAAAAATCAGCTCTTCGGTGTGGAACTATTTCAACAGAAATGCGGACAACAGGTGTCAAGCCGTGTGTTCCCTTTGTCAAGCTGTAATAAGTAGGGGTAAGGACGTTAACCACCTCGGAACATCCTCCCTTATACGTCACCTGCAGCGCATTCATAATAAGTCAGTGACAAGTTCAAAAACTTTGGGTGACAGCGGAAGCAGTCCACTGACCAGTAAATCCCTTCCTCTTGTAACCAAGCTCACGCAAACCACCCCACCAACTCCCTCAGTGTCAATTTCCTCCTTCCCCAGGAATGCCAATAGTCCTGCAGGCAATGTCACTGGCAATTCTGACGAGTCCTCTCCTGCCTGGCATTCCTCCGATGCATCCTTGCGTGTAACGCCTACTGCTGCTGGCGCTGCTGTTGTTGCTGCTGGGAGTCGATGGTCATCCCAGAGGGGAAGTCGTAAGCCCACTTGTACTACTTCCAGTAAGCAATTGACTGTTCAACAGTCCTTTGCGAGGAAGATGAAATATCACAGCAGTCATCCTGCTGCAAAGCGGATAACTGAGGCCTTGACAACTATGTTGGTGTTAGACGTGCGTCCAGTATCCGCCGTTAGTTCACAGGGAACTAGACAATTTATTGAGGCAGTGTGCCCCCGTTACCAAATACCATCTAGGTTCCACTTCTCTAGGCAGGCGATACCGAGAATGTACACGGACGTCAGAAAAAGACTCACCAGTGTCCTAAAAAATGCAGTTGTACCCAATGTCCACTTAACCACGGACATGTGGACAAGTGGAGCAGGGCAGGGTCAGGACTATATGACTGTGACAGCCCACTGGGTAGATGTATGGACTCCCGCCGCAAGAACAGCAGCGGCGGCACCAGTAGCAGCATCTCGCAAACGCCAACTCTTTCCTAGGCAGGCTACGCTTTGTATCACCGGTTTCCAGAATACGCACACAGCTGAAAACCTCTTACGGCAACTGAGGAAGATCATCGCGGAATGGCTTACCCCAATTGGACTCTCCTGTGGATTTGTGGCATCGGACAACGCCAGCAATATTGTGTGTGCATTAAATATGGGCAAATTCCAGCACGTCCCATGTTTTGCACATACCTTGAATTTGGTGGTGCAGAATTATTTAAAAAACGACAGGGGCGTGCAAGAGATGCTGTCGGTGGCCAGAAAAATTGCGGGACACTTTCGGCGTACAGGCACCACGTACAGAAGACTGGAGCACCACCAAAAACTACTGAACCTGCCCAGCCATCATCTGAAGCAAGAAGTGGTAACGAGGTGGAATTCAACCCTCTATATGCTTCAGAGGTTGGAGGAGCAGCAAAAGGCCATTCAAGCCTATACAATTGAGCACGATATAGGAGGTGGAATGCACCTGTCTCAAGCGCAGTGGAGAATGATTTCAACATTGTGCAAGGTTCTGATGCCCTTTGAACTTGCCACACGTGAAGTCAGTTCAGACACTGCCAGCCTGAGTCAGGTCATTCCCCTCATCAGGCTTTTGCAGAAGAAGCTGGAGACATTGAAGGAGGAGCTAACACGGAGCGATTCCGCTAGGCATGTGGGACTTGTGGATGGAGCCCTTAATTCGCTTAACAAGGATTCACGGGTGGTCAATCTGTTGAAATCAGAGCACTACATTTTGGCCACCGTGCTCGATCCTAGATTTAAAGCCTACCTTGGATCTCTCTTTCCGGCAGACACAAGTCTGCTGGGGTTGAAAGACCTGCTGGTGAGAAAATTGTCAAGTCAAGCGGAACGCGACCTGTCAACATCTCCTCCTTCACATTCTCCCGCAACTGGAGGTGCGAGGAAAAGGCTCAGAATTCCGAGCCCACCCGCTGGCGGTGATGCAGGGCAGTCTGGAGCGACTGCTGATGCTGACATCTGGTCCGGACTGAAGGACCTGACAACGATTACGGACATGTCGTCTACTGTCACTGCATATGATTCTCTCACCATTGAAAGAATGGTGGAGGATTATATGAGTGACCGCACGTCACACAGTCCATACTTATACTGGCAGGAAAAAGAGGCAATTTGGAGGCCATTGCACAAACGGCTTTATTCTACCTAAGTTGCCCTCCCACAAGTGTGTACTCCGAAAGAGTGTTTAGTGCCGCCGCTCACCTTGTCAGCAATCGGCGTACGAGGTTACATCCAGAAAATGTGGAGAAGATGATGTTCATTAAAATGAATTATAATCAATTCCTCCGCGGAGACATTGACCAGCAGCAATTGCCTCCACAAAGTACACAGGGAGCTGAGATGGTGGATTCCAGTGGGGACGAATTGATAATCTGTGAGGAGGGGGATGTACACGGTGATATATCGGAGGGTGATGATGAGGTGGACATCTTGCCTCTGTAGAGCCAGTTTGTGCAAGGAGAGATTAATTGCTTCTTTTTTGGGGGGGGTCCAAACCAACCCGTCATATCAGTCACAGTCGTGTGGCAGACCCTGTCACTGAAATGATGGGTTGGTTAAAGTGTGCATGTCCTGTTTTGTTTATACAACATAAGGGTGGGTGGGAGGGCCCAAGGACAATTCCATCTTGCACCTCTTTTTTCTTTTATTTTTCTTTGCGTCATGTGCTGTTTGGGGAGGGTTTTTTGGAAGGGACATCCTGCGTGACACTGCAGTGCCACTCCTAAATGGGCCCGGTGTTTGTGTCGGCCACTAGGGTCGCTAATCTTACTCACACAGTCAGCTACCTCATTGCGCCTCTTTTTTTCTTTGCGTCATGTGCTGATTGGGGAGGGTTTTTTGGAAGGGACATCCTGCGTGACACTGCAGTGCCACTCCTAAATGGGCCCGGTGTTTGTGTCGGCCACTAGGGTCGCTAATCTTACTCACACAGTCAGCTACCTCATTGCGCCTCTTTTTTTCTTTGAGTCATGTGCTGATTGGGGAGGGTTTTTTGGAAGGGACATCCTGCGTGACACTGCAGTGCCACTCCTAAATGGGCCCGGTGTTTGTGTCGGCCACTAGGGTCGCTAATCTTACTCACACAGTCAGCTACCTCATTGCGCCTCTTTTTTTCTTTGCGTCATGTGCTGATTGGGGAGGGTTTTTTGGAAGGGACATCCTGCGTGACACTGCAGTGCCACTCCTAAATGGGCCCGGTGTTTGTGTCGGCCACTAGGGTCGCTTATCTTACTCACACAGTCAGCTACCTCATTGCGCCTCTTTTTTTCTTTGCGTCATGTGCTGATTGGGGAGGGTTTTTTGGAAGGGCCATCCTGCGTGACACTGCAGTGCCACTCCTAGATGGGCCAGGTGTTTGTGTCGGCCACTAGTGTCGCTTAGCTTAGCCATCCAGCGACCTTGGTGCAAATTTTAGGACTAAAAATAATATTGTGAGGTGTGAGGTATTCAGAATAGACTGAAAATGAGTGGAAATTATGGTTTTTGAGGTTAATAATAATATGGGATTAAAAATGACCCCCAAATTCTATGATTTAAGCTGTTTTTTAGTGTTTTTTTAAAAAAACACCCGAATCCAAAACACACCCGAATCCGACAAAAAAAATTCGGTGAGGTTTTGCCAAAACGCGGTCGAACCCAAAACACGGCCGCGGAACCGAACCCAAAACCAAAACACAAAACCCGAAAAATTTCAGGCGCTCATCTCTAGTATATATGGTAACTGATCTGTACAAAGCAGCAAGCAACTAATAGTATGCAAAGGAATTGAGCATAAAAGAAGTGAATAATCTGCCAGGATGCTATGAAATCATACCTCCCAACTGTCCCGATTTTCGCGGGACAGTCCCGTTTTTTGGGGACTGTCCCGCTGGCAGTTGGGAGGCTCCATCTCTCGCTGCCCTGCTTAGCAGAGCAGCGGTGAATAGACGCTGTGCGCATGCGCAGAGCGTCTATTCAGTGCAGACAGAGGGAGAGGGGGCATGCCAGCGGCTCACAGAGCGCTGGGCATGCCCCCTCAGTGACGAAAATGGGGCGTGGCTCGCGATCGCGGGTCCTCTGTGAAGCCACGCCCCTTTTCATAGGCCATGCCCCCTTTTAGGGAGCGTGCGCGGACTCTCCTAGCCCTCAGTCTCCTGCGGCCAATCAAAGCTCACGGTCCGGCAGCCAATCAGGAGCCTCAGATGCCAGACCGCAAGTTTTTTTAGAGTTTGTTATTTACAGGGAGGCTGCTGGCAACAGCGTCCCTGCATCGAGGGACTGAGGGGGGGAGGTGTCCGCCCTGCGGGGTCTTGAGACACTGCCTCCGCTGACTGGACATTGAGCTCCACAGGGGACAGAACGCGCCCCGCCACATGGGAACGCTCACCCCGGCAGCCAGCCGCCACCCCCTCACAGAGCTGAAGTGTGGCGAGTTAGTCACTGTCCCCCCTTACAAGCGGGGGGTCAGTTTGAAGAAGGCGGCTTAAGCTGCGCTCCCGGAAGGCTCAGCGGTACTGCGGTGCGGCACTGTGAGGGGTGCCCTGAGCCAACAAGGTACCCTACACTGACCATTTCCAGCCTGTCGGGGTCCACGGTTCTCAGCCAGCACAATTTTCCTCAGGCCAGTATAATCTTGAAGAGCGGGAAGACAGCGCCATTGAAGGGGCGGAGCTTCTCCTCAGAGCGGACCCAGCAGCGTTCAGCACCATTTTTCCTGCCTGCAATCACTACTAGTGGATGTCCAGGTCCTTCCAGAGCAACTCCAGCTATCTGTACGGTACCAGGGGGTTGTAGAAGGGGGGGGGGGAGGCTGGATAATAGGCTGTGTCACCTATTAAGGGACACAGTCAGCGCTGGTTAGGGTCTCCCTATACCTCTAATAGCGGTGTATGTGGGTTTGCTCCAATCTCTGTGTCTCTCTGCCATTCTTGGGGGAAAACTATGTCTAATGAATACCCTGTGTGTTTGTGGGGTGTTGTGTGTGTGACAACATGTCTAGGGACACTGTTTCATATGCTGCAGAGGATTTGTCTTCCCAGGAGGACTCCATAGCATGTAATCAGGATTGCACTGTTGTAGCGCAGATCCCAGCTAGAGAGCCAGAATGGTTAGTCTCTCTGAGGGGGACTATTTCTCAGATTTCTGACAGGGTTGCTAGGACTGAGCATGCCACTCAGATCCTACAATCCTCTATGGTTGTATGGTCTGATACTGCTTCCTCTGGGTTCCCTGCGGTACATTCTCAAAAACGTGCACTTGCAATGCTTATGCAGGATGACACGGACACCGACTCTGACACTGCAGACGGTGACGGGGTTGTGTCAAGGGGGACAGCATCACTTGCTAGGGGGGTGCAGTTGATGATTGAAGCTGTGAGGGATGTTTTACATATTTCTGACACAGCTCCTGAACAGGTGGAGGAGGCCTTTTTTACAGATAATAAGAAGCCCCCCCTCACCTTCCCGGTATCCAAATAATTAACCGCTATCTTTGAAAAAGCCTGGGAAACTCCGGAAAAGAAATTTCAGATCCCTAAGAGGGTCTTGGTTGCTTTTCCCTTCCCAGAGGAAGATAGAAAGAAATGGGAGTCCCCGCCAGTAGTCAACGCCTCTGTCTCCAGGCTGTCCAAACAGGTGGTGTTGCCAGTCCCGGGATCTACCGCGTTGAAGGACCATTCAAGGGGCCGGTCGAACGCTGATGTTTTTTTAAAAGGGGCAATCACAAACAAGGCAAAACCATGCCTTGTAAGTGATTGAAAGTCTGTGTTCGGACGGCATCCCGCATGGCCACCGAACTCGGGCGGCATTATATCCGGTCCTTAGTGTGTTGCTGTGATGACCTGTGTATTTTGTGGTGGTCACTGATGCGTTTTGTAATTTATAGCTGACCATGAAGTGCAGGGTTCATAGGAGTCTGGGGAAGGGGGGGGTGGGGGGGGTTAGACAGGGAGTAAAGTCTAATGCTGAGCACCAGGTGTCGCACGGCACTGGCAATCCCCGGAATAACTAGCCTGCACATATATTACATACCCCATCACAAGTATGTTTATGTGTGCTAAGCAGTGGTGCAAGTGTGGGGGTACAGCGTTGTATGGCTTACCTTTAAGAAATTTGTTGACGGTACACAGTACCACGTGCACCCCGCCCCGCTGTAGTTTAATTTTGTTGTATTTTTAAATCAAAGGTATGCCCCGCCGCATCTGCCAAATGTCCCAGTCGCGGCACAAGAATAAAGCCTCCACCTCTGCATAATTGGCTCCTGCACGCACGTGACAGTGCAGGAGCCCAGCAGCAGCAGCAACCGCTGCCTCCACCACCACGCTAGCACTGCTGGTCACAGAGGTGAGGTAACTGACCTGGGGGGACACCGTGCCACTGCCGATGCCCATAAAGAAGCCAGGCTATAAGTGCTGGTCTGCTCGAAGTTCAAAGGTCAGTTCAAACAAACTTATGGCTGCTGATGGTGGTGAACGGAGCACGGAGGAGGAGCAATGCTTTTGGGGGTGTGAAAGAAGCTTGGAAGAAAGGAGTTTGGTGGGGGGAGGGGGGATGTGAATTGAAGAAGTTTAGAAAAGGTGTTTGGTGAGGGGGGTGAAATGGAGAAATGGTGTTTGGTGGGGGGAGGGGCAGTGCTGCAAGTATGGCGGTACCGGTAAGAAATTGACGCCCAGTGTGCAGTACCACCTGCCGTCCACCTTACTTACAGCCACTGCTGTGTGTGTGTGTGTCAGAGGAGGAGAGCGCAGCACTGTGGGGGCATATCTGGCACTGTGGGGGCACATGTGTACCTGGCACTGTGGGGGCATATCTGGCACCATGGGGGCATATGTGTATTTGGCACTGTGGGGGCATATGTGTATCTGGTACTGTGGGGGCATATGTGTATTTGGCACTGTGGGGGCATATGTGTATCTGGTACTGTGGGGGGCATATTTGTATCTAGCACTGTGGGGCATATCTGGCACTGTGGGGGCATACATGTGTAATGTCCACCCACAAACAAACACATGACACTTACGGTGCCGAAAACTTGAACTAAATTGTGGGGTGCTAGTGTGAATCAGGTTCGGGTGATCAGAGCGGCAGACCTGCTTTACCTCTCAGACACAATGACAACACAAACATAATATAGTATCCAACTCCATTTTATTATCCTAACAACATTTACAAGAGGCAGGTAAACAGGAAACTGGCGCACAATTGAAGCAGGCTGGTTATGGCTTCTAAATAACAGTCTCAAGTAACCAGCGTTAGCAATACAGGTAGCAGGTAAGCAAGTAACTGGTGCACAATTGAAGCAGGCTGGTTATGGCTTCTAAATAATAGTCTCAGGTAACCAGCGTCAGCAATACAGGTAGCAGGTAAGCAGGAACTTGTGCACGATTAAAGCAGGCTGGTTATGGCTATTAAACGACAGTCTCAGGTAACCAGCGTTAGCAATACAAGTAGCAGGTAAGCAGGTAACTTGTGCACAATTAAAGCAGGCTGGTTATGGCTACTAAACAACAGTCTCAGGTAACCAGCGTCAGCAATACAGGTAGCAGGTAAGCAGGAACTTGTGCACGATTAAAGCAGGCTGGTTATGGCTATTAAACGACAGTCTCAGGTAACCAGCGTTAGCAATACAGGTAGCAGGTAAGCAGGAACTTGTGCACAATTAAAGCAGGCTGGTTATGGCTACTAAACAACAGTCTCAGGTAACCAGCATCAGCAATACAGGTAGCAGGTAAGCAGGAACTTGTGCACGATTAAAGCAGGCTGGTTATGGCTATTAAACGACAGTCTCAGGTAACCAGCGTTAGCAATACAAGTAGCAGGTAAGCAGGTAACTTGTGCACAATTAAAGCAGGCTGGTTATGGCTACTAAACAACAGTCTCAGGTAACCAGCGTCAGCAATACAGGTAGCAGGTAAGCAGGAACTTGTGCACGATTAAAGCAGGCTGGTTATGGCTATTAAACGACAGTCTTAGGTAACCAGCGTTAGCAATACAAGTAGCAGGTAAGCAGGAACTTGTGCACGATTAAAGCAGGCTGGTTATGGCTATTAAACGACAGTCTCAGGTAACCAGCGTTAGCAATACAGGTAGCAGGTAAGCAGGAACTTGTGCACAATTAAAGCAGGCTGGTTATGGCTACTAAACAACAGTCTCAGGTAACCAGCGTCAGCAATACAGGTAGCAGGTAAGCAGGAACTTGTGCACGATTAAAGCAGGCTGGTTATGGCTATTAAACGACAGTCTCAGGTAACCAGCGTTAGCAATACAAGTAGCAGGTAAGCAGGTAACTTGTGCACAATTAAAGCAGGCTGGTTATGGCTACTAAACAACAGTCTCAGGTAACCAGCGTCAGCAATACAGGTAGCAGGTAAGCAGGAACTTGTGCACGATTAAAGCAGGCTGGTTATGGCTATTAAACGACAGTCTCAGGTAACCAGCGTTATCAATACAAGTAGCAGGTAAGCAGGAACTTGTGCACGATTAAAGCAGGCTGGTTATAGCTATTAAACGACAGTCTCAGGTAACCAGCGTTAGCAATACAAGTAGCAGGTAAGCAGGTAACTTGTGCACAATTAAAGCAGGCTGGTTATGGCTACTAAACAACAGTCTCAGGTAACCAGCGTTCCTTAGTAGCGGATAAATGCATTAACATTAGCTTTCACACTGCTGGGCGGAGCTTGCATAAAAAGAACTATCAGTACCAGCATTCCTTAATAGCAGATAAATGCATTAACATTAGCTTTCACACTGCTGGGCGGAGCTTGCATAAAAAGAACTATCAGTACCAGCATTCCTTAATAGCAGATAAATGCATTAACATTAGCTTTCACACTGCTGGGCGGAGCTTGCATAAAAAAGAACTATCAGTACCAGCATTCCTTAATAGCAGACAAATGCATTAACATTAGCTTTTACACTGCTGGGCGGAGCTTGCATAAAAAAAACTATCAGTATCAGCAATCCTTAATAGCGGATAAATGCTTTAACATTAACTTTCACACTGCTGGGCGGAGCTTGCATAAAAAGAACTATCAGTATCAGCAATCCTTAATAGCAGATAAATGTATTAACATTAACTTTCACACTGCTGGGCGGAGCTTGCATAAAAAGAACTATCAGTATCAGCAATCCTTAATAGCAGATAAATGTATTAACATTAGCTTTCACACTGCTGGGCGGAGCTTGCATAAAAAAGAACTATCAGTACCAGCATTCCTTAATAGCAGATAAATGCATTAACATTAGCTTTCACACTGCTGGGCGGAGCTTGCATAAAAAGAACTATCAGTACCAGCATTCCTTAATAGCAGATAAATGCATTAACATTAGCTTTCACACTGCTGGGCGAAGCTTGCATAAAAAGAACTATCAGTACCAGCATTCCTTAATAGCAGACAAATGCATTAACATTAGCTTTCACACTGCTGGGCGGAGCTTGCATAAAAAGAACTATCAGTACCAGCATTCCTTAATAGCAGATAAATGCATTAACATTAGCTTTCACACTGCTGGGCGGAGCTTGCATAAAAAAGAACTATCAGTACCAGCATTCCTTAATAGCAGATAAATACATTCACAAATATATAAGGGCAGTCTACCCCCTTTTACAACATTCCAAAACAAATATGCGGGGCACAGCACTAGTGGGGAGCCTCTTCCCCTGGAATACAATATATTGCCCCCAGATTACAGAGTCTTTGCAGCAGAAGGGGTTAAGCCGGGCACATACAAATGAGGGGAGCGCAACTCCTAATTATCTAAACTTGCGGGGGTACTGTGATGAGGGGAGCACACCCCTTTTATTACATAAGATGTTCCCAATTGCAGAGTTTATGCAGCGGAAGGGGTTAAATATCGGACACAGGGGATCTTAGGGGTGTCTACACCCTTTTTTAAATACTATGTCCCCTATTAGCAGAGTTTTTGCAGCGGAGGGCACAACAGGGGCAGAGTATGGCAGCGGAAGGGCGATCAGGGTCTCACCACCTGCTGCGGCGCTTCTGCCACCTCCGATCGGCTCCCATATCTTCTTCACTACTTCTGCCGGCGCTGTCCTCTTCTGCTCCGGTCCGCGGCGTCCTTTCCACGCTGGGGTCTGCGCTGTCCTCTCCACGCTGGGGTCTGCGCTGTCCTCTCCACGCTGGGGTCTTCTCGCTGCAGCCTCCGGTCCGCACCACTGGTCACGGGATCCCCTCCTCCATACCGCACTCCCGCCGTCCGTCTGCGCCGTCATCACTCCACAGCCAGGGGTCCACGCCGGGGGTCTTCTTTGCAGGGTCGTCCTCCGCGATGCCTGCTCTCTCACCCGCTGCCGCTCCTTGGAATCCAGGGGACGGATGTCATCACTGCTCTGCTGGACGGGCTGCGGTTCCTCCGGCCCAGCGCTCCAGTCTCTCGGCAGCGGCGGCTCTTCTCCGCGCTCCATCCCCGCTGGCACTGACGCGACCAGCTCTTCTCCTCAGGCAGGGTCTCCGGCATTCTCCTGGCACTGGTGCTCCGGTCGCTGGTTCTCCCCTCGGCTTCTTCTCTGCGCAGACGGCCCTCACACACTGGCAGGAGGCTCCTGGGGCTACATGGCGACACCTTCCCCAGGTAATCTTCCCATTCCTCCCAGGGGGCTCCTCTGGCAGCGATCCTCCCAGCGCTGCATACTCCAGTCTTCAGGCTCTGGACACTACATGGCTCCACTTCCCCAGGTACATATTCCCATTCCTCCAGGGGCCCCTTCTCCTGTGCTGTGAGGCTTCTTTTAAGGGTCCTGGTGCTCCTCCACCTCCCCTCTCCTCTATGATGACTGGCTCCCGGGGCCCCAGCAACAGACCACCCCCTGGTCACTCTGCCCTACAACCCAGGGGACCCAATCAGCTGGGGACATGTTTCCCAGACTTTTTATGTTGCTGGGTAAGAAGTGACAGGACCAGAGAATTGGCGGCAAAATCCCTGTCCCAATCTGACAGGGTCACATAAAGTTCAGCCCACGATCTACTCTGGGACTTGTAGTTCCACAATGTAAAGTAAAAAAAAAAATCACAAGGGGATCTCCATGGTGCAATAGCTTCAGGGTATTACACATGTATCTGGCACTGTGGGGGCATATGTGTATCTGGCACTGTGGGGGCATAGGCACTGGATTATGAGGAAAGGTTTACTAGATTAAATATGTTTAAACTTGAAAAAACGCATCTAAGAGGAGACATTATTAACATTGATAAATATACACTGCTCAAAAAAATAAAGGGAACACTAAAATAACACATCCTAGATCTGAATGAATGAAATATTCTTATTAAATACTTTGGGGTCGATTCAATTCGGCAATTTATGAATAGCGCCGGGAATTAGCTCCCGACGCTATTCAATTCAGCTGCTAGTTACCCGCAATTGTCGGGAATTCCGACGAAAGTGCTGCCTCGCGGCCGGCGCGAGGCTGATTCTGTCGGGAATCAGCCTCACGCCGGGGAGTTAAGTCAGAAAATGCCCGTTCTCCCGACAATTCAACCTGTTTAGTCGGCGAGAACGGGCCATCGCCGACTTAACTGGAGCTGAATTGAATAGCGTCGGGAGCTAATTCCCGGCGCTATTCATAAATTGCCGAATTGAATCGACCCCTTTGTTCTTTACATAGTTGAATGTGCTGACAACAAAATCACACAAAAATTATCAATGGAAATAAAATGTATTAACCCATGGAGATCTGGATTTGGAGTCACACTCAAAATTAAAGTGGAAAAACACACTACAGGCTGATCCAACTTTGATGTAATGTCCTTAAAACAAGTCAAAATGAAGCTCAGTAGTGTGTTTGGCCTCTACGTGCCTGTATGACCTCCCTACAACGCCTGGCCATGCTCCTGATGAGGTGGCGGATGGTCTCCTGAGGGATCTCCTCCCAGACCTGGACTAAAGCATCCACCAACTCCTGGACAGTCTGTGGTGCAACGTGGCGTTGGTGGATGAAGCGAGACATGATGTTCAAGATGTGCTCAATTGGATTCAGGTCTGGGGAACGGGCGGGCCAGTCCATAGCATCAATGCCTTCATCTTGCAGGAACTGCTGACATACTCCAGCCACATGAGGTCTAGCATTGTCTTGCATTAGGAGGAACCCAGGGCCAACCGCACCAGCATATGGTCTCACAAGGGGTCTGATGATCTCATCTCGGTACCTAATGGCAGTCAGGCTACCTCTGGTGAGCAAAAAGCAGAATGAGGCTGCGCTAAACTGTTACATATGACAACAATAATATCTGGTAATTTAAAATTTAATATTAAAAATAAATGCACTAGAGTATAAAAATATACACCATTAATAGCGGTAAAGTTACACTATTTATTGGATACCTACATACCTCCTATAAATCTGTTTATGCTGGACTTATCTACTACTGGGGAAAAAATTCGGAACGGACTTCTTTATCCAATTACTATTTCCACTCCTGGCATATTGGGTAACCCTGGTTTTATTCATTGTACTATGCATACTTTTTAATGTTTATTATTGTAGCATTCTATTAATGGTGTATATTTTTATACTCTAGTGCATTTATTTTTAATATTAAATTTTGAACTACCAGATATTATTGTTGTCATATGTAACAGTTTAGCGCAGCCTCATTCTGCTTTTTGTTTACACTTTGTGGGAGTGACTTCCCGTATTTTTAAGGCTGCTGCTTGGCACAGCACCTCATACCAAAGCGCCCGAGAAAGAATCTTGGGTAACCCTTCTTTCTACCTCTGGCGAGCACATGGAGGGCTGTGCGACCCCCCAAAGAAATGCCACCCCACACCATTACTGACCCACTGCCAAACCGGTCATGCTGGAGGATGTTGCAGGCAGCAGAACGTTCTCCTTGGCGTCACCAGACTCTGTCACGTCTGTCACATGTGCTCAGTGAGAACCTGCTTTCATCTGTGAAGAGCACAGGGCGCCAGTGGCGAATTTGCCAATCTTGGTGTTCTCTGGCAAATGCCAAACGTCCTGCACGGTGTTGGGCTGTAAGCACAACCCCCACCTGTGGACGTCGGGCCCTCATACCACCCTCATGGAGTCTGTTTCTGATCGTTTGAGTAGACACTTGCACATTTGTGGCTTGCTGGAGGTCATTTTGTAGGGCTCTGGCAGTGCTCCTCCTGTTCCTCCTTGCACAAAGGCGGAGGTAGCGGTCCTGCTGCTGGGTTGTTGGCCTCCTCCACGTCTCCTGATGTACTGGCCTGTCTCCTGATAGCGCCTCCATGCTCTGGACACTACGCTGACAGACACAGCAAACCTTCTTGCCACAGCTCGCATTGATGTGCCATCCTGGATGAGCTGCACTACCTGAGCCACTTGTGTGGGTTGTAGACTCCGTCTCATGCTACCACTAGAGTGAAAGCACCGCCAGCTTTCAAAAGTGACCAAAACATCAGCCAGAAAGCATAGGAGCTGAGAATTGGTCTGTGGTCACCACCTGCAGAACAACTCCTTTATTGGGGGTGTCTTGCTAATTGCCTATAATTTCCACCTGATGTGTATTCCATTTGCACAACAGCACGTGAAATTGATTGTCAGTGTTGCTTCCTAAGTGGACAGTTTGATTTCACAGAAGTGTGATTGACTTGGAGTTACATTGTGTTGTTTAAGTGTTCCCTTTATTTTTTTGAGCAGTGTATAAAGGGACAATACATGGAGCTAACAGGAGATTTGTTTATTGAGAGATTTCTATACAGGACACTGGGATACCAACAATGGGACACTGGGTATCCACTGGGACACTGGGTATCCAACAATTTTTGGAAGATTTTTCTGCCTGGCTCCCTCACTTCCTATCCTCTGACATCTCCACCATTATCATGGGTGATTTCAATATTGCTATTGATTGTCCAAAATCTGCTGCTCACGCCTCCAAACTACTCTCTCTAACCTCCTCTCTTGGCCTCTCCCAATGGACTGACTTCTCTACTCATCAGGAGGGCCACTGCCTTGATTTAGTATTCACCAGACTATGCTTCATCTCTGAACTCACTAACACTCCTTTCCCCCTCTCAGATCACAACCTTATCACCTGCATGCTCTCCTCCGTTAATTCAAACCCTGTGTTGCTGAAGTCCTCCAATCTTCCTCAAACCCGCAGAAATATTAACACAATTAATCTTCAAGAACTTTCCACTTCACTCCAACAACTGCTTTCACCTATTTCTGTATTCACCTCTCCTGAGATGGCTGTATCACACCTTAAGCAGACTCTAGAACTAGCCCTTGAGGAAGTGGCTCCAGCTACCCATCACACTCCACGTAGGCCTAGATGTCAACCATGGCACTCCAAATTAAGAAGACAACTACAAAAACTCACACGAAAACTTGAACGTCAGTGGCGTAAATCTCGTATTTCAAGTGACTTCCTCACATATAAGACTGTCTACCATTCTTATAAAAATGCCCTGGACACTGCCAAACAAACATATTTCCAAACTCTTATCTCTGCTCAAGCCTCTAACCCCAAATGACTCTTTAATACATTTAAATCACTACTGAATCCTCCCTCACCTACCCCACCAGCCACTATCAAGGCACAGGATCTTGCTTCCTACTTCAAGGAGAAGATTGATAAGATCCAAAATGAAATGGTATGCTCTTCGGTAGCCAGTGACCTGCTCCGTTCTTTACCTGAACCCTCTGGCACTCTTTCTTCATTTGATCTCACAAATGAAGATGAAGTATCATCACTCTTCTCATCCTGCTTTTCCACTACCTCTCCTCTTGATCCTTTACCCTCACAAATAAGTAAAGCTCTGTCTCTGGTGCTCATCCCTACCTTAACTGACATCTGTAATCTCTCTCTCTCTACTGGTATTTTTCCTTCACTATTCAAGCATGCAGTGATTACTCCCATTTTAAAGAAACAAAATTCTGACCCTAATGCTCTCTCAAACTACCGCCCTATCTCTCAGCTCCCTTGTCTCTCTAAGCTACTTGAGAGACTTGCCTACACTCGACTCACACACTTTCTTAACTCATACACTTTGTTGGACCCACTTCAGTCAGGCTTCTGTTCCCAACACTCCACAGAGACAGCACTGACTAAAGTGGTTAATGATTTGGTCACTACGAAGTCTAAAAGCCATTACTCACTACTTATTCTTCTAGATCTATCTGCTGCATTTGACACTGTAGACCACTCTCTTCTCATACAGACATTACAATCCCTAGGTCTTAAAGACACAGCCCTTTCTTGGTTCCTATCCTACCTATCTAATCGCTCCTTCAGTGTTCGCTTCTCTTAATCTACCTCCTCTTCGCTACCTCTTTCAGTTGGAGTACCGCAAGGCTCGGTCTTGGGTCCTCTGCTTTTCTCTATCTATACCTCATCTCTTGGTAAACTAATCAGCTCTTTTGGTTTTCAGTATCATCTGTACGCAGATGATACTCAAATCTACCTATCCTCACCTGACTTGTCCCTATCTGTACTGGACCGTGTCACTGAATGCCTTTCTGCCATTTCATCCTGGATGACATCTCGCCACCTCAAACTGAATATTTCAAAGACAGAGTTAATTATATTTCCACCGGCCAATAGTAGATACCAACCTGATATCTCTATCACTGTTGAAAACTCGACTATCTACGCTACCCCACAAGCTCGCTGCCTAGGTGTCATCCTTGACTCTGATCTGTCCTTTGTTCCCCACATTCAATCTGTCTCAAGATCATGTTACATGCATCTAAAAAACATATCCAAAATACGACCATACCTTACACAAGACACTGCTAAAACTCTAATCCACGCTCTCATTATCTCCCGCATTGATTATTGCAATAGTCTCCTAACTGGTCTTCCCAAAACGAAACTCTCACCACTACAATCCATTCTGAATGCAGCGGCGAGGCTTATCTTCCTCGCTAGACGTTCATCGTCTGCAGATCCACTCTGTCAGTCCCTCCATTGGTTACCTGTACTCTACTGCATTCAATATAAAATACTTTTACGCACACACAAGGCCATTTACCAAACTACACCAACGTACATCACTTCGCTTATCTCAAAATATCTCCCAACCCGACCTCTTCGCTCTTCACAAGACCTGCGTCTCTCATCTACACTCATTACTCGCTCCCACTCACGATTGCAGGACTTTCATCGGGCTGCACCCACTATGTGGAATGCCCTACCACGCACAATAAGACTCTCCTCTAGTCTCCAAACCTACAAGCGTTCCCTGAAAACTCACCTCTTCAGGCTAGCATATCAAATTCCAGAACCGCCCACATAACTTTCATAAACCTTCCTATCATATTGCATCCACTCTGTACAGTCCACACATATCCTCACGTCTTCTCATTCTATGCAATAGATAGCATCTTTCCTTATGTACACATGCCTATTTCCCTATAGATTGTAAGCTTGCGAGCAGGGCCTTCCTACCTCTATGACTGTTTGTTATCACCCATTTTGTTATTGTTATTTCAAATTGTAAAGCGCAACGGAATTTGCTGCGCTATATAAGAAACTGTTAATAAATAATAAATAATAAATACCCTCTGAGGTTAGAGGAGAGGAAATTTAATACCAAGCGAAGGAGGGGGTTCTTCACAGTAAGGGCAGTAAGGATCTGGAATTCTTTGCCAGAAAAGGTAGTAATGGAGGACTTAGTAAGTTTAGAAACGGGTTAGATACATTTCTAACTGACAAAGCTATCCAAGGGTATAGCATCTAAAATGAATATATTTTAGATAATGGTATGCATTCTAGTTGTCAACTAAACTAAAAATGAACTCCACTTGAACAATTATGGGTAAATCTATGGTTATAGAGAATAGTATAGGATAAAAAAATAAAAATAATAATAATAATAATAATAATAAATGTTGAACTCGATGTACAACTTGTCTTTTTTCAACCTCACTAACTATATGTGTATCTGGCACTATTGGGGGCATATGTGTATCTGGCACTGTTGGGGGCATATGTGTGTCTGGCACTGCACTACTGGAAACATATATGTATCTGGCACTATTGGGTGCATATATGTATCTGGCACTGCACTATTGGGGTATGTGTATCTGGCACTATTGGGGGCATATGTGTATCTGGCACAGCACTATTGGGGGCATATGTGTATCTGCCCCCCTATATGTGTATCATGCTCCCATTTTTATTGACCACGCCCCATGTGGCATGTAGCCACACACATTTTTTGTCGCTCGCCTTAGGCACGCGCACACAGTACCACTAAGAATTTTTTTCTACTTACACCACTGTTGCTAAGCTTTCCATCCTGCACTATGTGGTCGGCACTACAGCTGCCGCTGGTGGTCATTGATGCTCTCTGTATTATATAGTGGTCATTGTGATGCTCTCTGTATTATATGGCAGTCAATGTGTTGTTCGTGTTATATCGTGGTCACTGATGCTTTCCTATTATATGGCAGTCACTATAATGCTCTGTATTATATGGTGCTCACTAAGATGCTGTCTGCTATATACGTATTAACTAAACATTTAGGGGGAGATGTACTAAGCAGTGAAAAGCATGTAGAAGTGAGCCAGTGAAGAAGTTGCCCATAGTAACCAAGCAGCATTTACGTAACATTTATAATTTGCATACTATAAAAGTATACAGACCAGCTGATTGGTTACCATGGGCAACTTCTCCACTAGCTCACTTCTCCACTTTTATCACTGCTAAGTACATGTCCCCCTTAATCCTACAAATTTTGAAAACATTTCAGAGAGTGCTATTTAAAGGTACAAGGAGTAGATTATTTTAAAGGCATAGTTGTTCTTTGCCATAAACATAAAAGGTAATAAAAAAAAAAAAGTTTTATCTATCTCTAACAATAAACATAAGAAGAATATACAAAAAAAAAGTCCCCATAAAAGTTACCACTGGGAACTTTTTAACTCTATATAACTGCTATATGTGAAGGCTCCCCACTTCCTTTGCATGGGGAAGCCTATTTAATTAGTATTGTAATGGTACAAATGACCTGTTTTATTAGTACTATCTCAGGAAGGCAATGCCAGTTTAAATATGTTTGGTTTCTATCTGCTTGTTTTTTTAAATATATATATTTTTCTACTAGCTGTTTCACCCGTTATTCGCACGGGAGTTTCTGATTTTCATGATTGTAAATATAAATGAGTGTTAAAAATTTGGTAAATCTATAGAGATGTAAATTTGGCATGTCTTTATGCAAGTAAATATTAATCCATGGTTCTTGGCGTTACCCAAGGAGCACCCGTAGCTGATATGGTAAAAAGGGACAGGACCATTTTTGTAGTTTATTAAATTCTACACACTGGAATGCAGTCCAAATGTTGATCCGATTGTCCATTTGGCCATTATCGTTCACGCAATGTAAGCCACGCATTGGTAATGATGTAATTATGTCACCCCCTTTTTCATCCCCTTAGGGGAGGTTTATTACATTTCTAATTACTTAGTTTTCCTATTTCCCACCTGAAGAATACCTACTGTATGTTAAAGTTCAGCTTTCTAACATATCAGGAAGTAAGAGAATTAGTGATGAATCAGTCAGTGAGTGAGTGAGAGATCTTGCATTTATATTTATTTTTATATATATATATATATATATATATATATATATATATATATATATATATATATAATAGCAGTGAACAATTTGGGATTTTTTTTATTTATTTATTAATTTAAACTATTCTAGCACTCAAGAAAAGGCAGACAATACAGTTATGACCCTTTCACAGAAAACAACTTTTTCTTGTTATAGCTCCACTATAAAGTGGTTGAAGGTGTGCACCAGCTATTCCCTCCATAGAGATAGCCACACCCACATCACAGGCCACACCCTCTGTAGACCACACACCCACAGTACTAGTCACACCCCCACATCAGTCATCACGCCCCAGCAATTGTCCCACCCCCTGCAGCGGCACACAATAGGCGCTTCATAAATTTCAGCTCCAGGCCCATGGGGACATTAATCTGGTATTGGGGCCTTCCAAACAGGGTCGTAACTAGGGTGGTGCAGCCTGTGCCATCGCACAGAGTGCAGGTCGCCGCCGAACTGTCCATTTCCTGGGTGATAATTGAGTCAGCGCCACGGCTGACTGAGTGGCAGCCAGTCGGGTGAGTCACCTTAACTACGCTCTTACAATTGCCCTTTGCCTTCTTGGATTTCCTGGAGATAATGTTACAAAAGTCGGCAAGTGTGATTTACTTTTTATTTGCATGCAACTTACTCTACCACAATCCCACATGAATGCGCAGTCATGGTATGTAAATGTACTTAAAAGTACTCAAAATCGGGCTCTGATATTGTTTAGCTTAAATAAGCATACAGCATCTATCTATCACCTTTACAAAATTGTTCAAATGGGTAAAAACCGTTGTGCAGCTCCCATCTAACACTCTGGAGCAGGGCTGGCCAAACCGGTCCTCGAGATCTACCAACAGGTCATGTTTTCCAGGCCTCCTGGAGATCTGTAGAATTGTCAGTTAGGAATGAATGCAGCACATCTTAATTAGTAATGACTACACCTGCGCACCAGATAGGTGGTCTGGAAAACGTGAACTGTTGGTAGATCTCGAGGACCGGTTTGGCCAGCCCTGCTCTGGAGTGTCAATAAACAAATACAATATAGAATCTGTAGTGAATATGGATTCTACATTGTATATGTAAATGTACTTACCTACAACTGGTAATGCGGGCGTTTGGAAAAAGACGAAAAAGTACCCTGCCGTGGTCTGTATTCTAAACACAACATGTCCCCGAGAACAGGAAACAGACAAGGGATGTGACTTTGACACTGAACGTGGAGAGATTTATGTTGCTGGTGAACTTTTACTCCTACTGTGACTTTGCTGCATGCATCAAGTCATAAGTGCAACAACAACGCATCATGACTTTGTCACATTCTATATCAAATGTGTTTCCTTAAATGTAGCGTATCAGATATCTTGAAATAACTCGAATTTGAATAAGTAGAAGAACAAGTTGTGTGATCTAATTTTACATCAAATATAACCCCTTGCCTTGCTTTCATTTGATTTTATTTGGACTAAAGTGATCTAATTTTTCTTCATAACTCCTGAATCAGGGCATGAGCACTTTCCAGCTTTGTGTTCTGCATTTCATTGGCCACAATGCACATTTGTGCTCATGCTACACTAAATCTAGTATAAGCCACAGCTTCAGGCTGTCATAGCTTCTTTTAGATGTTTTAGGAGGCCATGTTCTGGAACTAAGGCTTTATATACAGTACGGTACCAGCTAGAAAAGAGGGGTGTACTATGAGTGGCCGGCTGTCGGGATCCCAGTGCCCAGCATACCGGCGCCGGGATTACGACAGCCGGCCAGTGGCGGCAGCAGGGCGATCACTGCGCTTGCCACGCTTCGTGCACCACACTATTTATTCTCCCTCCAGGGGTGTTGTGGACACCCCAAGAGGGAGAATAGTTGTTGGTATCCCAGCGGTCAGTATCCTGGCAATCGGGATACCGACGCCGGGATCCCGACAGCCGATATATCAAGTGCCACCCAGTAAAGAGGATTGAAATGGTTGGTCGGGATCCCAAGTGAACTCCCGTAAACTGCTTCTGGGATCCCCTATTGCATTTGCTGTTTTTTTTTATTATTACTTTTGAAGGCCATCTCCAACTCCTTCCTTAAAACATTCAACCCTTAGGAATGTTGAGCAGAAATTTCCCTTAGAAGATCCCCGGCTGGCAGTTGAGACAGACAGGGTCATAATTAGACGTGTGTCGGTTGTGCCTGGCACACAGCGCATGTGCACTGAGGGCACAGGACCGCCTGCAACACCTGCAGGTCCGCGCTGCTCAGTGTGTCGCGGAAGTTACAGTAGCTGCAGCGCTCGTCAGCTGTGGATCTGGACGCAGGGTTTGCAGTTTTTCCGGTCCTGTACCTACCCTGCCAGGGCACCTATCAGTGATTGCTGTATCGTTTTTACCGTGGACACAGGTCTGTGATTAGGCCATGCCCCCGACTTTGCCTGTGGTCTGTTGTGTTTGCATCCTGCTGTGCTCCTGGAGGTAACACATTGGGAACAGGGGAGGGTGGGAAGAGTGAGTGCGTGTATGTGTGGATTGGGGGAACAGACTGTATATATGTGTAGGGGACACACTGTGTTTATGTGTGTGTGTAGGGGACAGGCTGTGTGTGCATTGGGGGAACAGACTGTGTGTGTAGGGGACAGCTCATCCGCCCTGTTGTGTTTATGTGTGTGAAGTGTCCTGCCTCCATGCTCTCCCTCCTCTGCCCCTGTCTTCTTGGAGAGATGACGTCTCTCCCAGCCCGTCCCCAGCCCACCCACAGCGCCCTGCGCTGCGAAGAGCTGCAGCGTAGGACAGGAAGGATAGGAGGACTGCTGGCCAGTGGATGCTGCGGCCCCCGGAGAAAACATAAGTATAACACTGTCTCTCTCTTTCTCTCCCCGTCCCTCCCTTTGTCAAAGGGGACTCTGCCTGCCATAATGTGTAAAAAGGGAACTCTGCATGCATAATATGTAAAAAGGGGACTCTGCCTTTCGTAATGTGTAAAATAGGAGACTCTGCCTGCTGTAATGTGTAAATAGGAGACTCTGCCTGCCACAATGTGTAAAAAGGGGGACTCTGCTGCTGTACTGTGTAAAATGGGACTCTACCTGCCGTAATGTGAAAAAGGGGACTCTAGCTGCCGTAATATGTAAAATGCGTCTCTCCCTGGCGTAATGTGTAAAAGGGAGCACTACCTGGAGTCATGTGTAAAATGGGGCTCAAAATGGCGTAATGTGTGACAGGGGCTCTAGCTGGCGTAATGTGTGACAGGGGCTCTACCTTTCGTAATGTGTGACGGGCTCTACCTGGTGTAATGTGTGTAAGTGGTGCTACTGTGCAGCGTAATTTGAATAATGGAGACTACTATACAGCATAATAAGAATTGGTATTATTTTGTGGCCACCTCCCATTCCTCGTGAAGCCACATCCTTACTATTTTGCCACGCGCCACATGCGCGCACTGACCCTATTTTGAACATGGGGGGCGCCGATGCGGTTTCTTGCACACAGCGCTAAAATCCCTAGTTACGGCACTAGAGACAGACGTCCTTGCTTGCTTTCAAGACTCCTCTCATTGGCACTGTCCCGCATATATCAGGAAAGTTTAGTGGCATACAGTATCTGTCCAGCTACAAAGATGTTGCATCCCACTGATACAGGCAAACTAGACGTACATCTAAAGTTGCACCATACAGGAGAAAGAAAATATTTTATGAAGATTTTTTTCTGCTACTTTTGTTTTTTTGCTTTTTGTGGCCTATTTATTAAACTTGTACCTATTTCTGCTTTTTACCACAATTGATGATAGCCTCAAGAAAAATATTTTTTCACATAGATTTATGCTAAAAACATAGGCATACTTATAGCTATAAATATAGATTTACTCATCGCTTGGCCAAGCTGGACACCATCATTGTTAACATGCGTGAGTGGACTGTGTGGTCCGTGTATGTGCAATGGAATTGCAGAATTAGATTTCAGCTGTAAATTCCATTATTCTAAAAAAACCATAACAAATTAAATACTTTTGAAAAAACAGCAACACATAAGTAGCATTATATTTTATACATAATCTAATATCTAAAAATGAAAATCTGTCATTCTGTCCTTCTGTCTTTCTATACAAATCCACAGTTTACAAGCGAAGATCGTGAAATTTCACATACAGGGGATCATTATGAGTTGTTTGCTAGCTGTTTTCATTCGCAGCGCAGCAATTAGGTAAAAAGGCGGAACTTCTGTGCATGCGTATGCGGCGCAATGCGCACTCGCGACGTACTTTCACAACAGCCGAAGTACTTTCACACAAGGTCTAGTGACGCTTTTCAGTGAACTGCTCGCCGCAGAGTGATTGACAGGAATGGGGCGTTTCTGGGTGGTAACTGACCGTTTTCGAGGAGTGTGTTGAAAAACGCAGGCGTGTCAGATACAAACGCAGGCGTGCCTGGGAAAACGCAGGCGTGGCTGGCCGAACGCAAGGCGTGTTTGTGACGTCAAAACAGGAACTAAACAGTCTGAAGTGATCGCAAGCTAGGAGTAGGTCTCGAGCTGCTCAGAAATTGCACAATCTTTTTTTGTAGCAGCGCTGCGATCCTTTCGTTCGCACTTCTGCTAAGCTAAGATACACTCCCCGAGGGCGGCGGCTTAGCGTTTGCACTGCTGCTAAAAGCAGCTAGCGAGCGAACAACTCGGAATGAGGGCCACAAGTGTATTAAAACATGGCGGAGGCAACTAAAACCATTTTAAATCCCTAGCACCCCTAGGGGGGCAGACAGCAGCACAGAGTATATCAGGAGACAGCATAACTCCGGTATTGCTAGAACAATGCATTCAAAAATTGGTACACATATGCCTTACAATCTGGCAACAAACACTGTGGGAGGAAGACACACCTAGCACCTCTAGGGGTGAGGCAGCAGCACTGAGTATTTCAGCAGACAGCATAACTGTGGAAGGCCTGGAGCAGTTTACACCAAACTTGGTACACATCTGACTTACAATCTGGGAACAAACTATGTGGGGGTTATACACCCCTAGAGGTGGGACAGCAGCACAGAGTATTTCAGGAGACAGCATAACTCCAGAATGCCTGGACCAATTTACAACAAACTTGGTACACATATGACTTACAAGCTAGGAACAAACACTGTGGGGGTAAGACATCCCTAGCACCCCTAGGGTTCGGGCAGCAGCACAGAGTTTTTCAGCAGACAGCATAACTCTGGAATGCCTGGAGCAATTTACACCAAACTTACTACACATATGACTTACACTCTGGGAACAAACACTGTGAGGGTAACACACCACTAGCACACCTAGGGGTGGGCCAGCAGCACAGACTATATCAGGACATGCATGATATGTCAGTGATGACAGGACTGCATGTGACAGGGGCAGTGACATGATGTGAGGAGGATAATGGAGGTAGCACGAACCCACACACTGAGAGTTATATAGTGGAAGTAGCACGGTCCCCCAGCAGCACATTGGGTTCACATTTTATTCATGTGTATAACATTTTACATGCTTTTTTATACTATGTTATTTATATTGTGTGTTTAATATTTAAATTAATTTTTGTAAACATACATTCTTAAAATCCCAGGCAACGCCGGGTACTCCAGCTAGTATAATATATAATGCTCTATTTTTCTTGATTACACAACAAAGTTTTTTTTTTTTTCATTTCAATAAAGCAAGATGTTTTAAACAGTAGTGTGAAAGAAAAAACATGGCTTTCTTCCTAGAATAAAGCATTTTATCGTTGCTTGTGCATAGGCTCTGCGGCAGTACAGACATATACCATACCTCCCAACTTTGACTTTCTGTGTAGCGGGACACTCGCGCGGCGAAGCCGGGCGCGCTCCCAAAAAGGGGGTGTGTCCTATGAAAAGGGGGCGTGGTTTCGTGGGAGGACCCGCGATCGCGAGCCACGCCCCGTTTTCGTCACTGAGAGGGCATGCCCAGAGCTCTGTGAGCCGCTGGCATGCTCCCTCTCCCTCTGACTCCACTGAATAGACGCTGTGCGCATGCGCACAGCGTCTATTCACCGCTGCTCTGCTAAGCAGAGCAGCGATTGACAGAGCCTCCCAACTGACCCCCCACTGCGGGACACTGTGGCCCGCGGGTGGGACAGCGGGACAGTCCCCAAAAAACGGGACTGTCCCGCGAAAATCGGGACAGTTGGGAGGTATGCATATACATCTAAATAGGTTTCCCACTGCAAAATCACGGGAGAGACTATGGGTCTAATTCAGGCCTGATTGCAGCAGCAAAACTGTTCTCTAATGGGCAAAACCATGTGCAGTGCAGGGGGGGACAGATATAACGTGCAGAGAGATTTAGATTTGGGTGGGGTCAGAGGCGGAACTACCGCCAGTGCAACCAGTGCGTTGCACTGGGGCCCGCCACTGTCCAGGGGCCCAAAGCATGCAATGAGTCAAACTGACTCATTACATGCCGCTGTGTGCTGCGGGCAACCGCTGGCCGCAGCACACAGCCGCCCGCAGGACACAGGAGTCGGAGAGGAGCGCAGCGGTCACGGGCACGGGGGTAAGGAGAAGAAGGGAGGTGGAGGAGGGAGTCGCAGCAGCGCTTTGTTACTGGTTGAGGCGCTGCTGCTGCTGTCCCTCTGCTTCACTATAGGCTGTCTTCCGAGAACAGCCTATAGTGAAGCAGAGGGACAGCAGCAGCAGAAGCGCCTCCACCAATAACACAGCGCTGCTGCGGCTCCCTCCTCCACCTCCCTCCTCCTCCTTCTCTCCTGCCCGGGGTCTCTGCCAGAAGCTGCACCGAGGAGCCTGAGCCAGCGGAGAGGGTAAGTATAATTCTTTCTTTCTTTCTTTCTTTCTTTCTTTCTTTCTTTCTTTCTTTCTTTCTTTCTGTCTGTCTGTCTGTCTGTCTTTCTTTATTTCCATGTGCAAAAAGGTGACTGTCTGCCGCTATGTGTAAAAAGGGCACGCTGTCTGCCGTTATGTGTAAAAAGGGGGACGCTGTCTGCCGTAATGTGTAAAAAGGGGACGCTGTCTGCTGTAATGTGTAAAAAGAGGAATCAGTCCGCCGTAAGGTGTAAAAGGGGCTCTACCTGGTGTAGTGATGCTACTGTGCGGCGTAATTTGAATAATGGAGACTACTGTGCACCGTTGTATGAATTGGTATTATTTTGTGGGGCTCCGATGCCGTTTCTTGCACACAGTGCTAAAATGTCTAGTTACGGCACTGTTGCTAGGTATCCATTTCTCTGGCCCTGAGCAGGTCCCCCTTACCAGATCCTCTCCAGGGGTGAGGGGGTGGACTTGGATGGGATGGGGGGGTGGGGGTTGTTTGTGGGGGGCCCCAAAGCATTTTGTTGCACCTGGGCCCACCGCTCGCTAGTTCTGCCACTGGGTGGGGTGTGTTCAAACTGAAATGTAAAGTGCAATGTAAAAATAAAGCAGCCAGTATTTACTCTGCACAGAAATAACCCACCCAAACCTAACTCTCTGCACATGTTATATCTGCCCCCCTGCAGTGCACACGGTTTTGCCCAGTAGAGAAATGTTGCTGCTGTGATCAGGTCTGAATTAGGCCCTATGGCCAGTGAGAGTGGATGATGCTTTTAGTTTCAATGTTCTTATCATCAGCAATATTGTGACTATCACCTGCAGTAGCCCTCTCTTTATATATAGTTAAATGAAAAATAATCCCGCTTGTCAACAAATACACCCGTTTTCACCAGCAAATAATTTTTTTGCCAATTTAAAAATTGACCTTTAAAAATGTATTTTTCCCAGCATAAGGAGGAAAGAGCAGCATACCTGGGGTGCAAAATTACCAATTTAGGATGTATTTAATCAAAATGCCTAGGATGTCACCAATCGTAAATAAGGTCCCGGCTAGTACTGTACCCTAAAAATCTTGAGGAATTGATATGTGCAAGTAGGACTCACTTACTGTTCTCTGTGATTTCATAAATCTGCCTTTTATCTGGCGAGTTCTGCCAACTAGAACAAATGAGGCAGGCTGTATAACATGTGGCAGGGCCGGGGTAGTAGCAGTCTTCCAAGGGAGGTTACATAGGATTGGTCAATCTCTGTTTATAACCGTCCTTGTGTTTGACATCTTGAACTGCAGCCAAGTCATAAAATACTGATTATAAATTGCACATCTTCTGACCCCACTGTAAAGACCTCAGACAGGTTGCTGATATACTTATATATCACAGCTTCCTGCTGCAAATACTGCTCCAGTTATCTTTTTCTATCCACTTGGCTGGTGAAGGGTAAGGATAGACTTGGCAGCATGTTAGTAATTAACTCCCTGTGGGAATGTTTTAGGATGGAACACACATGGGTCTTGAGATGGATGGAATATAGAAAAATAATGCACTGAATATATCTCAATTAGACCAGCAGTAAGGGAGTGGGATCACTTTATGTGTGACCTGCTCTTTGAAAACACATTCACAAATGCACAAGATATAGGACATAAGAGGCCGCTAGGCGAGTAATGCATGGCCGGGTGTGCAGGTCCAACATAGGACGCAATCTGTTAAGAGATTCCAGAAGAAAGGTCTTGCAGCTGTGATATCATCCCTTACATTGTTACATCCATTTGTGGACATCATAATACACAGCAGAACATGCATAACCATGACGAGTCTCTAAGATTACCCCATGTGTACAGTACTATTCAAAAGTTTTAGGCAGGTGTGGAAAAAAATGCTACAAAGTAAGAATGTTTTCAAAAATGGAAGTGTTTATAGTTTATTTGTATCAATTAAAATGCAAAAGGAACGAACAGAAGAGAAAGCTAATTCAAATCAATATTTGGTGTGACAACCCTTTACCTTCAAAACAGCATCAATTCTTCTAGGTACACTTGCATACAGTTTTTGAAGGAGCTCAGCAGGGAGGTTGTTCCTAACATCTTGGAGAACTAACCATAGATCTTCTGTGGATGTACACTTGCTCAAATACTTCTCTCTCTTCATATAATCCCAGACAGACTCAATGATGTTGAGATCAGGGCTCTGTGGCGCTCATAAAATCACTTCCAGGACTTCTTGTTCTTCTTTACGCTAAAGATAGTTCTTGATGACATTGGCTGTATGTTTGGGATCGTTGTCCTGCTGCCTCCCTGGTGGTATTGCATGATGGATAAGTACCTGCCTGTATTTCTCAGCATTGAGGACACCATTAATCCTGACTAAAACCCCAACTCCATTTGCTGAAATGCAGCACCAAACTTGCAAGGAATCTCCACCATGCTTCACTGTTGCCTGCAGGCACTCATTATTGTACAGCTCTCCAGCCTTTCAGCAAACAAACCGCCTTCTGTTATAGCCAAATATTAAAAGTTTTGACTTATAAATCGAGAGCACCTGCTGCCATTTCTCCTTCAGGGTCTACAGTGATCCACAGGATCTACCTTGGGATATGATGCAGTGGCAGTGGATTGGACACCAAACAGTTAAGCTCTTCAGACTCCCAGGATGCAACGGGCCCACCCTCTATATATCCGCTTTTGGTGCTGCAGGAGCCGGCCACATTGAAAACAGTGGGGCTGCTATTTTTTTTTTGCAGCCACAAGCTTTGTTATTTTCTAGTATTTTTATTTTTATCAGTGTTCTTGCTATGCGTCTTATACGTGTGGTTTAAGATGCTCCAACAACTCTCCACCGGGTCGCGACAACTGTTACCTCCAAGTACACTACTGTTTCGGCGGGAGTCAGACTGGATGTGCTAGCAAGTCCGTACTGATGATCCCAGGCTGTGGGCGAAGAATGGGGAGACGGTAAGCGTCTCATTACCGATAGCAGTGTGCGACGTGTGTATATGCAACCTTACTGTTCCATGTTGGAGACTACCGTACAGTCGTTGATGCGGATGCCACCTAGGGTGCACCAACACTAGGCCACAGGGATCATAGGTACAGGGGATCAGTTGAGACCGCGATCCCTGAGTTTGATGTCAGCAGTGGGGAGTAAGACGCTCCCCTGGTCACCTCTTCCCCCCCAGATCATTGGCAATTTCCTCCGAGTGTCCCACCATTAACGGTTATTCTTGCTTCCGTCTTAGACACATAGTATTATCCAGTCACAGTCGCATGTGCGGCTGAGTATACCGAGTCATCAGAGTGTATCAGCCGTCTGCTTGCGGCAGGGTCGCTCATGAAAACGGGGGTTAAGTCTTCCTTTATCCCGCTCTCCTGAGACAGGTGATACGACACTGAGTTCCTACCTACCCCTGGCGTTAAGAGTAGCGAGTAGGTGCCTGAGGCATATGAGCAATGTGAACATTACTGCTGTATTATTCGCTGTGCGTCTGAATACATATAATGTCCGGTTTAAAGTAATGCAGTGTTGTTCTTCCTACATACTCTTACGTATATGTAGTTGAAATGTGCTCATATTGCAATGTATACTAATGCATTCTTGTTTCTTGTGACTGATTGCTAGTGTGATTGCTGACTCTAACTCTGTTATATCATGTTAGCTGTCTTTTGTGTTATTCTGCTCAGATCCTCAATGCTGGTGTGAGGGGATCTGATTGTACTCACTTTAACAGTTTAAGGTGAATACGGTCACAGTTATGCATATTATACACTGATTAGTGTTGTAAATATTGTTGCTATGTCCACGAAAGGAAAAAGTGATGAGGTACCTACATTTATATCATGTATATCCTGCAAATCTGGGTTAACAGCCCAGAACCTGGTAAGAGATGATTTGTGTGCAAATTGCTATAGTTTTGATAAAAACCTTATTAACAGTCCAGCCCCCAGTCAGGTACCTGTTCAGTCACAGGAGCCTCCCTGGGCAGCATTTGTACAGACATTGTCACATCTAGCAGACCGTATGATACCTGCTACAGTACCAGGGATAGGGTTCCCATTTAACCCTTACATGCAACATCCCACATGGGTTATGCCACATCCAGTGTTAGCCCAGTCCTCGGTTGCTTTTCAGCAAAATCTAGCTGATATGCCCAAGGAGGGGAAGTCAGATAGACAGGGGGCTTCGTCCTCACTGTCTACTCATGTTTCAGAAGCAGAGGACAGTTCTGATAATTACACAGAATCTTCCCATTCTGAATATGCCTCCAGAGAGGAGGAGCACTCCTCATCAGTGGATATACCTGATTTAATTAAGGCGGTTAAATCCATTCTCTCGATTGAATAGGCAGCTGAGTCTGTGTTGAAAACTAAGGCACCTGTATTTAAACATCCAAAGACAGTTAAATCAGAGTTTCCTAATTCAGATCAGCTGAAGGAAATTATGCAGGAGGCTTCGGTTACACCAAGTAATAAATTTAAGATTCCCAAAAACTGTTTTTTTTTATCCCTTTCCTGCTGAGGACTCTATCAAGAGAGAGGTTCCTCCTAAAGTAGATGCGCATGTAGTTCGGCTTGTGCGCAAATCTACACTACTGCTGCCTTCAACATCATTAAATGATGTGACAGACAAAACAATTGATGGTTTCTTAAAGACTGTTTTCTCCCTGGCAGGGGCAGTTACCAGCCCAGCTATGGCTACAGGTTGGGTGTAGCAGGGTGGGCTGAGGCTTTGGAAGTAGATCTTTCTTCTAAGACCAAAACCAGCTTTCTGGTCCTTTCGGGTCCAGGGTAAGGCTAAAGGAAAGGCTTACAGCAAACAGTCTCAGCCAGACAGAGCTGGAGAGACTAAAAAGGGAAAACAGGCATGGTCAACCAGACGCCCAGCTTCCAAGCCAGAAGGCAAGCCGTCACTTTGACGGGGGCGGGCCTCCACCTGGGGGACCCCAGGGTAGGGGGCCGACTTCTTCTCTTTGCACAGGTTTGGAAACATTTCATCACAGATACCTGGGTGCAAGAAGCGGTGTCTCATGGTTGCGCTTTTTCCTTCAGGAAGAATCTGCCTAAGAGGTTCTTTTGTACCAGCCTTTCTCCAGTGGAATCATAGGCTTTGGCTCTGCAAAAGGCAGTACAAAATGACTGCAGTCGGGAGTGATAGTTTCGGTTCCTACTGCTCAGAGGGGACGAGGTTTCAATTCCAACCTGTTTTTAGTTCAGAAGCCAAATGGATCTTACCGACCCATTCTCAATCTCAAAACTCTGAACAAATACATTTGGGTGCCTCGGTTCCGTATGGAAACCTTACGGTCTATTATCCTGGCTATGGAACCGGGAGATTTCATGGTCTCCCTGGATAACCAGGATGCTTACCTCCATGTTCCGATAGCACTGTCACATCAGCGCTATCTCAGGTTTGCTATCCTACAACAGCATGTCCAGTTTCAGGCCCTACCTTTTGGACTAGCAACAGCCCCAAGGGTATTTCCCAAAATTATGGTGGTGATGGCAGCTCACCTTCGTCATCAGGGAATAAGAATTTTCCCATATCTGGACGACCTATTGATTCTGGCTCAGTATCAGGAAATTCTGTTACACCATCTCCAAGTGATGATAGCCTGTTTGCAGGCTCACCGCTGGCTCATAAATTGGGCAAAGTCTTCCTTAGACCCGTCACAATGAATGACACATCTGGGAGCTGTGTTGGATACCAGTCTGCAGAGAATCTTTTTGCAGAAATTGCAATCCTTCTGAACGCATGCTGGGGGCCGGCCCATTGTAGGGCAAGGCCGCCCAGCGTGGTGACTGCCGCCTCCCCCCTTGATGAAGCAGAAATTGTGATCACATCGCAATTTTTGCTTAATCGTAGAAATTAAGGTTGCCTCCTGCCGTCCATCTTACCGATTGCACGGCAGCGTGTGATGTCACACAGCTGCTGCGATCTCGCCCCCCTTGCACAACGTCGCCCCCGTTTCCCCACCTCCACCGCCGCAATGCTCTGTCTCCGCCTAGGAAACAGAGTGTTGCCGCCCCATCCCTGCCCCGTGAACACCTCTGCCTGATTGACAGGCAGAGGTGTTCACATTTTCTGTGCTCCCCCGGCAGAAAATGCGGGCGCATGCACCAGTATCCTTTGAGCAATTTCTGTGGTTGGATCACGATCCAACCTCAATTAGGCCCTATAATCCTAAAAAAGCTTTGATTTTGTGCAAGTGTACCTAGAAGAATTGATGCTGCTTTGAAGGCAAAGGGTGGTCACACCAAATATTAACTTGATTAAGCTCTCTTCTGTTATTCACTTTGCAGTTTGTTAATTTAAAAAAATAAACTATTAACACTTTTTTTTTTTAAAGCATTCAAACTTTGCAGCATTTTTACCACACCTGCCTAAAATGTTTGCACAGTGTTGTATATATGTTTGGAGGAATGGGCAATAAAGTGACTTTACCATGTATTTCAAAATATTTTGGCTGACAGAGCATGAAATAAAGAGTAATATAACCAGAAAACATCTCATACACAGTATTCAGTTTCCATATCTTGACAAAACTTGCAGTACTTTACACTTTATTTGCATTTGGTATGTACTGTGTAGGAAAATACCTCTAGCTACATTCACAATTTTATCTCAGTTCTGATAAGCTCTAGAAACTTCAACCTATATCTGTCAATGTGATAGTGATACGTTGTATTTTATAAATATATATTGGTCCTTTAACAACAGGTAAGGATGTACATTGGGGATAATTCAGAGTTGATCGCAGCAGCAAATATGTTAGCAGTTGGGCAAAATCATATGCACTGCAGGTGGGGCAGATGTAACATGTGCAGAGAGAGTTAGATTTGGGTGGGTTATTTTGTTTCTGTGCAGGGTAAATACTGGCTGCTTTATTTTTACACTGCAATTTAGATAATCTAACTCTCTCTGCACATGTTATATCTGCCCCCCCTGCAGTGTACATTGGGGATCATTCCAACCTGGTCGCATGCAGGCTATATGGGAGGGAATAATCGCTGTGCAGGTGTGCAAACGGCAGTACAGAGAGCTGCACAAGCAAAAAGTTTGTGCAGTCTCTGCACAGCTCAAGACTTACTCACCCGCTGCGATGATTCTTCCTGGAGCTGACGTCAGGATCCGTCCCTGCAAACGGCCGCACACGCCTGCGTTTTCTTTGACACTCCCAGAAAACGGTGAGTTGACACCCCCGGCCGGCCTCTTCCTGTCAATCTTCTTGCGTCCGTTGCTGCGAACGATTTCTTCTTTCAATCCGTTGCTGCCCGGCGACGGGCAACGACGTTCCTGCGCATTGTGGCCTGCACACATGCGCTGTTCAGACCTGATTGCACCGCTGCGAAAAACAGCAGCGTGCGATCAGGTCGGAATGACCCCCATGGTTCAGACCTGATTGCACCGCTGCGAAAAACAGCAGCGTGCGATCAGGTCGGAATGACCCCCATGGTTTTGTCCAACTGCTAACAAATTTGCTGCTGCGTTCAACTCTGAATTAGGCCCATTGGCCCTCATTCCGAGTTGTTCGCTCGCAAGCTGCTTTTAGCAGCATTGCACACGCTAAGCCGCCGCCTACTGGGAGTGAATCTTAGCTTAGCAGAATTGCGAACGAAAGATTCGCAATATTGTGAAAAGACTTCTCTGTGCAGTTTCTGAGTAGCTCGACACTTACTCTTCCAGTGCGATCAGTTCAGTGCTTGTCGTTCCTGGTTTGACGTCACAAACACACCCAGGGTTCGCCCAGACACTCCCCCGTTTCTTCAGCCACTCCCGCGTTTTTCCCAGAAACGGCAGCGTTTTTTCACACACTCCCATAAAACGGTCAGTTTCCGCCCAGAAACACCCACTTCCTGTCAATCACACTCCGATCACCAGAACGAAGAAAAAACCTCGTAATGCCGTGAGTAAAATACCAAACATCTTAGCAAATTTACTTGGCGCAGCCGCAGTTTGAACATTGCGCATGCGCAATTAGCGGAAAATCGCTGCGATGCGAAGAAAATTACCAAGCGAACAACTCGGAATGAGGGCCCTTGTGCGAGCATAGGGGGTAATTCCAAGTTGATCGCAGCAGGAATTCTGTTAGCAATTGGGCAAAACCATGTGCACTGCAGGGGAGGCAGATATAACATGTGCAGAGAGAGTTAGATTTGGGTGTGGTGTGTTCAATCTGCAATCTAATTTGCAGTGTAAAAATAAAGCAGCCAGTTTACCCTGCACAGAAATAAAATAACCCACCCAAATCTAACTCTCTCTGCACATGTTATATCTGCCACACCTGCAGTGCACATGGTTTTGCCCAACTGCTAAAAAATTTCCTGCTGCGATCAACTTGTAATTACCCCCATAATGCCCAGGAGGTGTGAGGAGCCCAGGTCTGTCCTATGGGAAATTATAATGCTGTTGCTGGGGGTATAGATCATTGGATAGACACAAATTAGGTCGACAGTCATTAGGTCGACCATGGAAGGTTGACATGCATTAGGTCGACAGTGACAATATGTCGGCATGGTCATTAGGTCGACATGTACTAGGTCGACAGGTGAAGAAGGTTGACATGAGGTTTTGACTGGTTTTGGTGTCGTTTTCTCCGTAAAGTAACGGGGAACCCAAATTAGTGCACCGTGTCCCCTCGCATTGCTTTCTTCACTCGCCATGCTTCGGGCAAGGTACCTTGCTCCGTTACCGCTTCGCTCAGCACAGGTTACCGTTCCAATCGTAGTCCACGTGGATCGTTAAGTATGAAAAAATAAAAAAAAATTAAGAAAAAAAAGTGAAAAAGCATGTCGACCTTTTGACCTGTCGACCTAACGGCCATGTCGACCTAATGGCATTGCCGACCTTCAGTGGTCAACCTAATGAGTGTCGACTTAACGACCGTAACCCGTTGCTGGAATGCTTGTTCTATATTAAGTAGTGCTGGGCAAGATAACGCGTTATTAACGCGTTAACGCCATAAGGCAATAACGGCGATAATATTGTTAACGCCGTTAATGCTGCTGCGCCGGAAGAAGCCGCCGGAAGCAGTTATTCATCTGACCCTCTTGATGGAGAAGCCGCTGGATGCCGCCAGAGAAGAGGAAGCCACCGGATGCCGCCGGAGAGGAGGAAGCCGCCAGCCGCCATAACCTCTTGAGACCGAGACATCTTCACAATATCTCTGTGAGTACTGGTTTTTATACAGAGCCTAAGCTCTAAAGGTGGGTACACACTATTAGATATATCTGCAGATCAATTGATCTGCAGATATATCTATGTACGGATCGGGCAGTGTGCTGTGCATACACACAGCCCGATCCGTCGGGGGACTGACGTCATGAACTGGGCGGGCGGGCGCGAGCGCCCGCCCAGTTCACCTGTCAATCACCGCCGGCCGCCGCAGCATGTGTACGGGCGGTCGGACGACCGCCCCGTACACACACAGCGACGGGCCAGTATATCGTTAGATATATTGGCTGTCGGCTGTGCTGCGCGGCCGACACGATACGTCTGTGAACGACGGAGTTCACAGACGTATCGCCCGTACACACTGGCCGACGGTCCCGCGATGTATCGGCCGTTCAAGAGAACGGCCGATACATCGACCAGTGTGTACGGGCCTTTAGAGTTCTAAGCTAGAACACAAGCAGTGGGACTGGGTGAGTGGGATCCCGTAGCGCGTGCTGGCCGGAACTGGGTAACTTAGTTACGCGGCTGAGGAGAAACCTTCTCTTCTCTGGCGGGTGCCGCTGTGGGACTGGATGAGAATGGTTCCGCAGCGTGCGCGCAAGTTCTATCAACGCCGCTGTGGGACTGGATGTGACGGGTTTATGTACATTGGGGCTGATATTGCTTATATTAACAGGAGAGTTAGTGGAAGTTTGGGCCTCCTTCGTTCATTAAGGTCTCCCTGCTGAGCTATTATACTCCCTTTTATTGCTGGGGTGCCTAATCTGCTATAAACAAAAAATACAGTTTGTTTTACTTTTTTTTAATACATTTTATTTTATTTATTTATTTAAAAATGTTTTCACAGAAAATGGAGAAAGGAACCGAAATCTTACATGGACATTTTCATTTTAAATCTCTACCAGATGGCACAGTTGATAAAACCAAAGTTATTTGTAAACACTGCAAAGCTGAATTTTCTTATCACCGGAGTACTTCGAGTCTGAAGTATCACTTAAATGCAATACACACCGTTGATGCCAGCAACTCACCCACCCAAACAAACAGTGGAGGCAAGCTTCGGCAGACTACATTGGATACAGCGTATGGGAGAAGTATAGATAAACAAAAGCAAGAAAAGCAAACAAATAACATAGCGAAGTGGATAGCTACAAACTGCAGGCCAATTAGTATTGTCGAAGATGTCAGTCTGAGGAATGTTCTTAGGATCGCAACGAATGACAGCACGTATGAGCCTCCCTCAAGACGCACCATCACAAGAAGAATACATGACTTGTATGAAAAGGAGAGTACTACAAAAGCGATGGCGTTACAATGTGCACCACATGTTGCTCTCACTGGAGATTACTGGACATCGCTGGGTAACCATAATTACCTCGGAGTTACAGTGCATTATATTGATGAACACTGGGAGCTACATTCACATGCTCTGACTGTAATGAAAACAGAAGAGAGACATTTTGCTGAAACGTGCGCTGAACATTTTATTCATGTTGCACAGGAGTGGAACATTTCAGATAAAGTCGGCACACTTAGCACAGATAGTGCAAGAAATATGATTGCTGCTGCAAGACACCTGCCTTTTGAACATGTCCCCTGCACTGCGCACAGGCTCCAGCGTTCTGTCACAATATCTCTGCAGAACAGTGCGTTTGACAATGTCCTGGCCAAATGCAGAAAAGTTGTAGGCCACTTTAAACACAGTCCAGCAAGTGCTGCAGAATTACAAAAACAACAATTTCAACATAGACAAAATAAGGAGTCGCTTATACAAGATATTCCAACCAGATGGAATTCGACTCTGGACATGATAAAAAGTGTCTGTAGAAATGAACAGGCACTGAGGGATG
Organism: Pseudophryne corroboree; assembly: GCF_028390025.1. NCBI lineage: Eukaryota > Metazoa > Chordata > Amphibia > Anura > Myobatrachidae > Pseudophryne > Pseudophryne corroboree. The sequence continues at coordinate 720,676,314 of NC_086448.1, forward strand.
TCCTCACCACACACAACACCAAGATTGCCATGCCAACTACAGCTGAAATGGACAAACTGCAGAGGTTGGAAACGCTACTGGAGCCCTGCAGGTATATTTTACATACTTCATATATTTAATTTTTCCACTGTCCTGTCTGTAAAAAATATAGCATGAATGGGATGTAGTTAGGTAGGTTTAGGCACTTACTGGTGGTGGGTAGGAAGCAGGGAGGGTTAGGGTTAGTAGGGAGCAGGGATGGTTAGGGTTAGTAGGGAGCAGGGAGGGTTAGGGTTAGTAGGGAGCAGGGAGGGTTAAGGGTAGGGAGGGTTAGTATACTTACCGGGGACTTTTGGGTATCTGGATTCCAGGATGCCGCTGTCGGTCTTCTGACCACCAGCATTCTCCCGTACCCAAAGAAATGGGTTTGATTTTTTTTTTACTGTTGCAGGTATGTGACTGAACTTCTGGGAGGAGAAAAGTATGTTTCATGCTCTGTGGTTCTGCCTGCTTTTTGCCATCTCTCTCGGGTCATGGAGAGTTCAGATGATGACCCAGCCTACGTGGTCAAATTTAAGTCTACATTCAGAACAGACCTGGAGACACGCAAAGAAAATGCCAACATTGCATATCTGAAGATTGCTACCGCATTGGACCCTAGATTCAAGGACCTCAAGTGTATACCCAGAGCTGAGAGGGGTGATGTGTGGGCCTTAGTCACCAACTTACTAAAGGAACAGAGGTTTGTTGCAGAGAAACCTGTGGAAGCAACAACATCAGAGCCACCAAATAAAAAGTTAGCCCTATTGGCTGCTTCATCAGAGTCTGATTCTGAACAGGAGGAAGATTCAGTTGAGAACAGTGTGCGTCGATTCAGAGCGGAGCCCACCATCAGTACAGAGTCCTGTCCATTGGAGTGGTGGTCCAAACATGCAGGCTCACACAGCAGGCTGGCCTCCATTGCACAGAAGTACTTGGCCACACCTGCAACATCAGTACCCTGTGAAAGGTTGTTTTCTCTTGCTGGTCATATTGTACAGAAGAAGAGAGTTTCTTTATCATCTGAAAATGTAAATAACCTTGTGTGTCTTAGCAACTGGCTTGGTGCAGAGCAGTAAATAGGTTACACACCTAAAATATATCTGTCCAATCTGGTGGGAAGAAAAATCTGGGTAAGAAAACAGATTTAGATTCTCAGAAAACATATTTTATTTTTTAATTTTAATTTTTTAAGTTTTTTTAAATGCTACTGTGTTAAGGGAAAACTGCAAACCAAATGTTTTTGCTGTGTAGTTCATATAGAAGTACTAAAAGTGCGCAATACACTACTTTTGAATTCATTATTGTCTTTAGTCGGCTAACAATACGATTAATCGCTATTAATCGCATGAAATCCTGCGATTAATTGCGATTAAAAATTTTAATCGTTGCCCAGCACTAATATTAAGTAAAGCTAACCTGGTATAGGACATTTTTTTGTATATTATAACAGACCTTAATGGAGGGACATGTAACCCATAAAGTAATCAAATTTGGATTATAATGCTCTTTTGCAATATGATTATATTCAGGTTCTGAGGGGGGGTAATTGCTAAAGTGTTCCCCATGGATACCATACCGCCATATTGTGGACTGATCAGTACTGACCATAATGCAGCCTGACAGTCCACTAGGAAATAACATCACCAGGAACCATCTCTCCCTCAGTGATGTCACTAACTCCTTGTGAAGTACACAGAGCACAGTATACAGTGATATCAGCAGTAGGAGTCTAATTATAAGTCTGTGAGCCCCCGTAGTAAACATTGGGATGGGGCACATAGAGTGAAACTCACCACGATGTGTTCTCCATCCTTAGTATACAGGACAGATCCTAATTGTGCTATTAGCTATCTGGAACATTGGTCTGAGCTACCTGTACTGTCATTTTAAATACATTATGGGGGTGATTCAGACCTGATCGCTGCTGTGTGTTTTCGCAAAGCGGGTGATCAGGTCCTAACTGTGCATACGTATGCACCGCAACACGCACTCACGTCGGACAGCAGCAAAGGGCATCGTTGGTCAGCGACGGGATGGTGCAAAAAATCTGATTGCACGGGTGTTCGCAAGGTGATTGACAGGAGGAAGCTGTTTGTGGGTGGTAACTGAACATTTACTGGGAGTGCCCAAGAGTTTTCAGGGGGGGGTGACGTCCGCACCGAACCTGATCAGCCTGTTGGGAGTAAGTCCTGGGCTGCGCAGAGACTGCATAAAATTGGATTTTAGCTGCTCGGCGTACACATGGGATTGCACACTTGCACTGTGAATTTACACTCCCCCCGGGGGGAGCGGCGACTGTCCGAGCGCAGGACAGCAAAGTTTGCAGCCCAGCGATCAGGTTTGAATCACCCCACATGTGCCTGCTTGTATAACTTGGCAGATAAGTTTATAAAGCCATATAACATTTGTACTTTAAGGTATATTTTGTCACTTTGGCAGGGACTCCTGTGTTGCCAGACCATTGGTGAACACCCCCCCCCCCCCTTATAATCTATATTGTGTGCACCTGAAGGAAGAGACTCCTTCAGCTTGGACAGCACCCCTCCCACCCAGAGGCGGATTTAGACCTCATGGGACCCTAAGCAAGATACTGATTTGGAGCCCCCCTTCCTCAAACAATTCATAGCATTATGGGGGTCATTCCAAGTTGATCGCTAGCTGCCGTTGTTCGCTGTGTAGCGATCAGTGAAAAAAAACGGCTAATCTGCGCATGTGCCGCAATGCGCACATGCGTCATACAGGTACAAAGTCCATTGTGGTTTTGCATGGTACTAGCGATGATTATAATCGCACAGACGGCCGCAAGGTGATTGACAGAAAGAGGGCGTTTCTGGGTGTCAACTGACCGTTTTCAGGGAGTGCCTAGAAAAATGCAGGCGTGTCAGGGAAAACGCAGGCGTGGCTGGGCGTTCGCTGGGGGGGTGACGTCAAAAGCCGTTCCTCCGTCGTTAGAATCAACGCACAATATAAGTAACTACAGGCTGGCCTTGTTTTGCACAAAATGTGTTTGCAGGCGCTCTGCTGCACAGGCGTTCGCACTTCTGCAAAGCTAAAATACACTCACCAGTGGGCGGCGACAATGCGTTTGCACGGCTGATAAAAACTGCTAGCGAGTGATCAAGTCGGAATGACCCCCTATATCCTGTCAGCACCGCACCTGACTGTGCCTCCCTCCCTTGCATGACCATGAGGCAGTAGTAGCAGCACCCCTGCAGTGGGGGAGATTGCAGAGCCTCCTCTCAGGCAGTGTGGGGATCAATTCTGCTTGTCTCCTGCCTCCACCATCAGCTCTCCCAGTACCTGCGCTGCTGCTGGCGGTGGAGTCTGGAGATGAGCAGCGCCAGCCAGGGCAGATCTATACCTTTCTTTTAGGGTTTCAAATTTTTATTAATTCGTCATCAGGATAAAAACACCATGTGTTGTCACTCCAGCGTGCGTGTCTGGTATGAGCGTCCTCATGCCAGATCAGCACGCTGAGCGTCCTCACACCGAACCCACACGCTGAGCGCCCTCATACAGGACCCGCACGCTGAGCGTCCTCATACCAGACCGGCACGCTGAGTATCTTCATACCTGATCCGCACGCTGAGCATCCTCATACCGGACCCGCACGCTGAGCGTTCTCATACCGGACCCGCACGCTGATCGTCCTCACACCGGACCCACACGCTGAGCGCCCTCATACAGGACCCGCACGCTGAGCGTCCTCATACCAGACCGGCACGCTGAGTATCTTCATACCTGATCCGCACGCTGAGCATCCTCATACCGGACCCGCACGCTGAGCGTTCTCATACCGGACCCGCACGCTGATCGTCCTCACACCGAACCCACACGCTGAGCGCCCTCATACAGGACCCGCACGCTGAGCGTCCTCATACCAGACCGGCACGCTGAGTATCTTCATACCTGATCCGCACGCTGAGCATCCTCATACCGGACCCGCACGCTGAGCGTTCTCATACCGGACCCGCACGCTGATCGTCCTCACACCGAACCCACACGCTGAGCGCCCTCATACAGGACCCGCACGCTGAGCGTCCTCACACCAGACCGGCACGCTGAGTATCTTCATACCTGATCCGCACGCTGAGCATCCTCATACCGGACCCGCACGCTGAGCGTTCTCATACCGGACCCGCACGCTGATCGTCCTCACACCGGACCCACACGCTGAGCGCCCTCATACAGGACCCGCACGCTGAGCGTCCTCATACCAGACCGGCACGCTGAGTATCTTCATACCTGATCCGCACGCTGAGCATCCTCATACCGGACCCGCACGCTGAGCGTTCTCATACCGGACCCGCACGCTGATCGTCCTCACACCGAACCCACACGCTGAGCGCCCTCATACAGGACCCGCACGCTGAGCGTCCTCATACCAGACCGGCACGCTGAGTATCTTCATACCTGATCCGCACGCTGAGCATCCTCATACCGGACTCGCACGCTGAACGTCCTCATACCAGACATGCAAGCTGAGCGTCCTCATACAGGACCCGCACGCTGAGAGTCCTCATACTGGACCCGCATGCTGAGCACCCTCATACTGGACCCGCACGCTAAGCGTCCTCATACCGGACCCGCACGCTGAGCGCCCTCATACCGGACCCGCACACTGAGTATCTTCATACCTGATCCACATGCTGAGCATCCTCATACCGGACCCGCACGCTGAGCACCCTCATACCGAACCCGCACGCTGAGCGCCCTCATACCGGACCAGCACGCTGAGCGTCCTCATACTGGACCCGCACGCTGAGCGTCCTCACACCGAACCCACACGCTGAGCGCCCTCATACAGGACCCGCACGCTGAGCGTCCTCATACCAGACCGGCACGCTGAGTATCTTCATACCTGATCCGCACGCTGAGCATCCTCATACCGGACCCGCACGCTGAGCGTTCTCATACCGGACCCGCATGCTGATCGTCCTCACACCGGACCCACACGCTGAGCGCCCTCACACCGGACCCACACGCTGAGCGCCCTCATACAGGACCCGCACGCTGAGCGTCCTCATACCAGACCGGCACGCTGAGTATCTTCATACCTGATCCGCACGCTGAGCATCCTCATACCGGACTCGCACGCTGAGCGTCCTCATACCGGACATGCAAGCTGAGCGTCCTCATACAGGACCCGCACGCTGAGCATCCTCATACTGGACCCGCATGCTGAGCGCCCTCATACTGGACCCGCACGCTAAGCGTCCTCATACAGGACCCGCACGCTGAGCGCCCTCATACCGGACCCGCACACTGAGTATCTTCATACCTGATCCACATGCTGAGCATCCTCATACCGGACCCGCACGCTGAGCACCCTCATACCGAACCCGCACGCTGAGCGCCCTCATACCGGACCCGCACGCTGAGCGTCCTCATACTGGACCCGCACGCTGAGCGTCCTCACACCGAACCCACACGCTGAGCGCCCTCATACAGGACCCGCACGCTGAGCGTCCTCATACCAGACCGTCACGCTGAGTATCTTCATACCTGATCCGCACGCTGAGCATCCTCATACCGGACCCGCACGCTGAGCGTCCTCATACAGGACCCGCACGCTGATCGTCCTCACACCGGACCCACACGCTGAGCGCCCTCATACAGGACCCGCACGCTGAGCGTCCTCATACCAGACCGGCACGCTGAGTATCTTCATACCTGATCCGCACGCTGAGCATCCTCATACCGGACTCGCACGCTGAGCGTCCTCATACCGGACATGCAAGCTGAGCGTCCTCATACAGGACCCGCACGCTGAGCGTCCTCATACTGGACCCGCTTGCTGAGCGCCCTCATACTGTACCCGCACGCTAAGCGTCCTCATACCGGACCCGCACGCTGAGCGCCCTCATACCGGACCCGCACGCTGAGCGCCCTCATACCGGACCCGCACGCTGAGCGTCCTCATACCGGACCCACACGCTGAGCGCCCTCATACTGGACCCGCATACTGAGCGTCCTCATACCGGACCCGCACGCTGAGCGTCCTCATACCCGACCCGCAAGCTGAGCGTCCTCATACAGGAACCGCACGCTGACAGTCCTCATACTGGGCCCGCGCGCTGAGCGCCCTCATACTGGACCCGCACGCTGAGCATCCTCATACCGGACCCACACGCTGAGTATCTTCATCCCTGATCCGCACGCTGAGCGTCCTCATACCGGACACGCAAGCTGAGTGTCCTCATGCAGGACCCGCACGCTGAGCGTCCTCATACCGGACCCGCACGCTGAGCGTCCTCATACCGGACCCACACGCTGAGCGCCCTCATACTGGACCCGCACACTGAGCGTCCTCATACCGGACCCGCACGCTGAGCGTCCTCATACCCGACCCGCAAGCTGAGCATCCTCATACAGGACCCGCACGCTGAGCGCCCTCATACCGGACCCGCACGCTGAGCGCCCTCATACCGGACCCGCACGCTGAGCGTCCTCATACCGGACCCACACGCTGAGCGCCCTCATACTGGACCCGCACACTGAGCGTCCTCATACCGGACCCGCAAGCTGAGCGTCCTCATACAGGAACCGCACGCTGACAGTCCTCATACTGGGCCCGCGCGCTGAGCGCCCTCATACTGGACCCGCACGCTGAGCATCCTCATACCGGACCCGCACGCTGAGTATCTTCATCCCTGATCCGCACGCTGAGCGTCCTCATACCAGACCCGCAAGCTGAGTGTCCTCATGCAGGACCCGCACGCTGAGCGTCCTCATACCGGACCCACACGCTGAGTATCTTCATACCTGGTCCGCACGCTGAGCGTCCTCATACAGGACCCGCACGCTGAGCGTCCTCATACTGGACCCGCACGCTGAGCGTCCTCATACTGGACCCGCACGCTGAGCGCCCTCATACCGGACCCGCACGCTGAGCATCCTCATACTGGACCTGCACGCTGAGCGTCCTCATACCGGACCCACAAGCTGAGCATCCTCATACTGGACCTGCACGCTGAGCGTCCTCATACCGGACCCGCAAGCTGAGCGTCCTCATACAGGAACCGCACGCTGAGCGTCCTCATTCTGGACCCGCGCGCTGAGCCCCCTCATACCGGACCTGCACGCTTAGCGTCCTCATACCGGACCCGCACGCTGAGCGTCCTCATACCGGACCCGCACACTGAGTATCTTCATACCTGATCCGCACGCTGAGCATCTTCATACCGGACCCGCGCGCTGAGCGTCCTCATACCGGACCCACAAGCTGAGTGTCCTCATGCAGGACCCGCACGCTGAGCGTCCTCATACTGAGTATCTTCATACCTGGTCCGCACGCTGAGCGTCCTCATACTGGACCCGCACGCTGAGCGCCCTCATACCGGACCCGCACGCTGAGCATCCTCATACTGGACCTGCACGCTGAGCGTCCTCATACCGGACCCGCACAATGAGTATCTTCATACCTGATCCGCACGCTGAGCATCCTGATACTGGACCCGCACGCTGAGCGTCCTCATATCGGACCCACACACTGAGTATCTTCATACCTGACCCGCACGCTGAGCGTCCTCATACCAGACCCGCACGCGGAGCATCCTCATACAGGACCCGCACGCTGAGCGTCCTCATACTGGACCCACACGCTGAGTATCTTCATACTTGGTCCGCACGCTGAGCGTCCTCATACAGGACCCGCACGCTGAGCGTCCTCATACTGGACCCGCACGCTGAGCGCCCTCATACCGGACCCGCACGCTGAGCATCCTCATACTGGACCTGCACGCTGAGCGTCCTCATACCGGACCCGCAAGCTGAGCGTCCTCCTACAGGAACCGCACGCTGAGCGTCCTCATACTGGACCCGCGCGCTGAGCGCCCTCATACCGGACCCGCACGCTGAGCGTCCTCATACCGGTCCCGCACGCTGAGCGTCCTCATACCGGACCCGCACGCTGAGTATCTTCATACCTGATCCGCACGCTGAGCATCCTCATACCGGACCCGCGCGCTGAGCGTCCTCATACCGGACCCGCAAGCTGAGTGTCCTCATGCAGAACCCGCACGCTGAGCGTCCTCATACCGGACCCACACACTGAGTATCTTCATACCTGGTCCACACGCTGAGCATCCACATACAGGACCCGCACGCTGAGCGTCCTCATACTGGACCCGCACGCTGAGCGCCCTCATACCGGACCCGCACGCTGAGCATCCTCATACTGGACCTGCACGCTGAGCGTCCTCATACCGGACCCGCACACTGAGTATCTTCATACCTGATCCGCACGCTGAGCGTCCTCATACCAGACCCGCAAGCTGAGCATCCTCATACCGGACCCGCACACTGAGTATCTTCATACCTGATCCGCACGCTGAGCATCCTCATACCGAACCGGCACACTGAGCGTCCTCATACCGGACCCGCACGCTGACCATCCTCATACAGGACCCGCACGCTGACCGTCCTCATACCGGACCCGCACGCTGAGCGCCTTCATACCGGACCCGCACGCTGAGCGTCCTCATACTGGACCCGCACGCTGAGCGTCCTCATACCGGACCTGCACACTGAGTATCTTCATAACTGATCCGCACGCTGATCATCCTCATACCGGACCCGCAAGATGAGCGTTCTCATACAGGACCCGCACGCTGAGCGTCCTCATACTGGACCCACACGCTGAGCGCCCTCATACTGGACCCACACGCTGAGCGCCCTCATACTGGACCCGCACGCTGAGCGTCCTCATACCGGACCCACACGCTGAGCGTCCTCATACCGAACCCGCATGCTGAGCGTCCTCAAACCAGACCCGCATGCTAAGCATCCTGATACCGGACCCACAAGCTGAGCGTCCTCACACCGGACCCGCACGCTGAGCGTCCTCATACTGGACCCGCACGCTGAGCGTCCTCATACCGGACCCGCACACTGAGTATCTTCATACCTGATCCGCACGCTGAGCATCCTCATACCGGACCCGCAAGCTGAGTGTCCTCATACAGGACCCGCACGCTGAGCGTCCTCATACCGGACCCGCACACTGAGTATCTTCATACCTGATCCGCACGCTGAGCATCCTCATACCGGACCCGCAAGCTGAGTGTCCTCATACAGGACTCGCACGCTGAGCGTCCTCATACCGGACCCGCACACTGAGTATCTTCATACCTGATCTACACGCTGAGCATCCTCATACCGGACCCGCGCGCTGAGCGTCCTCATACCGGACCCGCAAGCTGAGCGTCCTCATACCGGACCCGCACGCTGAGCGTCCTCATACTGGACCCGCACGCTGAGCGCCCTCATACCGGACCCGCACGCTTAGCGTCCTCATACTGGACCCGAACGCTGAGCGTCCTCATACCGGACCCGCACACTGAGTATCTTCATACCTGATCCGCACGCTGAGCATCCTCATACCGGACCCGCAAGCTGAGCGCCCTCATACAGGACCCGCAAGCTGAGTGTCCCCATACTGGACCCGCACGCTGAGCGTCCTCATACCGGACCCGCACACTGAGTATCTTCATACCTGATCCGCACGCTGAGCATCCTCATACCGGACCCGCAAGCTGAGTGTCCTCATACAGGACCCGCACGCTGAGCGTCCTCATACCGGACCCGCACACTGAGTATCTTCATACCTGATCCACACGCTGAGCATCCTCATACCGGACCTGCGCGCTGAGCGTCCTCATACCGGACCCGCACGCTGAGCGTCCTCATACTGGACCCGCACGCTGAGCGCCCTCATACCGGACCCGCACGCTGAGCGTCCTCATACTGGACCCGAACGCTGAGCGTCCTCATACCGGACCCGCACACTGAGTATATTCATACCTGATCCGCACGCTGAGCATCCTCATACCGGACCCGCAAGCTGAGTGTCCTCATACAGGACCCGCACGCTGAGCGCCCTCATACCGGACCCGCACGCTGAGCGTCCTCATACTGGACTAGCACGCTGAGCGTCCTCATACCGGACCCGCACACTGAGTATCTTCATACCTGATCCGCACGCTGAGCATCCTCATACCGGACCCGCAAGCTGAGTGTCCTCATACAGGACCCGCACGCTGAGCGTCCTCATACCGGACCCGCACACTGAGTATCTTCATACCTGATCCACACGCTGAGCATCCTCATACCGGACCCGCGCGCTGAGCGTCCTCATACCGGACCCGCACGCTGAGCGTCCTCATACCGGACCCGCACGCTGAGCGTCCTCATACCGGACCCGCACGCTGAGCGCCCTCATACCGGACCCGCACGCTGAGCGTCCTCATACTGGACCCGCACGCTGAGCGTCCTCATACCGGACCCGCACACTGAGCATCTTCATACCTGATCCGCACGCTGAGCATCCTCATAATGGACCCGCACGCTGAGCGTCCTCATACTGGACCCGCACGCTGAGCATCCTCATACCGGACCCGCAAGCTGAGCATCCTCACACCGGACCCGCACGCTGAGCGTCCTCATACCGGACCCGCACGCTGAGCGTCCTCATACCGGACCCGCAAGCTGAGCGTCCTCATACCGGACCCGCAAGCTGAGCGTCCTCATACCGGACCCGCAAGCTGAGCGTCCTCATACCGGACCCGCACGCTGAGCTTCCTCATACCGGACCCGCATGCTGAGCATCCTCAAACCGGACCCGCATGCTATGCGTCCTCATACCGGACCCACAAGCTGAGCGTCCTCACACCGGACCCGCACGCTGGAGTTACAACACGTGGTTCTGGGACTGTATTTATAAGATACGGTTATATGTATGTTTTTATCCTGATGACGAATTAATAAAAATTTTAAACGTTGAAGCATTCCTGCTGTAAAGTGTGATTCGTCTCCGAGTGCCGCCTCACTGAGTCTTTGGGGTAAATTTACTAAGATGGGAGTTCTATTTAAGATGGGATGTTGCCCATAGCAACCAATCAGATTCTATTTCTCATTTATCTAGCACCTTCTGCAAGATAATACCTGAAATCTGATTGGTTGCTATTGGCAACATCCCATCTTACATAGAACTCCCATCTTAGTAAATTTACCCCTTTGTGTTTGTGGACCTCCCAGCAGGTACCTAGGAGGGTACTGGGGCAAGATACAGTATACTACTAATGGTTAGTACTACTTAAAATTTAATATATATACAGTGTATATATATATATATGCATGTATACAGAAAGTCCCGGCACTCCTCTGTAAAAGTAATGAAGCTGCGGTGCCCTCCCAAAGGTGTTACCTCATACGCATCTAGAAAGAATAGAGGCGGCACTCACGCAGACTTGGGGGGTCCCGGCAGTCGGGGAAAGGGGTCCCATGTGTATACATGGGACCCCTTTCAGTGCGTGGTTCGTGTTTTTCGTTTTGTTTTTTGCCAAGTACGTGGATTACAAGCTCAGTAGAGGACCGATCTACACTGGATTTTTGTGAGTATAATTTTATTTTCAGGTAACCCATGGATTCTACTTGGAGAAGTGGACCGACCCTCGTGTGAACATAGGTAAGTATGTGTGAATGTAGGTGTGCATGTATGTAATAAAGTTTTACTTTCAAGGTGTGTGAGTTCTGTTTTTATTTGGGAATTTTTTTTGTAGTAGTACTACAGGTACCAGCGGGCCCGTTTTTCCACCGCATGCTGGTACTTGTGGTTCTCCAAGTACCAGCTTGCGGGGGAGGCTTGCTGGGACTTGTAGTACTGCTACAAAAAAACAATATTCTATTTTTTTCACAAGGCTATCAGCCCCCCATCCGCAGCCCTTGGATGGGGGGGGGACAGCCTCGGGCTTCACCCCTGGCCCTTGGGTGGCTGGAGGGGGGGGCCCCTTGATTTAAGGGGTTCCCACTCCTCCAGGGTACCCCGGCCAGGGGTGACTAGTTAGTGATTTAATGCCAGGGCCGCAGGGACCTATATAACAGTGTCCCCCGGCTGTGGCATTATCTCTCTGACTAGTGGAGCCCGGGGCTGGTTCCAAAAATACGGGGGACCCCTACGCTTTTTGTCCCCCGTATTTTTGGCACCAGGACCAGGCGCAGAGCCCGGTGCTGGTTGTTAAAATATGGGGGAACCCCTGTCAATTTCCCCCCCATATTTTTGCAACCAGGACCGGCTCAAAGAGCCCGAGGCTGGTTGTGCTTAGGAGGGGGGATCCCACACAATTTTTTTTCTTGATTTTTAACACTTTAATTTTTTTTTAAATGGTGCACAATGAAGCCCTGCACGGATCTCACAGATTCCTTGTGTTTTGTCAGGAAGTGTTTTACTCATCACTTCCGTAAAACACTGCCTGACATTACGAATCACATCGACATCGGAAAAAACTAATGTGCAAAACTCGGCAGCTTAGTAACTGACCGTATCAGGATTCAAAAAGTTGCAGTAAAATGCACCCGATACCATTCAAGTTCAAACACCCTTAAAAACGGCTAAAACACGAATATTAGTAAATATACCCCCTAGAAGGAAGACTAAAAGATACCTTGATAGGCACAAGAATCTCCATATTGTATAAGCATACAAGTGAGCAATATACAGATATCACTTCAAGTAAAAGATACCTTTATGAGCTCAGCATTTACGCATATTGGGGGTAATTCCAAGTTGATCGCAGCAGGATTTTTGATAGCAATTGGACAAAACCATGTGCACTGCAGGGGAGGCAGATATAACATGTGCAGAAAGAGTTAGATTTGGGTCGGTTATTTTATTTCTGTGCAGGGTAAATACTGACTGCTTTATTTTTACACTGCAAATTAGATTGCAGATTGAACACACCACACCCAAATCTAACTCTCTCTGCACATGTTATATCTGCCTCCCCTGCAGTGCACATGGTTTTGCCCAATTGCTATCAAAAATCCTGCTGCGATCAACTTGGAATTACCCCCATTATGTAAGAATTAGTGACGTGCACCGGACATTTTTCGGGTTTTGTGTTTTGGTTTTGGATTCGGTTCCGCGGCCGTGTTTTGGATTCGGACGCATTTTGGCAAAACCTCACCGAAAATTTTTTGTCGGATTCGGGTGTGTTTTGGATTCAGGTTTTTTTTTTGAAAAAACCCTAAAAAACAGCTTAAATCATAGAATTTGGGGGTAATTTTGATCCCATAGTATTATTAACCTCAATAACCATAATTTCCACTCATTTCCAGTCTATTCTGAACACCTCACACCTCACAATATTATTTTTAGTCCTAAAATTTGCACCGAGGTCGCTGGATGGCTAAGCTAAGCGACACAAGTGGCCGACACAAACACCTGGCCCATCTAGGAGTGGCACTGCAGTGTCAGGCAGGATGGCACTTAAAAAAAATAGTCCCCAAACAGCACATGATGCAAAGAAAAAAAGAGGCGCACCAAGGTCGCTGTGTGAGTAAGCTAAGCGACACAAGTGGCCGACACAAACACCTGGCCCATCTAGGAGTGGCACTGCAGTGTCAGACAGGATGGCACTTCAAAAAAATTGTCCCCAAACAGCACATGATGCAAATAAAAATGAAAGAAAAAAGAGGTGCAAGATGGAATTGTCCTTGGGCCCTCACTGGAATCCACCATCTCAGATCCCTGTGTACTTTCTGGAGGCAATTGCTGGTGAATGTCTCCACGGAGGAATTGATTATAATTCATTTTGATGAACATCATCTTCTCCACATTTTCTGGAAGTAACCTCGTACGCCGATTGCTGACAAGGTGAGCGGCTGCACTAAACACTCTTTTGGAGTACACACTGGAGGGAGGGCAACTTAGGTAGAATAAAGCCAGTTTGTGCAAGGGCCTCCAAATTGCCTCTTTTTCCTGCCAGTATACGTACGGACTGTCTGACGTGCCTACTTGGATGCGGTCACTCATATAATCCTGCACCATTCTTTCAATGGTGAGAGAATCATATGCAGTGACAGTAGACGACATGTCAGTAATCGTTGGCAGGTCCTTCAGTCCGGACCAGATGTCAGCACTCGCTCCAGACTGCCCTGCATCACCGCCAGCGGGTGGGCTCGGAATTCTTAGCCTTTTCCTCGCACCCCCAGTTGCGGGAGAATGTGAAGGAGGAGATGTTGACGGGTCACGTTCCGCTTGACTTGACAATTTTCTCACCAGCAGGTCTTTGAACCTCTGCAGACTTGTGTCTGCCGGAAAGAGATATACAACGTAGGTTTTAAATCTAGGATCGAGCACGGTGGCCAAAATGTAGTGCTCTGATTTCAACAGATTGACCACCCGTGAATCCTGGTTAAGCGAATTAAGGGCTCCATCCACAAGTCCCACATGCCTAGCGGAATCGCTCTGTTTTAGCTCCTCCTTCAAATGTCTCCAGCTTCTTCTGCAAAAGCCTGATGAGGGGAATGACCTGACTCAGGCTGGCAGTGTCTGAACTGACTTCACGTGTGGCAAGTTCAAAGAGTTGCAGAACCTTGCACAACGTTGAAATCATTCTCCACTGCGCTTGAGTCAGGTGCATTCCCCCTCCTTTGCCTATATCGTGGGCAGATGTATAGGCTAGTGATGAGCACCGGAAATTTTTCGGGTTTTGTGTTTTGGTTTTGGGTTCGGTTCCGCGGCCGTGTTTTGGGTTCGAACGCGTTTTGGCAAAACCTCACTGAATTTTTTTTGTCGGATTCAGGTGTGTTTTGGATTCGGGTGTTTTTTTCAAAAAACCCTAAAAAACAGCTTAAATCATAGAATTTGGGGGTCATTTTGATCCCAAAGTATTATTAACCTCAATAACCATAATTTCCACTCATTTTCAGTCTATTCTGAACACCTCACAATATTATTTTTAGTCCTAAAATTTGCACCGAGGTCGCTGGATGGCTAAGCTAAGCGACCCAAGTGGCCGACACAAACACCTGGCCCATCTAGGAGTGGCACTGCAGTGTCACGCAGGATGGCCCTTCCAAAAAACACTCCCCAAACAGCACATGACGCAAAGAAAAAAAGAGGCGCAATGAGGTAGCTGTGTGAGTAAGCTAAGCGACCCTAGTGGCCGACACAAACACCTGGCCCATCTAGGAGTGGCACTGCAGTGTCACGCAGGATGGCCCTTCCAAAAAACACTCCCCAAACAGCACATGACGCAAAGAAAAAAAGAGGCGCAATGAGGTAGCTGTGTGAGTAAGCTAAGCGACCCTAGTGGCCGACACAAACACCTGGCCCATCTAGGAGTGGCACTGCAGTGTCACGCAGGATGGCCCTTCCAAAAAACACCCCCCAAACAGCACATGACGCAAAGAAAAATGAAAGAAAAAAGAGGTGCAAGATGGAATTGTCCTTGGGCCCTCCCACCCACCCTTATGTTGTATAAACAGGACATGCACACTTTAACCAACCCATCATTTCAGTGACAGGGTCTGCCACACGACTGTGACTGAAATGACGGGTTGGTTTGGACCCCCACCAAAAAAGAAGCAATTAATCTCTCCTTGCACAAACTGGCTCTACAGAGGCAAGATGTCCACCATATCATCATCCTCCGATATATCACCGTGTACATCCTCCTCCTCACAGATTATCAATTCGTCCCCACTGGAATCCACCATCTCAGCTCCCTGTGTACTACTTTGTGGAGGCAATTGCTGCTGGTCAATGTCTCCACGGAGGAATTGATTATAATTCATTTTAATGAACATCATCTTCTCCACATTTTCTGGATGTAACCTCGTACGCCGATTGCTGACAAGGTGAGCGGCGGCACTAAACACTCTTTCGGAGTACACACTTGTGGGAGGGCAACTTAGGTAGAATAAAGCCAGTTTGTGCAAGGGCCTCCAAATTGCCTCTTTTTCCTGCCAGTATAAGTACGGACTGTCTGACGTGCCTACTTGGATGCGGTCACTCATATAATCCTCCACCATTCTTTCAATGGGGAGAGAATCATATGCAGTGACAGTAGACGACATGTCCGTAATCGTTGTCAGGTCCTTCAGTCCGGACCAGATGTCAGCATCAGCAGTCGCTCCAGACTGCCCTGCATCACCGCCAGCGGGTGGGCTCGGAATTCTGAGCCTTTTCCTCGCACCCCCAGTTGCGGGAGAATGTGAAGGAGGAGATGTTGACAGGTCGCGTTCCGCTTGACTTGACAATTTTGTCACCAGCAGTTCTTTGAACCCCAGCAGACTTGTGTCTGCCGGAAAGAGAGATCCAAGGTAGGTTTTAAATCTAGGATCGAGCACGGTGGCCAAAATGTAGTGCTCTGATTTCAACAGATTGACCACCCGTGAATCCTTGTTAAGCGAATTAAGGGCTCCATCCACAAGTCCCACATGCCTAGCGGAATCGCTCTGTGTTAGCTCCTCCTTCAATGTCTCCAGCTTCTTCTGCAAAAGCCTGATGAGGGGAATGACCTGACTCAGGCTGGCAGTGTCTGAACTGACTTCACGTGTGGCAAGTTCAAAAGGTTGCAGAACCTTGCACAACGTTGAAATCATTCTCCACTGCGCTTGAGACAGGTGCATTCCACCTCCTATATCGTGCTCAGTTGTATAGGCTTGAATGGCCTTTTGCTGCTCCTCCAACCTCTGAAGCATATAGAGGGTTGAATTCCACCTCGTTACCACTTCTTGCTTCAGATGATGGCAGGGCAGGTTCAGGCGTTTTTGGTGTTGCTCCAGTCTTCTGTACGTGGTGCCTGTACGCCGAAAGTGTCCCGCAATTCTTCTGGCCACCGACAGCATCTCTTGCACGCCCCTCTCGTTTTTTAAATAATTCTGCACCACCAAATTCAAGGTATGTGCAAAACATGGGACGTGCTGGAATTTGCCCATATTTAATGCACACACAATATTGCTGGCGTTGTCCGATGCCACAAATCCACAGGAGAGTCCAATTGGGGTAAGCCATTCTGCGATGATCTTCCTCAGTTGCCGTAAGAGGTTTTTAGCTGTGTGCGTATTCTGGAAAGCGGTGATACAAAGCGTAGCCTGCCTAGGAAAGAGTTGGCGTTTGCGAGATGCTGCTACTGGTGCCGCCGCTGCTGTTCTTGCGGCGGGAGTCCATACATCTACCCAGTGGGCTGTCACAGTCATATAGTCCTGAGCCTTCCCTGCTCCACTTGTCCACATGTCCGTGGTTAAGTGGACATTGGGTACAACTGCATTTTTTAGGACACTGGTGAGTCTTTTTCTGAGGTCTGTGTACATTTTCGGTATCGCCTGCCTAGAGAAATGGAACCTAGATGGTATTTGGTACCGGGGACACAGTACCTCCAACAAATCTCTAGTTGCCTCTGCAGTAATAATGGATACCGGAACCACGTTTCTCACCGCCCAGGATGCCAAGGCCTCAGTTATCCGCTTTGCAGCAGGATGACTGCTGTGATATTTCATCTTCCTCGCAAAGGACTGTTAGACAGTCAATTGCTTGGTGGAAGTAGTAAAAGTGGTCTTACGAGTACGACTTCCCCTCTGGGATGACCATCGACTCCCAGCAGCAACAACAGCAGCGCCAGCAGCAGTAGGCGTTACACGCAAGGATGCATCGGAGGAATCCCAGGCAGGAGAGGACTCGTCATAATTGCCAGTGACATGGCCTGCAGGACTATTGGCATTCCTGGGGAAGGAGGAAATTGACACTGAGGGAGTTGGTGGGGTGGTTTGCGTGAGCTTGGTTACAAGAGGAAGGGATTTACTGGTCAGTGGACTGCTTCCGCTGTCGCCCATAGTTTTTGAACTTGTCACTGACTTATGATGAATGCGCTGCAGGTGACGTATAAGGGAGGATGTTCCGAGGTGGTTAACGTCCTTACCCCTACTTATTACAGCTTGACAAAGGAAACACACGGCTTGACAAATGTTGTCCGCATTTCTGTTGAAATACTTCCACACCGAAGAGCTGATTTTTTTTGTATTTTCACCAGGCATGTCAATGGCCCTATTCCTCCCACGGACAACAGGTGTCTCCCCGGGTGCCTGACTTAAACAAACCACCTCACCATCAGAATCCTCCTGGTCAATTTCCTCCCCAGCGCCAGCAACACCCATATCCTCCTCATCCTGGTGTACTTCAACACTGACATCTTCAATCTGACTATCAGGAACTGGACTGCGGGTGCTCCTTCCAGCACTTGCAGGGGGCGTGCAAATGGTGGAAGGCGCATGCTCTTCACATCCAGTGTTGGGAAGGTCAGGCATCGCAAACGACACAATTGGACTCTCCTTGTGGATTTGTGATTTCGAAGAACGCACAGTTCTTTGCTGTGCTTTTGCCAGCTTGAATCTTTTCATTTTTCTAGCGAGAGGCTGAGTGCTTCCATCCTCATGTGAAGCTGAACCACTAGCCATGAACATAGGCCAGGGCCTCAGCCGTTCCTTGCCACTCCGTGTGGTAAATGGCATATTGGCAAGTTTACGCTTCTCCTCCGACAATTTTATTTTAGATTTTTTAGTCCTTTTTTTACTGATATTTGGTGTTTTGGATTTTACATGCTCTGTACTATGACATTGGGCATCGGCCTTGGCAGACGACGTTGCTGGCATTTCATCGTCTCGGCCATGACTAGTGGCAGCAGCTTCAGCACGAGGTGGAAGTCGATCTTGATCTTTCCCTATTTTTGGAACCTCAACATTTTTGTTCTCCATATTTTAATAGGCACAACTAAAAGGCACCTCAGGTAAACAATGGAGATGGATGGATACTAATATACTTATGGATTGACGAGCGATTGCCGACACAGAGGTAGCTACAGCCGTGGACTACCGTACTGCGTCTGCTGCTAATATAGACTGGATGATAATGATATAAAAAATATATATATATATCACTACTGCAGCCGGACAGGTATATATTATATAATGACGGACCTGCTGGACACTGTCAGCTCAGCACTGCAGACTCCTAAAGTAAGCTACTAGTAGTATCAAGAAGATAGAAAAAAAAAAACACCACAGGTAGGTGGTATACAATTATGGATGGACTAGCGACTGCCGACACAGAGGTAGCTACAGCCGTGGACTACCGTACTGCGTCTGCTGCTAATATAGACTGGATGATAATGATATAAAAAATATATATATATATCACTACTGCAGCAGGACAGGTATATATTATATAATGACGGACCTGCTGGACACTGTCAGCTCAGCACTGCAGACTCCTAAAGTAAGCTACTAGTAGTATCAAGAAGATAGAAAAAAAAAAAAACACCACAGGTAGGTGGTATACAATTATGGATGGACTAGCGACTGCCGACACAGAGGTAGCTACAGCCGTGGACTACCGTACTGCGTCTGCTGCTAATATAGACTGGATGATAATGATATAAAAAATATATATATATATCACTACTGCAGCCGGACAGGTATATATTATATAATGACGGACCTGCTGGACACTGTCAGCTCAGCACTGCAGTGCAGACTCCTAAAGTAAGCTACTAGTATCAAGAAGATAGAAGAAAAAAAACCACCACAGGTAGGTGGTATACAATTATGGATGGACTAGCGACTGCCGACACAGAGGTAGCTACAGCCGTGGACTACCGTACTGCGTCTGCTGCTAATATAGACTGGATGATAATGATATAAAAAAAATATATATATATATCACTACTGCAGCAGGACAGGTATATATTATATAATGACGGACCCGCTGGACACTGTCAGCTCAGCACTGCAGACTCCTAAAGTAAGCTACTAGTAGTATCAAGAAGATAGAAAAAAAAAAAAACACCACAGGTAGGTGGTATACAATTATGGATGGACTAGCGACTGCCGACACAGAGGTAGCTACAGCCGTGGACTACCGTACTGCGTCTGCTGCTAATATAGACTGGATGATAATGATATAAAAAATATATATATATCACTACTGCAGCCGGACAGGTATATATTATATACGTATATACTGGACACTGTCAGCAGAATGCGTTTATAGAATAAAAACACCACACGACGATCACAATATACTGGTGGTCAGTGGTCACTGGTCAGTCACACTGGCACTGGCAGTGGCACTCTGGCAGCAAAAGTGTGCACTGTTAAAATATGTACTCCTGCTATAACTGCTCCCCAGTCTCCCCCACAATTAAGCTGTGTGAGCAGTGAGCACTCAGCACAGTCAGATATACAGTATTACATAGATGATGCAGCACACTGAGGGCACACTGAGGCTGAGCACAGATATGGTATGTGACTGTGTCACACTGTGTATCGTTTTTTTTTTTCAGGCAGAGAACGGATTAATTAAACTGGTGGTCACTGGTCACACTATCAGCAAGTAGTAGTGGTCACTGGTCAGTCACACTGGCACTGGCAGTGGCACTCTGGCAGCAAAAGTGTGCACTGTTAAAATATGTACTCCTGCTAACTGCTCCCCAGTCTCCCCCACAATTAAGCTGTGTGAGCAGTGAGCACTCAGCACAGTCAGATATACAGTATTACATAGATGATGCAGCACACTGAGGGCACACTGAGGCTGAGCACAGATATGGTATGTGACTGTGTCACACTGTGTATCGTTTTTTTCAGGCAGAGAACGGATTAATTAAACTGGTGGTCACTGGTCACACTATCAGCAAGTAGTACTCCGTCCTAATATGCTCCCCAAAATTAGTAAATCAAGTGTCTCTAGACTCTCTACTCTCTACTCTACTCTAAACGGAGAGGACGCCAGCCACGTCCTCTCCCTATGAATCTCAATGCACGTGTGAAAATGGCGGCGACGCGCGGCTCCTTATATAGAATCCGAGTCTCGCGATAGAATACGAGCCTCGCGAGAATACGACAGCGGGATGATGACGTTCGGGCGCGCTCGGGTTAGCCGAGCAAGGCGGGAAGATCCGAGTCTGCCTCGGACCCGTGTAAAAAGCGTGAAGTTCGGGGGGGTTCGGTTTCCGAGAAACCGAACCCGCTCATCTCTAGTATAGGCTTGAATGGCCTTTTGCTGCTCCTCCATCCTCTGAAGCATATAGAGGGTTGAATTCCACCTCGTTACCACCTCTTGCTTCAGATGATGGCAGGGCAGGTTCAGGATTGTTTGGTGGTGCTCCAGTCTTCTGTACGCGGTGGCTGAATGCCGAAAATGGCCCGCAATTCTTCGGGCCACCGACAGCAACTCTTGCACGCCCCTGTCGTTTTTTAAATAATTCTGCACCACCAAATTCAATGTATGTGCAAAACATGGGACGTGCTGGAATTTGCCCAGATGTAATGCACGCACAATATTGCTGGCGTTGTCCGATGTCACAAATCCCCAGGAGAGTCCAATTGGGGTAAGCCATTCTGCGATGATCTTCCTCAGTTTCCGTAAGAGGTTGTCAGCTGTGTGCCTCTTCTGGAAAGCGGTGATACAAAGCGTAGCCTGCCTAGGAACGAGTTGGTGTTTGCGAGATGCTGCTACTGGTGCCGCCGCTGCTGTTCTTGCTGCGGGAGGCAATACATCTACCCAGTGGGCTGTCACAGTCATATAGTCCTGAGTCTGCCCTGCTCCACTTGTCCACATGTCCGTGGTTAAGTGGACATTGGGTACAACTGCATTTTTTAGGACACTGGTGACTCTTTTTCTGACATCTGTGTACATTTTCGGTATCACCTGCCTAGAGAAATGGAACCTAGATGGTATTTGGTACCGGGGACACAGTACCTCAATCAAGTCTCTAGTTGCCTCTGAATTAACGGTGGATACCGGAACCACGTTTCTCACCGCCCAGGCTGCCAAGGCCTGAGTTATCTGCTTTGCAGCAGGATGACTGCTGTGATATTTCATCTTCCTCGCAAAGGACTGTTGGACAGTCAATTGCTTACTGGAAGTAGTACAAGTGGTCTTCCGACTTCCCCTCTGGGATGACGATCGACTCCCAGCAGCTACAACAGCAGCGCCAGCAGCAGTAGGCGTTACACTCAAGGATGCATCGGAGGAATCCCAGGCAGGAGAGGACTCGTCAGACTTGCCAGTGACATGGCCTGCAGGACTATTGGCTTTCCTGGGTAAGGAGGAAATTGACACTGAGGGAGTTGGTGGTGTGGTTTGCATGAGCTTGGTTACAAGAGGAAGGGATTTAGTGGTCAGTGGACTGCTTCCGCTGTCATCCAAAGTTTTTGAACTTGTCACTGACTTATGATGAATGCGCTGCAGGTGACGTATAAGGGAGGATGTTCCGAGGTGGTTAACGTCCTTACCCCTACTTATTACAGCTTGACAAAGGCAACACACGGCTTGACACCTGTTGTCCGCATTTGTGTTGAAATAATTCCACACCGAAGAGCTGATTTTTTTTGTATTTTGACCAGGCATGTCAATGGCCATATTCGTCCCATGGACAACAGGTGTCTCCCCGGGTGCCTGACTTAAACAAACCACCTCACCATCAGAATCCTCCTGGTCAATTTCCTCCCCAGCGCCAGCAACACCCATATCCTCATCCTGGTGTATTTCAACAGTGACATCTTCAATTTGACTATCAGGAACTGGACTGCGGGTGCTCCTTCCAGCACTTGCAGGGGGCGTGCAAATGGTGGAAGGCGCAAGCTCTTCCCGTCGAGTGTTGGGAAAGTCAGGCATCGCAACCGACACAATTGGACTCTCCTTGGGGATTTGTGATTTAGAAGAACGCACAGTTCTTTGCTGTGCTTTTGCTAGCTTAAGTCTTTTAATTTTTCTAGCGAGAGGATGAGTGCTTCCATCCTCATGTGAATCTGAACCACTAGCCATGAGCATAGGCCAGGGCCTCAGCCGTCCTTGCCACTCCGTGTCGTAAATGGCATATTGGCAAGTTTACGCTTCTCATCAGACGCTTTCAATTTTGATTTTTGGGTCATTTTACTGAACTTTTGTTTTTTGGATTTTACATGCTCTCTACTATGACATTGGGCATCGGCCTTGGCAGACGACGTTGATGGCATTTCATCGTCTCGGCCATGACTAGTGGCAGCAGCTTCAGCACGAGGTGGAAGTGGATCTTGATCTTTCCCTATTTTAACCTCCACATTTTTGTTTTCCATTTTTTAATGTGTGGAATTATATGCCAGTATCAATAGCAATGGCCTACTACTATATATACTGCGCACAACTAAAATGCACCACAGGTATAGAATGTAGATGGATAGTATACTTAATGACGACACAGAGGTAGGTACAGCAGTGGCCTTCCGTACCGTACTGCTATATATACTGGTGGTCACTGTGTCAGCAAACTGCACAACTGAAATGCACCACAGGTATAGAATCTAGATGGATAGTATACTTGACGACACAGAGGTAGGTACAGCAGTGGCCTTCCGTACCGTACTGCTATATATACTGGTGGTCACTGTGTCAGCAAACTGCAAAACTAAAATGCACCACAGGTATAGAATGTAGATGGATAGTATACTTAATGACGACACAGAGGTAGGTACAGCAGTGGCCTTCCGTACCGTACTGCTATATATACTGGTGGTCACTGTGTCAGCAAACTGCAAAACTAAAATGCACCACAGGTACAGAATGTAGATGGATAGTATACTTAATGACGACACAGAGGTAGGTACAGCAGTGGCCTTCCGTACCGTACTGCTATATATACTGGTGGTCACTGTGTCAGCAAACTGCACAACTGAAATGCACCACAGGTATAGAATCTAGATGGATAGTATACTTGACGACACAGAGGTAGGTACAGCAGTGGCCTTCCGTACCGTACTTCTATATATACTGGTGGTCACTGTGTCAGCAAACTGCAAAACTAAAATGCACCACAGGTATAGAATGTAGATGGATAGTATACTTAATGACGACACAGAGGTAGGTACAGCAGTGGCCTTCCGTACCGTACTGCTATATATACTGGTGGTCACTGTGTCAGCAAACTGCACAACTGAAATGCACCATAGGTATAGAATCTAGATGAATAGTATACTTGACGACACAGAGGTAGGTACAGCAGTGGCCTTCCGTACCGTACTGCTATATATACTGGTGGTCACTGTGTCAACAAACTGCAAAACTAAAATGCACCACAGGTATAGAATGTAGATGGATAGTATACTTAATGACGACACAGAGGTAGGTACAGCAGTGGCCTTCCGTACCGTACTGCTATATATACTGGTGGTCACTGTGTCAGCAAACTGCACAACTGAAATGCACCACAGGTATAGAATCTAGATGGATAGTATACTTGGCGACACAGAGGTAGGTACAGCAGTGGCCTACTGTACCGTAATGCTATATATTATATACTGGTGGTCACTGGTCAGCAAAACTCTGCACTGTACTCCTCCTATATAATATTATACTGGTGGTCCCGACTCCCCAGTCCCCACAATAAAGCAGCACACTGAGCACAGATATGGAGTGTTTTTCAGGCAGACAACGTATACTGGTGGTCACTGTCAGCAAAACTCTGCACTGTACTCCTCCTATATAATACAGCTGCTCCCCAGTCCCCACAATTAAGCAGTGTGAGCACAGATATATGCAGCACACTGAGCACAGATATGGAGTGTTTTTCAGGCAGACAACGTATACTGGTGGTCACTGTCAGCAAAACTCTGCACTGTACTCCTCCTATATAATACAGCTGCTCCCCAGTCCCCACAATAAAGCAGTGTGAGCACAGATATATGCAGCACACTGAGCACAGATAAGGAGCGTTTTTTTCAGGCAGAGAACGGATAAAACTGGTGGTCACTGATCAGCAAAACTCTGCACTGTACTCCTCCTATATTAATATAAAGCTGCTCCCCAGTCCCCACAATGATATAAGCAAGCACAAATATTTGCATCAACTCAACAATGAATAAATGGAGAGGACGCCAGCCACGTCCTTTCCCTAACATTTCCAATGCACGAGTGAAAATGGCGGCGACGCGCGGCTGCTTATATAGAATCCGAATCTCGCGAGAATCCGACAGCGGGATGATGACGTTCGGGCGCGCTCGGGTTAGCCGAGCCATACGGGAGAATCAGAGTATGGCTCGGACCCGTGTAAAAAGGGTGAAGTTCGGGGGGGTTCGGTTTCCGAGAAACCGAACCCGCTCATCACTAGTAAGAATAAGTAAGCATCTGATGATAAGCCAAACACAGAGGTGAACCCTTAAAACTTACAACCACCACCCATATGGGAGGAAGTTTGGATCCATCTATCTGACGAGCACCTATCAGAAATACAAAGTATCTACACTAAGACGTTTTGTATATCTTTTTTGTCTTGTATATCCCCCATCGCGGAGTTGCAAGAACCTATCACGTCTTGGAGGAGAGTAAGAACAGAATAGGAGACGGTTTTCCTAAATTTTATTCATTCAGATTGAAATTCTGGACTGTTATTTTATATTGACATTTTATATAGTGAGCGCTTTTGAGAGTGTGAGCACACATTTTGTTTTTATTGTATCTTCATGTGTTAGGTGACACATTTTTGGCCCACACCCACTAAAGCAGCTTTCAGTGCTCAGAGATCATCCCACTTTCTATTTCTATTTTTAGGGATGAGTTCGGGGCATGGAACTTCCTGGGTTGGTGTTGTCTGGCTGCTTTGGGTCATCATATTGTAACACTTAATCTAGCACTTTTTTAACACCCAAATAGTTTTTTACCAATGTAACACTTTTTAATGCCATCATTATTACCTCTTACCTATTGCACATACAAGCTGGCACAATGTTAATGAAGGATGGAACGATCAGTTCCACCCTTCATCAGCATAACAAATCTCTCTAGCGATATCGCTAGGTTTGATGTGCAGCACATCAAACCAAGCATCTTTTGCTAGCGACAGTGGGGACCCACAATCACCCATACACACTGAGCGATATAGGCAATGTCATTATACAACAGCATATCGTCCCGACATTGCTCCACTATGTACCCAGCGCATAGCTGCTGCTTCTTACTAATAGAACACTCTTTAACATTTAAACTGCTATCTCTGACTAGTGTGATGCCTTGGGGCGGTTGGCTTGTGCTGGCCTGGAAGGTCCTGTGCTCTGGACTTAAACCTTAGGAATGTTAGGAACCCACCAGATTAGGTCACCTGGTCACGGTTGGTGGGCCCATATTTTTGGCCAAAATTATGCTACGCATCTCACCTTTACTCTATGTGATATTGCAGAGTTTATTATAATTATTCTGATCAGCAGTGTTTAGTACTTGGAGTGTGCACCTGCATTTTCTCTTTTTTTCTGTGTAGATCTAAATTGATTCAGCTTAGAAAGAATTAGTTGTAGAATAGCTACAGATATTTAAATAAACATGTGGTGTTAATACAGTAAGCAAAGAGATTCTGACGTGAAAACCATGTTCTATTATTATTATTATTATTATTATTATTTACTTTTATTAATGATACCAGAAAAGATCACTAAAGATCACAGTATTTATCATGTAGGAAGAATATGTACTGGGAGTAAACGTGGAACAGAGGAGAGCACTGACTACTTTGCTTCTAACAACACAATCCTGAGTTTCACAATACTTTAACAATCAATAATCACTAAGAAGTTAATTACTAGAATCCTAAGTCCTTGAGTTGGATAATTCCACTTTATCCATTAGGCACTGCAAATCGGTTAAGACAGTGATGGACAACAGGTGACCCTTGCAGGGGTGATCTCACTCCTCCCTCCTTTTCCATATTGCCAGTCAGTCATTGGAAACTGGGCAGTTATGGAATACACGTTCTGCATTGCTATAGTCCAAAAGCCATTCCTGTGCCAATATGTAGCATGCAACTGATAGAACTGATCGTAGTGGATGGTGATATTCAACTCCCGGATTTCATACCTGTCCAGCCTGGCAAAGCTCTTGCCTTACTATTAGCTATGGGGGTGTGTGTGTAATAGATAAACCACTCGAGTGCGTGGACCCAATCTGATATACACATGCCTTGGTGTGCATTATGACGCACAAGGCAGAGTGCGTTCAACCACCCAAGGCATACGTATTTCAGAGTGCGACCGCACACCCAAGAGTGGTATATCTAGCTTATAAAATGGAATACTGTATGTTGTGACAAAATAGGCTGAAACAGATACAGAATAGGAGGAAAAATAGTTCAGAATAGGCTGTTAAAGTTGAATTATTTTTAATGAATAAACATGTAACTGGATAACCGTGTAAGCGAATGAAATAGTTGAACATTTTCTGTCAGAAATGTGTATTCCTGTCAGTGAAGCAGGAATGTGCCGCTGTCAGTGAGGCGGGGATGTGCTGCTGTCAGTGAGGCGGGGATGTGCTGCTGTCAGTGAGGCGGGGATGTGCTGCTGTCAGTGAGGCGGGGTTGTGCTGCTGTCAGTGAGGCGGGGATGTGCTGCTGTCAGTGAGGCAGGAATATGCCTCTGTCAGGAATGTGCTGCTGTCAGTGAGGCAGGGATGTTCTGCTGTCAGTGAGGCAATGAGATGTGCTGCTGTCAGAGAGGTGGGGATGTTCCGCTGTCAGGGGTGTGCTGCTGTCAGTGAGGTGAGGATGTGCTGCTATCAGGGATGTGCTGCTGTCAGTGAGGCAGGAATATGCCTCTGTCAGGGATGTGCTGCTGTCAGTGAGGCAGGAATATGCCTCTGTCAGGGATGTGCTGCTGTCAGTGAGGCAGGGATGTTCTGCTGTCAGTGAGGCAATGAGATGTGCTGCTGTCAGAGAGGTGGGAATGTTCCGCTGTCAGGGATGTGCTGCTGTTAGTGAGGCAGGGATGTGCTGCTGTCAGTGAGGCAATGAGATGTGCTGCTGTCTGTGAGGCGCTGATGTGCTGCTGACAATGAGGCAGGGATGTGCTGCTGACAATAAGGCAGGGATGTGCTGCTGCCAGTGAGGCAGTGATGTGCTGCTGACAGTGAGGCAGTGATGTGCTGCGGTCAGTGAGGCAGGGATGTGCTGCTGACTGTGAGGCAGTGATGTGCTGCTGTCAGTGAGGCGGGGATGTGCTGTGGTCGGTGAGACAGGGATGTACTGTGGTCGGTGAGGCAGGGATGTGCTGCTGTCAGTGAAGCGGTGATGTGCTGCTGCTGCTGCCAGTGAGGCAGTGATGTGCTGCTGACAGTGAGGCAGGCATATGCTGCGGTCAGTAAGACGGGGATGTGTTGTGGTCGGTGAGACAGGGATGCGCTGCTGTCAGTGAGGTGGGGATGTGCTGCGGTCAATGAGGCAGGGATGTGCTGCTGACAGTGAGCAGAGATGTGCTGTTGTCAGTGAAGTGGGGATGTGCTGCTGACAGTGAGGCAGGGATGTGCTGCTGACAGTGAGGCAGGGATGTGCTGCTATCAGTGAGGCAGGGATGTACTGCTGTCAGTGAGGCGGGGATGTGCTGCGGTCAGTGAGGCAGGGATTTGCTGCTGTCAGTGAGGCAGGGATGTGCTGCTGTCAGGGAGGCGGGGATGCGCTGCTGTCAGTGAAGGTGCAATGTGTAATGTCAGTAGCGTCTCTGTGATTGATGATATTGGTTACAGTTGGGTTTGTTTACAGATGGTCACGTGAGAGTTGTAAGCAGTTCAAGGGTGCACTTAGGCTGGAAAGTTGCTCCCATTGGAAAATAATGCATGATCATGTGATCTAATGTATCCAGTCATGTTAGAGAGTTTTCTGTTATTGTAACATGCCATTTTATAATATATTGCTCTATGTGTGTCCATGATATGGGCTTTTCATGGGAGGTGACAGTGCAGATGCACGGAAAAGATCAGCCTCACGTGGGTGTGGTTAGCGTGTAGACAGATTCTGTGCACTTCTGAGGCATGTGTGCAGGGGGTGGCAAGCCTTTTCCAGATGGGTCTTTGGTAATCAGTATGGGGTGGGTGTAGGTGACAGATACAGGGTTGACTGAGAAAACAGTGGGCGGTGTGATGTATACATAAGAAGATGGATGATACTCTCACTAGCATTGGATTTGGCAGCCACAGACGTCAGCAAATGCCGACACTGTGTCCAACTGACAACATACAATTCGCTTGTATACCCTTATAAATGAAAAAGTATGGTAAATACAACTTAAATATTACATAAATGTTAACATTTGTCAAATAACATATAAAGTAGATGTGACCCTGAAGTGGGTGAACTCCCTAGGAGTAGCTAGCTACAGTATAACACACACACAACATTAATGTTAAGGATCCATGTGAAATAAAAACAGAGATTTTGTGTATTTACAAATCATTATTTATTTGAAATCATGGTGAGATAAGCCCAGGTCGGGTCCTAACATGCTGCCACGTCCCTATTATAATGGGTGGGAACAGCTTGTAAAGATCACACGTGATATTCTGTTATGGACAGTAAGTTGGGAGACTCCTGTTAACCCCAATGGCTCAGACACAACGAGGCTGATGCAGCGTTGGCAGTACAACAGTGCATTTTGCACATATACAGAGCTGTACACATATGTACATATGTGCTGCCACTTCATTGGTGACTAGTTTCCAACATGCCGCCATTACTAGCGTGTATTTCTACCACTATAGCACATGCAAAAGATACGCCTTCTGATAGGGGTATATGCGTATAACTGCAGGTTTGTATGAGCCGCATTTACGTGTATGCACCCTCACTAAGCTATACCTATGTTAGTCCTCCCCTCCCTGTCCTGCCTCTCTAGTTATATGACGTTATAAGCATAAGGCGTCTGCAATCATGTGTATGCGTGCTCCCACTTTCAGGGCATGTGCAGTGCAAATCCCACAACACCTGCTATGGCAAACTAATCACTGTGCGTGTTGGCACCAATGTCATTGGTCAAGATGGACTTAAGTGTGTTGCACTGTTAAGCTGGGTACACACTGGAGCGACGGGGATTTGCACCAACATCACAACCAATCCCCGTCAGCCCGGATTCCCCATACACACCGGAATGACTTTAATGAAGGACGGAATGAACATGTGGCCTGTATTTGGCCTGTAGAGCACCATCTAGAATAGCTGACATGACATTATTAGGGATGTACTGTGTAGCGTTTTCACCTCAAGACTCAGCAATACCGTGTGGGTTTTAAGTAAAGCTGGGTACACACCTATACAATCCGGTTTGTGGTGAATGGGCCAGCGATTGTATACACCTGTATGTAAGTCCGTTGCAGGAGTGTTAACCGATAAACAGCTTAAAATGCTCCTACAACGCCAGGATCAGGACGCCGCATATGAGCTGTTTAATATTTGCTGGCCCAACCTCTCAGTCCCATAGAATCCCATACACACTGAGCTGTTTCTAGCACAGTATGTACGGGGCTTGCAGGGAGCTCACATTGGGTCAGGCTGGGGACACAGCACTTGGCTGATCGGGAGCGGGGCCGGGTGGTTGCAAAGGTCTGTTGCTGTAACTACGACCGTTCCTTTTTCACGTGTACATAAAACTACAGTTATGATTCATTATTCACTGGGATCTTTTGTTAAAGGATATACTGTAATAAAATGAACAATTGCTGCGGAGAGGTGTTTCTCTAGAAGCATTGGGCCAGGGTCCTTTCAAAATGTCGCTATGGGGCCCACAAAGTTCTGGCTACGCCCCTGGTCCTAAAGGATGAATTTGGTGTATCTTTAACTTTTATGCAGCCAGACTTTCTCGTACATGCAGCAATGATTACTATTCAACAACATAGTTTCATCTGTTTGTAAAATGGCACATAGCTACGAAAAAATAACATGTCCTGTAAAATATTAATTAGAAAAATGTTACACATTTGGCTCTCCTAAAAACCCTTCAATCGCATTCCAGGCATCACTTGTATAGTAGTCAGAAAAGAAAGCATGTTTCAGAAGTGCACTGGAGTGACTAATCCAGGGTCATATCTGCTGCAAGTTTATATACATTGTGTGTGATTCCAGAGAGCCGCTGCCAGGTTCCATCCTCAGTAGAGTCGCCCAGATCTCTGCAAAGCTTCAGGCTATCCATATCGCAGCACAAGCTGTCCACATGACCCTGCATGCGCCGGATTTCATCATTCTTCTCTGCAATCTAGGAAGAATGAAAACATTTGTTTTCTGGCTCACAGAACTATTGGCGTGCTCACAAGCTGTGTGATGTGGTTAAGGAAGTTTATAAATGAATACATGTAGACCGTTTCATGTGTGTGGAGAATGCACGCAGATGGGTTCCTTGGGATCCAAATTGCAGAAATAGCCGTTATAACCTCACAATGGGTACATTTATAACACATGACAGTTTGTAACTGTCATATTACAGGCTGTGTTTGAAAAATGACCGTTAAAAGCTGATTGGCTGGTACTAAGGGGGTCTATCTACTAAGCCTTGGAGAGAGATAAAGTACCAACTAACCAACTGTCCATTTTCAAACACAGCCTGTAACATGACAGTTAGGAGCTGATTGTCTGGTACTTTATCTCTGTCCATTTTATCTCTCTCCAAAGGCGAGATGCAATAGTGTCCGAGATTGCGGGATGCCGACTGATCTAGGACGTTCTTTTAAAGTGGCAGTCAATTACAAGTAGAGATGAGCGGGTTCGGATGTAACGCCAGAATTAACGCCAGTTCGGTTTTATCCGGATTTTTCTGATTGGCTATCCAAAACACGTGACATCCGTGAGCCAATAGTATGCCGTTTTGAGAACCGAGTAAATCCGAGTAAAACCAAACCCGCTCATCTCTAATTACAAGACAAGGTTTTGCCTTGTAATTGACTGCGGCTTTAAAAACCGTCCTAGATCAGTCTGCAAGGCTTAGTACATAGACCCCTTTTTTTATCTCCAAGAGTTGATAATTTTCCCCCACTAGAATCTTGGTTCAATGTGCATGTCAGTACTAAACCAAGGGGTAAATTTACTAAGGTGGGAGTTTTTTTAGAACTGGTGATGTTGCTCATAGCAACCAATCAGATTCTACTTAACATTTATCTAGCCGCTTCTAGAAGATAATAGATAGAATATGACTGGTTGCTATGGGCAACATCACCAGTTCTAAAAAAAAACCTCCCACCTTAGTAAAGTAACCCCAATATGTCTTTTTGCGTTGGGTATGGTATGCCGGCAGCCGGGATCCCAACGGTCAGCATACCGACTCCGGGATCCCGGACGCCAGAATGCCGGCAGAGGAACGAGCACAACAAAGACCCTTGCAGGCTTGCTACTTTCACCATGCTGCGGGCTTGGTGGCTCACTGCGCCCACCACAGGTTCTATTCCCACTCTATGGGTGTCATGGATACCCACTAGTGGGAATAGCCCCTGTTAGCTCGGATTCCGGCTGGCGGCATTGTCAGTGGTCGGGATTCCGGTATTGGTATCCGGACCGCCGGGATCCCGACTGCCGGCAATGTAACCGCATCACATCTATTTTCTATATTCTGCTATCTAATAGTCACTGTAAATGTTATTCTGTGTGGAGATGGGTTTGTTCATTGCTAATTAGGCAGACACAGGTGCTACTACCAGCTAGTGATAAAAGAAAAAAAAAAAGCTCACACAATATAATTTGCACCAGTGGAAATATCATGAACCGGTCTCTTGTGATCCACTCTTATTTTGGGATGCAGCTTAAAGTAACCCCTGGGGCTTTACAAAGGCATAATGCAATCTTTTTCAGTGGTGTGAGCTGCACAGTACAACTTCCTGGGCATGTATGCAAATCAGCCTTTATGTCATTCTCAATAATATCTCCTTTTGTGCCTGTTGGCCTTGTCTTTATAAGATTAGGAAGATTTGTTTATGTCGCCCTGGGGTAGGACACAAAGCTGCTTCTTGGATACAATGGAATCTAATTGTAAGCACTGTGTTGAGAAAATAATAAAAACTGGCTGACAATATAAATATATATCATAGAATGAAGCCAGACAGCAAAAGCTAAGTAATAGGAAAAGCTGCAAGAGTAACAAAATTAAAGTAACTTTTTTTCAATGTAAAAAAAAAATAAAGTTTTAAAATCTTTTCATTTTTTTTTTAGGTTTTTAGTGGAAGTTCCTGCTTGGAGCCACTTTCCTTTCCGCTGTGAGACCCCCAGAGACATTGAGCTGAAACCTTTTTTTATCTAGAAGACGTTTGTCTGCTTCTGTATTTAGCGCTGACTTTCTCTGATAAGGGGGGTATTTATCAAAGCTTGGAGATAAAATACTAACCAATCAGCTCCTGTCATATTTCAAACACGGGAAGATGAGAGTTTCAAGCTGATTGGCTAGTGATTTATCTCTCTCCACTTTACCTCTCTCCATGCTTTGATAAATACAGCTGAGTTCAATTAATTAGCCAATACAAAATGCTATTTTTACATCAATGATTCAATGCAGACCAGGTCAAATTAAGAAAACGAAAGAGGGCTAAGTTTGGGAATAGATAACTATCACCCAGGTGTAATGGATCAAGATGACACCTCTGGACCTTGGATGGAAACGGTCTACTACCAGGGAGAACTGCCCCATACAGTTAGCTTCAGTGTGTCTAGGGCTCCCAACATTTTAAAAAGAAAATCTACACCCATGTTATCAGAAGTTGTCTCAGACCAGAAAACCTTCCCTGTACTTCTACCTTCTCAGAGATACAGTATATAGCTATTACAACCTGTCCTGATGGTTGGGTCGGGGAAAAGGGGAATGGGCTGGGAATTCTGGGACAGAAGAACAGAGGCATAAGCATTTTGGGTCCGCATAATGACACTTCATCCGGCGACGCAGTAACATGGGAAAGTTCCATCAACAGCACTAACAATTAGAGATGTGCACCGGAAATTTTTCGGGTTTTGTGTTTTGGTTTTGGGTTCGGTTCCGTGGCCGTGTTTTGGGTTCGAACGCGTTTTGGCAAAACCTCACCGAATTTTTTTTGTCGTATTCGGGTGTGTTTTGGATTCGGGTGTTTTAAAAAAAAACAACTAAAAAACAGCTTAAATCATAGAATTTGGGGGTCATTTTGATCCCAAAGTATTATTAACCTCAATAACCATAATTTCCACTCATTTTCAGTCTATTCTGAACACCTCACACCTCACAATATTATTTTTA
Organism: Pseudophryne corroboree; assembly: GCF_028390025.1. NCBI lineage: Eukaryota > Metazoa > Chordata > Amphibia > Anura > Myobatrachidae > Pseudophryne > Pseudophryne corroboree. The sequence goes on from NC_086448.1 coordinate 720,710,136, forward strand.
GTCCTAAAATTTGCACCGAGGTCGCTGGATGACTAAGCTCAGCGACCCAAGTGGCCGACACAAACACCTGGCCCAATTAGGAGTGGCACTGCAGTGTCACGCAGGATGGCCCTTCCAAAAAACACTCCGCAAACAGCACATGACGCAAAGAAAAAAAGAGGCGCAATGAGGTAGCTGTGTGACTAAGCTCAGCGACCCTAGTGGCCGACACAAACACCTGGCCCATCTAGGAGTGGCACTGCAGTGTCACGCAGGATGGCCCTTCCAAAAAACACTCCCCAAACAGCACATGACGCAAAGAAAAAAAGAGGCGCAATGAGGTAGCTGTGTGAGTAAGCTAAGCGACCCTAGTGGCCGACACAAACACCTGGCCCATCTAGGAGTGGCACTGCAGTGTCACGCAGGATGGCCCTTCCAAAAAACACTCCCCAAACAGCACATGACGGAAAGAAAAAAAGAGGCGCAATGAGGTAGCTGTGTGAGTAAGCTAAGCGACCCTAGTGGCCGACACAAACACCTGGCCCATCTAGGAGTGGCACTGCAGTGTCAGGCCGGATGGCCCTTCAAAAAAATACTCCCCAAACAGCACATGACGCAAAGAAGAAAAAAAAGAGGCGCAATGAGGTAGCTGTGTGACTAAGATAAGCGACCCTAGTGGCCGACACAAACACCTGGCCCATCTAGGAGTGGCACTGCAGTGTCACGCAGGATGGCCCTTCCAAAAAACACTCCCCAAACAGCACATGACGCAAAGAAAAAAAGAGGCGCAATGAGGTAGCTGTGTGAGTAAGCTAAGCGACCCTAGTGGCCGACACAAACACCTGGCCCATCTAGGAGTGGCACTGCAGTGTCAGGCCGGATGGCCCTTCCAAAAAATACTCCCCAAACAGCACATGACGCAAAGAAGAAAAAAATGAGGCGCAATGAGGTAGCTGTGTGACTAAGATAAGTGACCCTAGTGGCCGACACAAACACCTGGCCCATCTAGGAGTGGCACTGCAGTGTCACGCAGGATGGCCCTTCCAAAAAACACTCCCCAAACAGCACATGACGCAAAGAAAAATGAAAGAAAAAAGAGGTGCAAGATGGAATTGTCCTTGGGCCCTCCCACCCACCCTTATGTTGTATAAACAGGACATGCACACTTTAACCAACCCATCATTTCAGTGACAGGGTCTGCCACACGACTGTGACTGAAATTACGGGTTGGTTTGGACCCCCACCAAAAAAGAAGCAATTAATCTCTCCTTGCACAAACTGGCTCTACAGAGGCAAGATGTCCACCTCATCATCATCCTCCGATTCATCACCGTGTACATCCCCCTCCTCACAGATTATCAATTCGTCCCCACTGGAATCCACCATCACAGCTCCCTGTGTACTTTGTGGAGGCAATTGCTGCTGGTGAATGCCTCCATGGAGGAATTGATTATGATTCATTTTAATGAACATCATCTTCTCCACATTTTCTGGAAGTAACCTCGTACGCCGATTGCTGACAAGGTGAGCGGCGGCACTAAACACTCTTTCGGAGTACACACTTGTGGGAGGGCAACTTAGGTAGAATAAAGCCAGTTTGTGCAAGGGCCTCCAAATTGCCTCTTTTTCCTGCCAGTATACGTACGGACTGTCTGACGTGCCTACTTGGATGCGGTCACTCATATAATCCTCCACCATTCTTTCAATGGTGAGAGAATCATATGCAGTGACAGTAGACGACATGTCCGTAATCGTTGTCAGGTCCTTCAGTCCGGACCAGATGTCAGCATCAGCAGTCGCTCCAGACTGCCCTGCATCACCGCCAGCGGGTGGGCTCGGAATTCTGAGCCTTTTCCTCGCACCCCCAGTTGCGGGAGAATGTGAAGGAGGAGATGTTGACAGGTCGCGTTCCGCTTGACTTGACAATTTTCTCACCAGCAGTTCTTTGAACCCCTGCAGACTTGTGTCTGCCGGAAAGAGAGATACAACGTAGGTTTTAAATCTAGGATCGAGCACGGTGGCCAAAATGTAGTGCTCTGATTTCAACAGATTGACCACCCGTGAATCCTTGTTAAGCGAATTAAGGGCTCCATCCACAAGTCCCACATGCCTAGCGGAATCGCTCCGTGTTAGCTCCTCCTTCAATGTCTCCAGCTTCTTCTGCAAAAGCCTGATGAGGGGAATGACCTGACTCAGGCTGGCAGTGTCTGAACTGACTTCACGTGTGGCAAGTTCAAAAGGTTGCAGAACCTTGCACAACGTTGAAATCATTCTCCACTGCGCTTGAGACAGGTGCATTCCACCTCCTATATCGTGGTCAGTTGTATAGGCTTGAATGGCCTTTTGCTGCTCCTCCAACCTCTGAAGCATATAGAGGGTTGAATTCCACCTCGTTACCACTTCTTGCTTCAGATGATGGCAGGGCAGGATTAGGCATTTTTGGTGTTGCTCCAGTCTTCTGTACGTGGTGCCTGTACGCCGAAAGTGTCCCGCAATTCTTCGGGCCACCGACAGCATCTCTTGCATGCCCCTCTCGTTTTTTAAATAATTCTGCACCACCAAATTCAAGGTATGTGCAAAACATGGGACGTGCTGGAATTTGCCCATATTTAATGCACACACAATATTGCTGGCGTTGTCCGATGCCACAAATCCACAGGAGAGTCCAATTGGGGTAAGCCATTCTGCGATGATCTTCCTCAGTTGCCGTAAGAGGTTTTTAGCTGTGTGCGTATTCTGGAAAGCGGTGATACAAAGCGTAGCCTGCCTAGGAAAGAGTTGGCGTTTGCGAGATGCTGCTACTGGTGCCGCCGCTGCTGTTCTTGCGGCGGGAGTCAATACATCTACCCAGTGGGCTGTCACAGTCATATAGTCCTGAGTCTGCCCTGCTCCACTTGTCCACATGTCCGTGGTTAAGTGGACATTGGGTACAACTGCATTTTTTAGGACACTGGTGAGTCTTTTTCTGAGGTCTGTGTACATTTTCGGTATCGCCTGCCTAGAGAAATGGAACCTAGATGGTATTTGGTACCGGGGACACAGTACCTCAATCAAGTCTATAGTTGGCTCTGCAGTAATGATGGATACCGGAACCACGTTTCTCACCGCCCAGGATGCCAAGGCCTCAGTTATCCGCTTTGCAGCAGGATGACTGCTGTAATATTTCATCTTCCTCGCAAAGGACTGTTGGACAGTCAATTGCTTGGTGGAAGTAGTAAAAGTGGTCTTACGACTTCCCCTCTGGGATGACCATCGACTCCCAGCAGCAACAACAGCAGCACCAGCAGCGCCAGCAGCAGTAGGCGTTACACTCAAGGATGCATCGGAGGAATCCCAGGCAGGAGAGGACTCGTCAGAATTGCCAGTGACATGGCCTGCAGGACTATTGGCATTCCTGGGGAAGGAGGAAATTGACACTGAGGGAGTTGGTGGGGTGGTTTGCGTGAGCTTGGTTACAAGAGGAAGGGATTTACTGGTCAGTGGACTGCTTCCGCCCAAAGTTTTTGAACTTGTCACTGACTTATGATGAATGCGCTGCAGGTGACGTATAAGGGAGGATGTTCCGAGGTGGTTAACGTCCTTACCCCTACTTATTACAGCTTGACAAAGGCAACATACGGCTTGACACCTGTTGTCCGCATTTCTGTTTAAATACTTCCACACCGAAGAGCTGATTTTTTTGGTATTTTCACCAGGCATGTCAATGGCCATATTCCTCCCACGGACAACAGGTGTCTCCCCGGGTGCCTGACTTAAACAAACCACCTCACCATCAGAATCCTCCTTGTCAATTTCCTCCCCAGCGCCAGCAACACCCATATCCTCCTCATCCTGGTGTACTTCAACACTGACATCTTCAATCTGACTATCAGGAACTGGACTGCGGGTGCTCCTTCCAGCACTTGCAGGGGGCGTGCAAATGGCGGAAGGCGCATGCTCTTCACGTCCAGTGTTGGGAAGGTCAGGCATCGCAACCGACACAATTGGACTCTCCTTGTGGATTTGTGATTTCGAAGAACGCACAGTTCTTTGCTGTGCTTTTGCCAGCTTAAGTCTTTTCATTTTTCTAGCGAGAGGCTGAGTGCTTCCATCCTCATGTGAAGCTGAACCACTAGCCATGAACATAGGCCAGGGCCTCAGCCGTTCCTTGGCACTCCGTGTGGTAAATGGCATATTGGCAAGTTTACGCTTCTCCTCCGACGATTTTATTTTAGATTTTTGAGTCCTTTTTTTACTGATATTTTGTGTTTTGGATTTTACATGCTCTGTACTATGACATTGGGCATCGGCCTTGGCAGACGACGTTGATGGAATTTCATCGTCTCGGCCATGACTAGTGGCAGCAGCTTCAGCACGAGGTGGAAGTGGATCTTGATCTTTCCCTATTTTTGGAACCTCAACATTTTTGTTCTCCATATTTTAATAGGCACAACTAAAAGGCACCTCAGGTAAACAATGGAGATGGATGGATACTAGTATACTTATGGATGACGAGTGACTGACGACACAGAGGTAGCTACAGCCGTGGACTACCGTACTGCGTCTGCTAGTATAGAGATGATAATGATATAAAAAATATATATATATCACTACTGCAGATATATATAATATAATGACGGACCTGCTGGACACTGTCAGCAGACTCCTAAACTACTAGTATGAAGAAGATAGAAAAAAAAACCCCACCACAGGTAGGTATACAATTATGGACGAGCACTGACGACACAGAGGTAGCCACAGCCGTGGACTACCGTACTGTGTCTGCTAGTATAGAGATGATAATGATATAAAAAAATAAGAATTTACTTACCGATAATTCTATTTCTCGTAGTCCGTAGTGGATGCTGGGAACTCCGTCAGGACCATGGGGTTTAGCGGCTCCGCAGGAGACAGGGCACAATAATAAAAGCTTTAGGATCAGGTGGTGTGCACTGGCTCCTCCCCCTATGACCCTCCTCCAAGCCTCAGTTAGGATACTGTGCCCGGACGAGCGTGCATAATAAGGAAGGATATTGAATCCCGGGTAAGACTCATACCAGCCACACCAATCACACCGTACAACCTGTGATCTGAACCCAGTTAACAGTATGATAACAACGAAGGAGCCTCTGAAAAGATGGCTCACAACAAGAATAACCCGATTTTTGTAACAATAACTATGTACAAGTATTGCAGACAATCCGCACTTGGGATGGGCGCCCAGCATCCACTACGGACTACGAGAAATAGAATTATCGGTAAGTAAATTCTTATTTTCTCTAATGTCCTAAGTGGATGCTGGGGACTCCGTCAGGACCATGGGGATTATACCAAAGCTCCCAAACGGGCGGGAGAGTGCGGATGACTCTGCAGCACCGAATGAGAGAACTCCAGGTCCTCCTCAGTCAGGGTGTGCCCCTGACCAAGTAGCAGCTCGGCAAAGTTGTAAAGCCGAGACCCCTCGGGCAGCCGCCCAAGATGAGCCCACTTCCTTGTGGAATGGGCTTTTACTGATTTTGGCTGTGGCAAGCCTGCCACAGAATGTGCAAGCTGAATTGTACTACAAATCCAGCGAGCAATCGTCTGCTTAGAAGCAGGAACACCCATCTTGTTGGGTGCATACAGGCTAAACAGCGAGTCAGATTTTCTGACTCCAGTCGTCCTGGAAACATATATTTTCAGGGCCCTGACAACGTCAAGTAACTTGGAGTCCTCCAAGTCCCTAGTAGCCGCAGGTACCACAATAGGTTGGTTCATGTGAAAAACAGAAAACACCTTAAGGAGAAATTGAGGACGAGTCCTCAATTCTGCCCTGTCAGAATGAAAAATTAAGTAAGGGCTTTTATATGATAAAGCCGCCCATTCTGACACACGCCTGGTTGAAGCCAGGGCTAATAGAATCTTCACCTTCCATGTGAAATGTTTTAATTCCACAGTGGTGAGTGGATCAAACCAATGTGACTTTAGGAAACTCAAAACAACATTGAGATCCCAAGGTGCCACTGGGGCACAAAAGGAGGCTGTATATGCAGTACCCCTTTTACAAACGTCTGAACTTCAGGCACTGAAGCCAGTTCTTTCTGGAAGAAATTCGACAGGGTCGAAATTTGAACCTTAATGGACCCTAATTTTAGGCCCATAGACAGTCCTGTTTTCCGGAAATGTAGGAAACGACCCAGTTGGAATTCCTCTGTAGGGACCTTCTTGGCCTCACACCACGCAACATATTTTCGCCAAATGCGGTGAAAATGTTTTGCGGTTACATCCTTCCTGGCTTCGACCAGGGTAGGGATGACTTCATCTGGAATGCCCTTTCAGGATCCGGCGTTCAACTGCCATGCCGTCAAACGCAGCCGCGGTAAGTCTTGGAACAGACAAGGCCCCTGCTGGAGCAGGTCCTTTCTTAAAGGTAGAGGCCACGGTTCTTCCGTGAGCATCTCTTGAAGTTCCGGGTACCAAGTCCTTCTTGACCCATCCGGAACCACGAGTATCGTTCTTACTCATCTCCTTCTTATGATTCTCAGTACTTTTGGTATGAGATGCATAGGAGGGAACACATACCCTGACTGGTACACCCACAGTGTTACCAGAGCGTCCACCGCTATTGCCTGAGGGTCCCTTGACCTGGCGCAATATCTGTCTAGTTTTTTGTTCAGGCGGGACGCCATCATGTCCACCTTTGGTTTTTCCCAACGGTTTACAATCATGTGGAAGACTTCCCGCTGAAGTCCCCACTCTCCCGGGTGGAGGTTATGCCTGCTGAGGAAGTCTGCTTCCCAGTTTTCCACTCCCGGAATTAACACTGCTGAGAGTGTTATCACATGATTTTTCGCCCAGCGAAGAATCCTTGCAGTTTCTGCCATTTCCCTCCTGCTTCATGTGCCGCCCTGTCTGTTTACGTGGGCGACTGCCGTGATGTTGTCCCACTGGGTCAATACCGGCTGACCTTGAAGCAGAGGTCTTGCTAAGCTTAGAGCCTTGTGAATTGCCCTTAGCTCCAGTATATTTATGTGGAGAGAAGTCTCCAGACTTGATCACACTCCCTGGAAATTTTTTCCTTGTGTGACTGCTCCCCAGCCACTCAGGCTGGCATCCGTGGTCACCAGGACCCAGTCCTGAATGTCGAATCTGCGGCCCTTTCATAGATGAGCACTCTGCAGCCACCGCAGAAGAAAACACCCTTGTCCTTGGAGACAGGGTTATCCGCTGATGCATCTGAAGATGCGATCCGGACTATTTTCCCAGCAGATTCCACTGAAAGGTTCTTGCGTGAAATCTACCGAATGGGATCGCTTTGTAAGAAACCACCATTTTTCACAGGACCCTTGTGCAATGATGCACTGATACTTTTCCTGGTTTTAGGAGGTTTCTGACTAGCTCGGATAACTCCCTGGCCTTCTTCTCCGGGAGAAAACATCCTTTTCTGGACTGTGTCCAGAATCATTCCTAGGAACATTAGACGTGTCGTCGGAAAAAGCTGCGATTTTGGAATATTTAGAATCCACTCGTGCTGTCGTAGAACTACATGAGATAGTGCTACTCCGACCGCCAACTGTTCTCTGGACCTTGCCCTTATCAGGAAAGCGTCCATATTTCTTTTAGGAAGAATCATCATTTCGGCCATTACCATGGTAAAGACCCGGGGTGCCGTGGACAATCCAAACGGCAGCGTCTGAACTGATAGTGACAGTTCTGTACCACGAACCTGAGATACCCTTGGTGAGAAGGGCAAAATTTGGACATGTAGGTAAGCGTCCCTGATATCCAGTGACACCATATCGTCCTGGTTCGCTATCACTGCTCTGAGTGACTCCATCTTGATTTGAACCCTTGTATGTAATTGTTCAAATCTTTTAGATCTCACCGAGCCGTTTGGCTTCAGTACCACAATATAGTGTGGAATAATACCCCTTCCCTTGTTGTAGGAGGGGTACTTTGATTATCACCTGCTGGGAATACAGCCTGTGAATTTTTTCCCAATACTGCCTCCCTGTCGGAGGGAGACGTTGGTAAAGCAGACTTCAGGAACTTGTGAGGGGAAGACGTCTCGAATTTCCAATGTACACCTGGGATACTACGTGTAGGATCCAGGAGTCCACTTGCGAGTGAGCCCACTGCGTGCTGAAACTCTTGAGATGACCCCCCACCGCACCTGAGTCCGCTTGTATGGCCCCAGCGTCATGCTGCGGACTTGGCAGAAGCTGTGGAGGACTTCTGTTCCTGGGAATGGGCTGCCTGCTGCAGTCTTCTTCCCTTTCCTCTAACCCTGGGCAGATATGACTGGCCTTTTGCCCGCCTGCCTTTATGGGTACGAAAGGACTGAGACTGAAAAGACTGTGTCCTTTTCTGCTGAGATGTGACTTGGGGTAACAAAAGTGGATTTTCCAGCTGTTGCCATGGCCACCAGGTCCGATGGACCGCCCCTTTATACGGCAATACTTCCATGTGCCGTCTGGAATCTGCATCACCTGACCACTGTCGTGTCTATAAACATCGTCTGGCAGATATGGACATCACATCTACTCTTGATGCCAGAATGCAAATATCCCTCTGCGCATCTCGCATATATAGAAATGCATCCTTAAAATGCTCTATAGTCAATAAAATATTGTTCCTGTCAAGGGTATCAATATTTTCAGTCAGGAAATCCGACCAAGCCCCCCCAGCGCTGCACATCCAGGCTGAGGCGATTGCTGGTCGTAGTATAACACCAGTATGTGTGTATATACTTTTTAGGATATTTTTCAGCTTCCTATCAGCTGGCTCCTTGAGGGCGGCCGTATCTGGAGACGGTAACGCCACTTGTTTTTATAAGCGTGTGAGCGCCTTATCCACCCTAAGGTGTGTTTCCCAACTCGCCCTCACTTCTGGCGGGAAAAGGTATACCTCAAATAATTTTCTATCGGAGGAAACCCACGTATCATCACACACTTTAATTTATCTGATTCAGGAAAAACTACAAGTAGATTATTCCCACCCTACATAATACCCTTATTTGTGGTACTTGTAGTATCAGAAATATGTAACACCTCCTTCATTGCCCTTAACATGTAACGTGTGGCCCTAAAGGAAAATACGTTTGTTTCTTCACCGTCGACACTGAAGTCAGTGTCCGTGTCTGTGTCTGTGTCGACCAACTGAGGTAAATGGGCGTTTTTACAAGCCCCTGACGGTGTCTGAGACGCCTGGACAGGTACTAATTTGTTTGCCGGCCGTCTCATGTCGTCAACCGACCTTGCATCGTGTTGACATTATCACGTAATTCCTAAATAAGCCATCCATTCCGGTGTCGACTCCCTAGAGAGTGACATCACCAATACAGGCAATTTGCTCCGCCTCCTCACCAACATTGTCCTCCTACATGTCGACACACACGTACCGACACACAGCACACACACAGGGAATGCTCTGATAGAGGACAGGACCCCACTAGCCCTTTGGGGAGACAGAGGGAGAGTTTGCCAGCACACACCAAAAACGCTATAATTATACAGGGACAACCCCTTATACAAGTGTTTTCCCTTATAGCATTTTCACATATGTAATCATATCGCCAAATAAGTGCCCCCCCCCTCTCTGTTTTAACCCTGTTTCTGTAGTGCAGTGCAGGGGAGAGCCTGGGAGCCTTCCTCACAGCAGAGCTGAGCAGGAAAATGGCGCCGTGTGCTGAGGAGAATAGGCCCCGCCCCCTAAAACGGCGGGCTCTTCTCCCGGAGTTTGTGAGATCTGGCAGGGGTTAAATACATCCATATAGCCTCAAGGGCTATATGTGATGTATTTTAGCCATAAAAAAGGTATAATACATTGCTGCCCAGGGCGCCCCCCCCAGCGCCCTGCACCCTCAGTGACCGCTGGTATGAAGTGTGCTGACAACAATGGCGCACAGCTGCAGTGCTGTGCGCTACCTTATGAAGACAAAGTCTTCTGCCGCCTGTTTCTGGACCTCTGGACCTCTTCAACTTCGGCATCTGCAAGGGGGGTCGGCGGCACGGCTCCGGGACGAACCCCAGGGTGAGACCTGTGTTCCGACTCCCTCTGGAGCTAATGGTGTCCAGTAGCCTAAGAAGCAAATCCATCCTGCACGCAGGTGAGTTTACTTCTCTCCCCTAAGTCCCTCGTAGCAGTGAGCCTGTTGCCAGCAGGACTCACTGAAAATAAAAAACCTAACTTAAACTTTTATTCTAAGCAGCTCAGGAGAGCCACCTAGATTGCACCCTTCTCGGCCGGGCACAAAAATCTAACTGAGGCTTGGAGGAGGGTCATAGGGGGAGGAGCCAGTGCACACCACCTGATCCTAAAGCTTTTATTATTGTGCCCTGTCTCCTGCGGAGCCGCTAAACCCCATGGTCCTGACGGAGTCCCCAGCATCCACTTAGGACGTTAGAGAAATATATATATATCACTACTGCAGGTATATATAATATAATGACGGACCTGCTGGACACTGTCAGCAGACTCCTAAACTACTAGTATGAAGAAGATAGAAAAAAAAACCCCACCACAGGTAGGTATACAATTATGGACGAGCACTGACGACACAGAGGTAGCTACAGCCGTGGACTACCGTACTGCGTCTGCTAGTATAGAGATGATAATGATATAAAAAATATATATATATCACTACTGCAGGTATATATAATATAATGACGGACCTGCTGGTCACTGTCAGCAGACTCCTAAACTACTAGTATGAAGAAGATAGAAAAAAAAAAACCCACTACAGGTAGGTATACAATTATGGACGAGCACTGACGACACAGAGGTAGCCACAGCCGTGGACTACCGTACTGCGTCTGCTAGTATAGAGATGATAATGATATAAAAAAAATATATATATCACTACTGCAGGTATATATAATATAATGACGGACCTGCTGGACACTGTCAGCAGACTCCTAAACTACTAGTATGAAGAAGATAGAAAAAAAAACCCCACCACAGGTAGGTATACAATTATGGACGAGCACTGACGACACAGAGGTAGCCACAGCCGTGGACTACCGTACTGCGTCTGCTAATATAGAGATGATAAAGATGATAGAGATGAACAAAAAAAATATAACACTACTGCAGGTAAATATTTATATAATATAATGAATGACGGACCTGCTGGACACTGTCAGCAGAATGCGTTTATAGAATAAAAAAAAAAAACACCACAGGAGTGTTTAACTTTTTCAGGCAGACAATATACTGGTGGTCACTGGTCAGTCACACTGGCAGCAAAAGTGTGCACTGTACTCCTGCTATAACTGCACCCCAGTCTCCCCCACAATTCAGCTGTGTGAGCAGTGAGCACTCAGCACAGTCAGATATGCATAGATGATATTATCATGCAGCACACTGAGGCTGAGCACAGATATGGTATGTGACTGTGTATCGTTTTTTTTCAGGCAGAGAACGGATTATATTAAATAATAAATAAAACTGGTGGTGGTCAGTCACTAGTAACTAACTATCAGCAAAACTCTGCACTCTGAGTACTCCTAATGCTCCCCAAAATTACTAAGTAATCAACTCAAGTGTCTCTATCTATTCTAACGGAGAGGACGCCAGCCACGTCCTCTCCCTATCAATCTCAATGCACGTGTGAAAATGGCGGCGACGCGCGGCTCCTTATATAGAATCCGAGTCTCGCGATAGAATACGAGCCTCGCGAGAATCCGACAGCGGGATGATGACGTTCGGGCGCGCTCAGGTTGGCCGAGCAAGGCGGGAAGATCCGAGTCTGCCTCGGACCCGTGTAAAAAGGCTGAAGTTCGGGGGGGTTCGGATTCCGAGGAACCGAACCCGCTCATCTCTACTAACAATGCTGAAACTTTGATGTCATTGTGTTAAACAGCTAAAGCTGCAGATGTGATGTGGGTTCAGTCCAAACATGGTGGGTATTGTAGATTCCATTTAGGGTTCACACCAGCATTAACAATCATTAATAAAGTGACAGGGCCAATCATTTTACTTTATACAAAACATTTTCTTTGTGATTCAACCACTGTAAGGCGTTGCAGGTGGTTGGTAACATAGCTGTTCCATTAAAAACATATGAAAATACAGATAATAAAACCTGCAAAGTCCATAGTGATAAAGAGAACAGATATATATATATATACATATGTATATATATATATATATATATATTACACACACACACCACAAAAATGCAGCACTCTGCGGACTCAATAAAGGCTCAGCACAATGCCATTACTGCAATGTTTCGAGCTTTAACGTAAACTGTATTTAGATTAGCTGCAACATATGAAATATGTTTGGGAGACTTTGGTTAGTATTGTCAGTGCGTGCATTATTGTTACAGGAGACAGGGCCACAATGCAGCCATGTACATCCCCACTAGCCCCTTATAAGGACATTAGTGCTTAATCTCTATGCCCTGTCCATCTGTTCCTAGGATGAGCTCTGGTGGAAACGTAACACTAGTGGCCAGACCTGAATGTATCTGATGCAAGTAGCAACCATCCCTATAATTACTGCAGGTCATTGTTACATCACAATACTGTATACCACAGTAATATATACAGCATTGTATGTATTTACTGCTTCTGCTAATACAATGATCAGTTCTCCGACCAGAGGATTGCAGGGGAATTTGCCTGTGAATCACTCTTTGTACTAGCTATGACTAGATTTGCTTTGTTTTAATTAATAAACTTTTATTTTAGAGATCATATTAATTAGTACTTTATCTCTCTCCAAGAGATCATACAAGGCCTGAATGCTACATGAAATTATTAGAAAGACTTTTCACCAGAGTGTCTAGCACTATTATTATTATTATTATTGTATTGAGCTGTGCTACAGTGTGTTGTGCAGTATGCATACACAGAACCTCATTCACCCAGAGAGAGCATTTTATCCAGCACACATACCTCCCTGAAAATCAGGATAAGGAGTGTGCACTGCCAGCTCTCAGCAACGTGCATACAAATAGGGGAGTGTGCAAGGTACAGTATGCTGGGGATTTGTCATGCCTGGCATGGCACCTGTTGGATGTCTCTCAGCTTTCAGGGGGTCAGGAAAAATGTGCCCACTGTTGGGATTATTACGTCAATATCAGGACAGTTGGGACATATGCAGAGCACTGTGATATTACCTAAGCCTGGATAACAGTAGTACGGGGACAGGGCCGGTTCTGGGGCTCTGTGCACCCCGGGCGGCAATAGGGGGCGTGGCTTCGTACAGGGGGCGTGGTCATTTACGCCCCCTGTACAGACTGAAATGATGTGCGGTGCGCGATGACGTCATCGCGCGCCGCACAGCAAAGGTCCTCTCCACGAAGGGAAACTAGACTAGTTCCCTTCGTGGAGAGGACCTTTGCTGTGCGGTGTGCGATGACGTCATCGCGCACCGCACAGTAAAGGACCTCTTCACGAAGGGAAACTAGACGCGTATGCGTCTAGTTTCCCTTCACAGCGGCCAGCGGCAGCGGGGGGGCACACAGCAGCAGCGGATCTTGCCCTGGTGCGGCGCCCTCCGGATGGCGCCCCGGGCGAAAGTCACGGCTTGCCCGTGGCAAGATCCGCTACTGTACAGGGACATGAAGAGGAAGCTGGCCTGGGGGCAATCACTCCAGCCTGACGGCCCAAGATGGCTCCCAAGCGGTCAGATTGCTCCCATGTCTGCCTTCTGTACAGGCCACCTCCTAATGCTGTGTGTGCTGGAGGAAGCCTGAATGGAGGAGAGCACAGCACAGTGAGAAACTACAGCTCATCCCCATTTCCTAACATTTGGGGCACTCTCCATTCATGGAATAATGCATGAAAAATAATTTTGACAGTAGCCAATAATGGCTTGGTTCATTCTGACTTATCCCAAGGATGTCTAAGGGGAGTGAAACCCATATAGTTATAATAATCCCTTTCATGCCACTCACAGATGTATTCATATAGGAATAGTCCAACTAGACGTCAGCATATGTGGCCAGCAATACAACAGTTTCTACAGGCCTGTGTGATCACAGATGACCTGCTGGAAAATATGTCCCTATAAAATGAGCTACCCAGCTGGTGGCCACATAGTGTATAAGGCCTGGTAGCTTCAAAGCATAAAAGTACAATAGTCTATTACTAACTACTGATTCCACACATTATATTATACGAGGAGGGTTCAATAAGTAATGTAACAAGACCTATCACATGTGTAATGTTCTCTATTTCATGATTATTTCCCGCCAGAGCAGCAGAGCAGGTAGACCACTGCTTTCCCTCACGGCCATTGGACTGCGCCTCACATCAATCATACTGACCCAACATCAGAAATAAGATGGCGGGGCCAGGGGCGTTTTAAGAGAGGAGGAGGCCCGTGTGCAGCCTTCTGCTTCAGGGGCCCCCTCCTTTCTGAATGATGCACAGGTGTTTTGATACTTACCTCTCCTGGGTCCCCCGGCGGTGCCATCCTTCTCCGCAGCAGCAATAGAGTCTGAGAACAGACTATTGCGCATGCGCAAACCTCCGGAAACACGGCGCGGTGGCCATTTTCCCGAAGATTTTGCTAATGCGCATGTGCGAAACTCCGGAAAAATGGCCACCGTGCCATCTTTCCGGAGTTTTCAGCAGGCGCAATAGCGTTTGTTCCACCTAGTGTTCAAACTCTATTACGCTGCTGAGAAGGGATGGCTCCAATGGGGAACTCCAGTGAGGTAAGTATTAAACAAATGGGTGCAGTGTGTGCGGGGTGGGCCCCCCTGGAAACTGGGGGCCCGTGTGCCTCACACACACTGCACCCGTTATAGATACGTCAATGGGCGGGGCTGGCGGAAACATGGTCACACACTGAGGAGTGTAATGTGATCAGATATCTGTGGCTAAAGGGCACACTCAGCTGACATTCATTGCCAACTTGTCGAGGTGTACGATACATGTGTGTGTGTGTGTATATATATATATATATACACACACACACACACACACACACACACTATATACATATGTATATATATATATATATATATATAAAATACACGGACACACACAGCCCTTGTGGATTTCTTAGGCAACTGTAAGTATTACTTAATATTAGTGATGTGCACCGGACATTTTTCGGGTTTTGTGTTTTGGTTTTGGATTCGGTTCCGCGGCCGTGTTTTGGATTCGGACGCGTTTTGGCAAGACCTCCCTGAAAATTTTTTGTCGGATTCGGGTGTGTTTTGGATTCGGGTGTTTTTTTACAAAAAACCCTCAAAAACAGCTTAAATCATAGAATTTAGGGGTCATTTTGATCCCATAGTATTATTAACCTCAATAACCATAATTTCCACTCATTTCCAGTCTATTCTGAACACCTCACAATATTATTTTTAGTCCTAAAATTTGCACCGAGGTCGCTGGATGACTAAGCTAAGCGACCCAAGTGGCCGGCACAAACACCTGGCCCATCTAGGAGTGGCACTCTGCAGTGTCAGACAGGATGGCAGATTAAAAAATAGTCCCCAAACAGCACATGATGCAAAGAAAAAAAGAGGTGCACCAAGGTCGCTGTGTGACTAAGCTAAGCGACCCAAGTGGCCGACACAAACACCTGGCCCATCTAGGAGTGGCACTGCAGTGTCAGACAGGATGTCAGATTAAAAAATAGTCCCCAAACAGCACATGATGCAAAGAAAAAAAGAGGTGCACTGAGGTAGCTGTGTGACTAAGCTAAGCGACCCAAGTGGCCGACACAAACACCTGGCCCATCTAGGAGTGGCACTGCAGTTTTCTAGCGAGAGGATGAGTGCTTCCATCCTCGTGTGAATCTGAACCACTAGCCATGAACATAGGCCAGGGCCTCAGCCGTTCCTTGCCACTCCGTGTCGTAAATGGCATATTGGCAAGTTTACGCTTCTCCTCATACGCTTTTAATTTTGATTTTTGGGTCATTTTACTGAACTTTTGTAGTATACTTGACGACACAGAGGTAGAGCAGTGGACTACTGTACCGTTCTGCTATATATTATATACTGGTGGTCAGCAAAATTATGCACTGTCCTCCTACTATATATACTGCGCAAAACTAAAATGCACCACAGGTATGGATGGATAGTATACTTGACGACACAGAGGTAGGTAGAGCAGTGGACTACTGTACCGTACTGCTATATATTATATAGTGGTGGTCAGCAAAATGATGCACTGTCCTCTTACTACTGCGCACAACAACTAAAATGCACCACAGGTATGGATGGATAGTATACTTGACGACACAGAGGTAGGTAGAGCAGTGGACTACTGTACCGTACTGCTATATATTATATACTGGTGGTCAGCAAAATTATGCACTGTCCTCCTACTACTGCGCACAACTAAAATGCACCACAGGTATGGATGGATAGTATACTTGACGACACAGAGGTAGGTAGAGCAGTGGCCTACTGTACCATACTGCTATATATTATATACTGGTGGTCAGCAAAATTATGCACTGTCCTCCTACTACTGCGCACAACAACTTAAATGCACCACAGGTATGGATGGATAGTATACTTGACAACACAGAGGTAGGTAGAGCAGTGGCCTACTGTACCGTACTGCTATATATTATATACTGGTGGTCAGCAAAATTATGCACTGTCCTCCTACTACTGCACACAACAACTAAAATGCACCACAGGTATGGATGGATAGTATACTTGACGACACAGAGGTAGGTAGAGCAGTGGACTACTGTACCGTACTGATATAATACTGGTGGTCACTGGTCAGCAAAATTCTGCACTGTCCTCCTACTATATACTACAATGCAGCATAGATATGGAGCGTTTTTCAGGCAGAGAATGTATAATACTGGTGGTCACTGGTCAGCAAAACTCTGCACTGTCCTCCTACTATATACTGGTGGTCCCCAGTCCCCACAATAAAGCACACTGAGCACAGATATTTGCAGCACACTGAGCACAGATATGGAGCGTTTTTCAGGCAGAGAACGTAGATATTTTCAGCACACTGAGCACAGATATTTTCAGCACACTGAGCACAGATATTTGCAAGCACACTGAGCACAGATATTTGCAGCACACTGAGCACAGATATTTGCAGCACACTGAACACAACTGAGAGAACGCTGCACACGTCCTCTCCCTATCATCTCCAATACAGGAGTGAAAATGGCGGTGACGCGCGGCTCCTTATATGGAATACGAATCTCGCGAGAATCAGACAGCGGGATGTTGACGTTCGGGCGCGCTCGGGTTAACCGAGCAAGGCGGGAAGATTCGAGTCCGCCTCGGAACCGTGTAAAATGGGTGAAGTTCGGGGGGGTTCGGATTCCGAGGAACCGAACCCGCTCATCTCTACTTTAAAATACGTAATTAAATTTAAAGAAATCATAATCCTCAAATTTGTTTTACTGCAACAATATACCTTGTCCTTATGTATACATGTTGCTAAGCTACAGTACATGGTTACCTCTGTAAATGAAAGTAGGAGATGCGTTATTTGTGGGTCTCTATAAGCAAAATTAAACATTATCAGAGAACGTCAGAAGAACCGTCAGATTAGTGTTATAGTTTCTGAATCAGGAATATACAATAGAAGAGTTTTTAAGAGAATATGTGCAAACAAATTACAGGTGCAGCTAAAAATCCGTGCCTCTTAGTGCATATCCCACTGCACCAATATTACAAATCATGATTAGAAAATCCCCCTTTCATAAATTCACAAGAGCTGAAATAGCTCATATAGCTATTGCATATATATGCGCTAAATTCATCTTTTTATTGTAAGTTTGATGTAATATTAAACTTGTGTTTTTAAAACGATAATGTGCACTATTGCATTTTCTCTTTGGTGTACCCTCTTATGAGCTATTGCAGCTCTTGTGAAAGGGGGACACCATTTATTACAGATCCTATTGAGAGGAGTAAACTCTGATCTATCTGTGTCCTGTTTTTATGTGAAAGACCTGAAAAATGGTACTCTGTAAATTATTTTGTCACATATTGGTGTTTAACGGTGAAATTGGCTTTTATTGGAGCGCTGGAAATCTATGTATCTTTTTTCTAATCACAGTTTCTGAATCAGTAAATTTTAAGCCTAAAGTTCCATTAATACAGAAATATTGTAACTTATCACAAACATTAACCTAGAAGGGACGTCTGAAGCAGAAACCAAGGACAGGGGAGCCTGAAGACCAGAGGGCTGCTGGTAATCCACCTCCCCCAACTGCCTTGCTCACCAGCTGCCCATGAATAAGCTGTATAGGAAACAAGAAATTCAGGTTTGCAGACCGCACATTTCCTATGCCATATCTGGTTAGACCCTGAGGCTGTGCACTGACATCTGTTCCCCAAGTTTACTTCATATACTATAGATCCCATGTGTCTATATTGATAGCTGCCACCGTAATACCAGACAAAGAGATCATTGAAACCGCCTTGATTTGATCAATTTCATTTAAAGCGGACATTATAAAGTCTCATTACAAAGTTGTTTAAAAGCTACACATTGTATAAATAGAACATTTCTTTGACGGCCTCAAGACATGAAACATGGCTGCTCCCAGCCACATTTACAAATAGTATAAGCACAAAGCAATGAACAGTGTACCTCCCAACACTGGAAGTATTGTGTCGGGGTGTGTGGCTGTGGCACACTGGGGACATGGTCACACTATTGTTTGGGTATGGGCCGTATGGCCATGACCATATGGGCATTTAAAAAAAAATTCCAATCATTTTGTCACGAGTTGTGGAGACACACGCCTCCATAGCGTACAACAGTGCAATGCAATACCCACCTTTCCCTGCAAGCGCAAATCAGGACACAATAGGCACTGTCCCGTCAAATGCATGCAATGGTTGCACAGCAAATTAACACTTTTAAAATGTACCCCACCTCTGAGCCACACAAGTGCCCATGCATGATCCACACTACCACTCCTCACGTGTATGCTGGTCACTTCCCTCCCTGGTAGGCCTCAACCCTTTACTCTATGAAAGGAGAGCATATGCTTCACTTTGGACAGCAGAAAAGTGGGGAGCTAGGTCCTAGATGTTTCACTCCCACAAAAGCCACGTCGCTGAGAACAACCCCCTCACCAACCCCAGTAAAAAGCTCTGCAGTGTATTGCCACAGAGACGCTACTAAGTCCAGGTAAGACTTGACTTTTATGTTCTGACCTGTAATTGTAGTTATCTAATGATAATATTTAGAGATGATAATAAGAATTTACTCACCGGTAATTCTATTTCTCGTAGTCCGTAGTGGATGCTGGGAACTCCGTAAGGACCATGGGGAATAGCGGGCTCCGAAGGAGGCTGGGCACTCTAGAAAGATCTTAGACTACCTGGTGTGCACTGGCTCCTCCCACTATGACCCTCCTCCAAGCCTCAGTTAGGTACTGTGCCCGGACGAGCGTACACAATAAGGAAGGATTTTAAATCCCGGGTAAGACTCATACCAGCCACACCAATCACACCGTACAACTCGTGATATGAAACACAGTTAACAGTATGAAACAATAGAGCCTCTCAACAGATGGCTCAACAATAACCCGATTTAGTTAACCATAACTATGTACAAGTATTGCAGATAAACCGCACTTGGGATGGGCGCCCAGCATCCACTACGGACTACGAGAAATAGAATTACCGGTGAGTAAATTCTTATTTTCTCTAACGTCCTAGTGGATGCTGGGAACTCCGTAAGGACCATGGGGATTATACCAAAGCTCCCAAACGGGCGGGAGAGTGCGGATGACTCTGCAGCACTGAATGAGAGAACTCCAGGTCCTCCTCAGCCAGGGTATCAAATTTGTAGAATTTTTGCAAACGTGTTTGCCCCTGACCAAGTAGCTGCTCGGCAAAGTTGTAAAGCCGAGACCTCTCGGGCAGCCGCCCAAGATGAGCCCACCTTCCTTGTGGAATGGGCATTGACAGATTTTGGCTGTGGCAGGCCTGCCACAGTATGTGCAAGCTGAATTGTACTACAAATCCAACGAGCAATAGTCTGCTTAGAAGCAGGAGCACCCAGCTTGTTAGGTGCATATAGGATAAACAGTGAGTCAGATTTTCTGACTCTAGCCGTTCTGGAAACATATATTTTCAGTGCCCTGACAACGTCTAGCAACTTGGAGTCCTCCAAGTCCCTAGTAGCCTAGGCACCATAATAGGCTGGTTCAGGTGAAACGCTGACACCACCTTTGGGAGAAACTGGGGACGAGTCCTCAATTCTGCCCTATCCATATGGAAAATCAAATAAGGGCTTTTACAAGACAAAGCCGCCAACTTTGATACTCGCCTGGCAGACGCCAAGGCCAATAACATAACCACCTTCCACATGAGATATTTCAGATCCACGGTTTTTAGTGGTTCAAACCAATGTGATTTTAAGAAACTCAACACCACGTTGAGATCCCAAGGTGCCACAGGAGGCACAAACGGGGGCTGACTCTGCAGCACTCCTTTTATAAATGTCTGAACTTCAGGTACTGAAGCTAGTTCTTTTTGAAAGAAAATCGACAGAGCCGAGATCTGTACCTTAATGGAACCAAATTTAAGGCCCATAGTCACTCCTGCTTGCAGGAAATGCAGAAATCGACCTAGTTGAAATTCCTCTGTTGGGGCCCTTTCGGCCTCACACCATGTAACATATTTTCGCCATATGCGGTGATAATGAGTTGCTGTAACCTCTTTCCTGGCTTTAGTAAGCGTAGGAATGACTTCCTCCGGAATGCCCTTTTCCTTCAGGATCCGGCGTTCAACCGCCATGCCGACAAACGCAGCCGCGGTAAGTCTTGGAACAGACAGGGCCCCTGCTGCCGCAGGTCCTGTCTGAGTGGCAGAGGCCATGGGTCCTCTGATATAAATTCTTGAAGTTCTGGGTACCAAGCTCTTCTTGGCCATCCACGAGTATCGTTCTTACTCCTCGCCTTCTTATTATTCTCAGTACCTTTGGTATGAGAGGCAGAGGGGAGAACACATAAACCGACTGGTACACCCACGGTGTTACCAGAGCGTCCATAGCTATCGCCTGAGGGTCCCTTGACCCGGTGCAATATCTTTTATAGCTTTTTGTTGAGGCGGGACGCCATCATGTCCACCTGTGGCCTTTCCCAATGGTGTACAATCCTATTGGAAGACTTCTGGAGGAAGTCCCCATTCTCCCGGGTGGAGGTCGTGTCTGTTGAGAAGATCTGCTTCCCAGTTGTCCACTCCGGGAATGAACACTGCTGACAGTGCTAACACATGATTTTCCGCCTATCGGAGAATCCTTGTGGCTTCTGCCATCGCCATCCTGCTTCTTGTGCCGCCCTGTTGATTTACATGGGCGACTGCCGTGATGTTGTCTGATTGGATCAGTACCGGCTGGTTTTGAAGCAGAGGCCTTGCCGGCCTCAGGGCATTGTAAATGGCCCTCAGGTCCAGAATATTTATGTGTAGGGAAATAACCTGACTTGACCAAAGTCCCTGGAAATTTCTTCCCTGTGTGACTGCCTCCCAGCCTCAAAGGCTGGAATCCATGGTCACTAGGACCTAGTCCTGTATGCCGAACCTGCGGCCCTCTTGAAGATGGGCACTCTGCAGCCACCACAGTAGAGATACCCTGGTCCTTGGAGACAGGGTTATCAGCCTATGCATCGGAAGATGCGATCCGGACCACTTGTCCAACAGATCCCTCTGAAAAGTTCTTGTATGGAACCTGCCTAATGGGATTGCTTCGTAGGAAGCTACCATTTTTCCCAGGACTCGCGTGCAATGATGCACCGCTACCTATTTTGGCTTCAGGAGGTCTCTGACTAGAGATGACAACTCCTTGGCTTTCTCCTCCGGGAGAAACACTATTTCTGGTTTATGTCCAGAACCATCCCCAGGAACAGTAGACGTGTCATAGGAACCAGCTGTGACTTTGGACTGTTTAGAATCCAACTATGCTGTTGTAGCACTTTCCAAAATAGTGCTACCCCGACTACCAACTGCTCCTTGGACTTCGCCCTTATAACGAGATTGTCCAAGTACGGGATAATTACAACTCCCTTTTTTTTGAAGGAGTATCAACATTTCGGCCATTACCTTGATAAAACACCCTCGGTGCCATGTACAGTCCAAACGGCAGTGTCTGGACTTGGTAATGGTAATCCTGTACCACAAATCTGAGGTACTCCTGGCGAGGATGGTAAATGGGGACATGCAGGTAAGCATCCGTGATGTCCCAGGATACCATGTAATCCCCCTCGTCCAGGCTTGCAATAACCGCCCTGAGCGATTCCATCTTGAACTTGAATTTTTGTGTTCAAGGATTTTAAATATAAAATGGGTCACACCGAACCATGCGGTTTCGGTACCCCAACCCGTGTGGAATAGTAACCCCGTCCTTGTTGAAGTAGGGGCACCTTGAGTATTACCTGCTGGGAATACGCTTATTAATTGCCTCTAGCACAGCCTCCCTGCCTGAGGGAGTTGTCAGCAAGGCATATTTTAGGAAACGGCTGGGGGGAGACATCTCGAATTCCAGCTTGTACCCCTGAAATACTACTTGAAAGAAACAGGGATCCACCTGTGAGCGAGCCCACTAATTGCTGAAATTTTTGAGACGGCCCCCCACCGTACCTGGCTACACCTGTGGAGCACCCGCGTCATGGTGTGGCCTCACAGGAGGCGGGGGAAGAATCTTGATTCTGGGAACAGGCTGACTGGTGCAGCTTTTTTCCCTCTACCCTTGTCTCTGTACAGAAAGGAAGCGCCATTTGACCCGCTTGCTTTTCTGAAGCCGAAAGGATTGTACCTTTGTCTGTGAGGAAACCTGAGGTAAAAATAAGATTTTACTTACCGATAAATCTATTTCTCGTAGTTCGTAGTGGATGCTGGGACTCCGTAAGGACCATGGGGGATAGCGGCTCCGCAGGAGACAGGGCACAAAATAAAAGCTTGAAATATCAGGTGGTGTGCACTGGCTCCTCCCCCTATGACCCTCCTCCAAGCCAGTTAGGATACTGTGCCCGGACGAGCGTACATAATAAGGAAGGATATTGAATCCCGGGTAAGACTCATACCAGCCACACCAATCACACCGTACAACTCGTGATCTGAACCCAGTTAACAGTATGATAAATTTAAAGGAGCCTCTGAAAAGATGGCTCAACAATAATAACCCGAATTTTTTGTAACAATAACTATATACAAGTATTGCAGACAATCCGCACTAGGGAAGGGCGCCCAGCATCCACTACGGACTACGAGAAATAGATTTATCGGTAAGTAAAATCTTATTTTCTCTAACGTCCTAAGTGGATGCTGGGACTCCGTAAGGACCATGGGGATTATACCAAAGCTCCCAAACGGGCGGGAGAGTGCGGATGACTCTGCAGCACCGAATGAGAGAACTCCAGGTCCTCCTCAGCCAGGGTATCAAATTTGTAGAATTTAGCAAACGTGTTTGCCCCTGACCAAGTAGCTGCTCGGCAAAGTTGTAAAGCCGATACCCCTCGGGCAGCCGCCCAAGATGAGCCCACTTTCCTTGTGGAATGGGCTTTTACTGATTTTGGCTGTGGCAATCCTGCCACGGAATGTGCAAGCTGAATTGTACTACAAATCCAACGAGCAATCGTCTGCTTTGAAGCAGGAGCACCCAGCTTGTTGGGTGCATACAGGATAAACAGCGAGTCAGTTTTCCTGACTCCAGCCGTCCTGGAAACATATATTTTCAAGGCCCTGACAACGTCCAGCAACTTAGAGTCCTCTAAGTCCCTAGTAGCCGCAGGTACCACAATAGGTTGGTTCATGTGAAATGCAGAAACCACCTTAGGTAGAAATTGAGGACGAGTCCCCAATTCCGCCCTGTCAGAATGAAAATTTAGGTAAGGGCTTTTACATGATAAAGCCGCCAATTCTGACACACGCCTAGCTGAAGCCAAGGCCAACAGCATCGACACCTTCCACGTGAGATATTTTAAATCTACCGTAGACAATGGTTCAAACCAGTGTGATTTTAGAAATCTCAACACAACATTGAGATCCCAAGGTGCCACTGGAGGCACAAAAGGAGGCTGTATGTGCAGCACCCCTTTCACAAATGTCTGAACTTCAGGTACTGAAGCCAGTTCTTTCTGGAAGAATATCGACAGGGCCGAAATTTGAACCTTAATGGACCCTAATTTTAGGCCCATAGACAGTCCTGTTTGCAGGAAATGCAAGAAACGACCCAGTTGAAATTCCTGTGTAGGGGCCTTCTTGGCCTCACACCACGCAACATATTTACGCCAAATGCGGTGATAATGTTTTGCGGTTACTTCCTTTCTGGCTTTTACCAGAGTAGGGATGACTTCTTCTGGAATGCCCTTGTCCTTCAGGATCCGGCGTTCAACCGCCATGCCGTCAAACGCAGCCGCGGTAAGTCTTGGAACAGACAAGGCCCCTGCAGTAGCAGGTCCTGTCTTAGAGGTAGAGGCCACGGTTCGTCCGTGAGCATCTCTTGAAGTTCCGGGTACCAAGACCTTCTTGGCCAATCCGGAACCACGAGTATAGTTCTTACTCCTCTCCTTCTTATGATTCTCAATACTTTCGGTATGAGGGGCAGAGGAGGGAATACATACACTGACTGGTACACCCACGGCGTTACCAGAGCGTCCACTGCTATTGCCTGAGGGTCCCTTGACCTGGCGCAATATCTGTCCAGTTTTTTGTTTAGACGTGACGCCATCATTATGTGGGCGACTGACGTGATGTTGTCCGACTGGATCAACACCGCCTGACCCTGAAGCAGAGGTTTTGCTTGAATTAAGGCATTGTAAATGGCCCTTAGTTCTAGAATGTTTATATGAAGAGATGTTTCCATGCTTGACCACAAGCCCTGGAAATTCCTTCCCTGTGTGACTGCTCCCCAGCCTCTCAGGCTGGCATCCGTGGTTACCAGGATCCAATCCTGAATGCCAAATCTGCGGCCCTCTAGTAGATGAGCCCTCTGAAGCCACCACAGGAGAGACACCCTTGTCCTTGGCGACAGGGTTATCCGTTGATGCATCTGAAGATGCGATCCGGACCATTTTCCCAGTAGATCCCACTGAAAAGTTCTTGCATGGAATCTTCCGAATGGAATCGCTTCGTAAGAAGCCACCATTTTTCCCAGGACCCTTGTGCACTGATGCACTGAGACCTGTCCTGGTTTTAGGAGGTTCCTGACTAGCTCGGATAACTCCCTGGCCTTCTCCTCCGGGAGAAACACCTTCTTCTGGACTGTGTCCAGAATCATTCCTAAGAACAGTAGACGTGTCGTTGGAATCAGCTGCGATTTTGGAATATTTAGAATCCATCCGTGCTGACTTAGCACTACCTGAGATAGTGCCACTCCGACTTCTAACTGTTCCTTGGTTCTTGCCCTTATCAGGAGATCGTCCAAGTAAGGGATAATAGGATTTTGGTACTTACCAGGTAAATCCTTTTCTTTGAATCCATAGGGGGCACTGGAGTACTCTTGGGATATGGACGGCTTCCACCGGAAGAAGGCACTGAATAAATTAATTTTTGAGACTACTCCTCCCCTCCATATCCTCGAGCACTTCAGTGTTTTTTACTGAGCCGAACAGGATCGATAGAGAGATTGACCAAAGGAGAATTACATATAATCTCACGGACAACAATAAAGTTGACACAAAACGTAACAGACAACTAAACAGTTGACACCATAACTGATTAACCCTTGTTAAATTTAAACCAGTCGTGAAAGTGTGTTACCATAAGAACCACTGAACTTCCTAAAACAGGTAAACTGCTCTGGGTGGGCGTCCAGTGCCCCCTATGGATTCAAAGAAAAGGATTTACCTGGTAAGTACCAAAATCCTATTTTCTTTATCATCCACTAGGGGTCACTGGAGTACTCTTGGGATGTACCAAAGTTTCCTCCGTGGTGGGAGAGCTGTTTGGCACTTGTAACACTAAACGGCCAAAGCTAGATGCTGATGCCGCGAAAGTATCAAACTTGTAAAAGCGCACAAACGTGTGCACTGAAGACCAAGTAGCCGCACGGCAAAGCTGTGTCGTAGAAGCCCCACGACTCGCTGCCCATGACGTTCCCACAGAACGTGTGGAATGAGCTGTTACTGAAGTAGGTGGCTGTAACCTAGCATAAAGGTAAGCCTGACGTATGGTCAGTTTGATCCATCTGGATAAGGTTTGCTTAGAGGCTGGCCAACCCCTCTTAGCCGCATCATAGAGAACAAACAACGTATCCGTTTTACGCACAGTAGACGTTCGGGATACATAGATGCGCAATGCGCGAACCACATCCAACGTTCCAGAATCTCCTGTTAACACAGGAACTACTATTGGTTGATTGATGTGAAAAGATGACACTACCTTTGGTAGAAAAGCGGGATTCGTCCGAAGTTCCGCTCTGTCATCATGAAAAACTAAATACGGTGACTTGCACGACAAGGCACCCAGATCTGAAACACGCCTAGCCGAAGCTAAGGCTAAAAGAAAAATCGTTTTCCAAGTGAGAAATTTAATATCCACTTGTCGTAAAGGTTCAAAGTAATCGGACTGTAAGAAATCTAAAACCAGATTCAAGTCCCATGGTGCTGTAGGTGGAATGAAAGGAGGCTGTATCCTCTTTACACCCTGTAAAAACGTATGTATTGACGGCAACGAGGCCAATTTCCTTTGAAAGAAAATTGACAACGCAGATACCTGCACCTTTAGTGTGGAAAGACGTAGTCCTCCATCTAACCCCATCTGTAAAAATAACAAAAGACGGGATAAATTAAAAGATGATGTCGGAAATTTCCGAGCTTCACACCAACTTATATAAGTACGCTAGATTCTGTAATAATGAGCTGCCGTAACCGGCTTCCTAGCTCGTACCATGGTTGGTATAACAGACTCAGGAATGCCCTCTCTTCTTAAGATGGCCTTTTCAACAGCCACCCCGTCAAACGCAGCCGCGCTAAATCGGGGTAAAGGAACGGACCCTGTTGTAACAGGTCCGGACGTAGTGGGAGTGGCCACGGATCGTCTGCGAGTAACCCGAGGAGATCCGAGAACCAAGCCCTCCGAGGCCAATGAGGCGCTATTAGTATGACTGTGACGGACCCTCTCTTGATCCGTTTTAGCAACAGCGGGAGCAGCGGAAACGGTGGAAACAGATACACAAGGCTGTACGGCCACGTGGCTGTGAGAGCATCCACCGCCACTGCCCCTGGATCTCTTGTTCTGGACACATATCGTGACACCTGATGATTGTGGCGGGATGCCATCAGATCCACCTGAGGGTACCCCCACTTCTGGATCAACATCTGAAATACTTCTGGATTTAATGCCCACTCTCCTGGATGAAAATCCAGACGACTGAGAAAATCTGCCTCCCAGTTGTCCACTCCCGGAATGAACACTGCCGACAATATCACCTGGTGATATTCGGCCCATCTGAGGATCCGAGCTACTTCCCGCATTGCCATGCGGCTTCTCGTTCCTCCTTGTTTGTTTATGTATGCGACTGCCGTCGCATTGTCTGACTGCACCTGAACAGTCTGAAAACGAAACATGTACACTGCTTGCTTAGAGCATTGTAAATCGCCCTGAGTTCCAGAACATTTATGGATAGCGATCTTTCGTGATTTGCCCAGAGGCCCTGGAGCCGATGACTCTGAACTACAGCTCCCCAACCTCTGAGACTTGCGTCTGTTGTCAGAATTATCCAATTCACGACGCCGAATCGTCTCCCTGCAGATAGATTGTGTATTTTTAACCACCAGAGAAGAGACACCCTGACTTGTGGCGACAATCTCACCCTGTGGTGCAACTGTAGATGTGATCCCGACCATTGCGCTAACACCTCCAGTTGAAACGGACGTGAGTGAAACCTTCCGAACTGAAGTGCTTCGAAAGCCGCCACCATTGTGCCTAAAAGGCGAATGCACAAATGTACTGAGACTGTGCGTGGCTTGAGCACTAATTGCACCAGATGACGAATGACCTGTACTTTCTGTTGTGGCAGGTAAACCTTTTGTTTTACTGTATCGAGAATCATCCCTAGGAATTGAAGTCGCTGACACGGAATTAGATGTGATTTCTTTAAACTGACTATCCAACCGTGCTGAACTAGTACATTGTACGTTAGCAAAGCATGCTGGAGAAGCAATTGTTGAGACGGAGCCTTTATGAGTAGATCGTCCAAATACGGAACAATTATTACCCCTAGGGACCTGAGATGAGCTATCATCACGGACATTACCTTGGTGAATACCCGAGGCGCTGATGAGAGGCCAAACGGGAGAGCCTGAAACTGGTAATGGTCTCGCCTTATCGCAAACCTTAAGAAACTCTGGTGAGGTGGCCAAATCGGAATGTGTAAGTACGCATCCTTGAGATCCAGTGCAATCATGAATTCCTGCGGCTCTAACCCTGCAATTATTGACCTGAGAGATTCCATCTTGAATCTGTGGTAAGTGACGTAATGATTGAGACCTTTTAGGTTCAATATTGGCCTGACTGAGCCATCTGGTTTTGGTACCAGAAACAGACTGGAATAATAACCCTGCCCCTGTTCCTGCACGGGGACCGGAATTACAACTGCAGCATTCAGCAGAGACTGAATGGCAACCTGCAGAACTGCTTTCTTGTCGTCCGCCACAGGCAGTCCTGTCGTGAAAAATCTTCCTGTCGGAAGATAATCGAACTCTATTTTGTAACCCTCTAATACTAACTTGCGGATCCACCCATCTGTGGACGTCTGCAGCCACGCCCCCTGAAAGCTCTGAAGGCGTGCTCCCACAATTGGAGATCCGAGATGGGCTGGGAGCCCGTCATGCCACTGGTTTGTTAGTGGTCTTAGTGTCTTGACGACGTGCATTGGATTGTCGAGCACTACGTCCCCGACCTCTTCTACCAGGCGTGACTGCTCCTGTGCCCTGCCCACGAAAGGGCTGAGTTCTAAAGGATTTGAACGCCGGACCAGAATATTTCCGTTTAGGTATAGTTGTAGGCGATGGAAGAAACACAGACTTTCCTCCAGTAGCCTCAGAAATCCATTTGTCCAATTCAGGACCGAAAAGCTTCTCGCCATCATAAGGCAATGCCTCTATACCTTTTTTAACCTCCGTCTCCGCCTGCCAAGAACGCAGCCAAAGTGCTCGTCGTACTATGACTAGCGATGAGGACAGGCGAGAAGTAAGCTGACAGACGTCAGTAGAAGCTGTACATAGATATTCAGCAGCTTCCCAGATTTGATCCGCGAGAAGTATAAGATGGTCATCTTGCAGAGCCGACTTGAGCTCTTTTATCCATACCATTAAAGCTTTAGTAACCCAAATGCCAACCAACCCAGGTCTCAGCAGCACTCCAGCTGCTGTATACATGGACCTTAGCATAGCCTCTATTTTACGATCTGCAGGGTCTTTAAGCGTAGTAGCAGTTGGTACTGGTATGGTTAACTTCCTTGTAAGTTTGGATACGGATGAATCCACCAATGGTGGGTTCTCCCAAGTAGCTGTCATGGACTCTGGAAACGGGTAACTCGATTTAAATCTACGAGGAATAGAAAACCGTTTATCCGGATTTTTCCGTGATTCCAGCAACATTTTATTAAGAGATTCCGAAATAGGGAAACACATCGGAGATCTCTGTCGTTTAGTAAAAACTACCTCATCATTCGTCAGGGGCTCCTCAGTTTCCGTAAACTCCAGCGACTGACGTACTGCTCTGATGAGATTGTCAATACCTGGGCTGTCAAAATCGTCACTATCTGACTGTTGCCCTATTTCGCCCTCCTCATACTCCTGTTCAGTGAGGTCTAGTATCCCAGAGACTGGAGAATTATTAGGAAAAGGAAATTTATCTTTTCCACTCAAGGTGGGACTCTGACCAGATTGAGACTCTGGTAACTCAAATGGTCTCATTTTAAACTCAGATCTTGCCGCCTCTCTTTCTTCACGAGAGGCGGCCAGCTCTGATTGTAAACCAACTAATACATCTGCAAGTAAAGCCCATGGAGGGTCCAGAGATGGTGGTTTTACTTCTGAAATCGTATTTATGGCTGTATTAACAACACATGCTGTACATGTGGTGGATCCATCAGGCAACACACTCTTACAGACATGACATGAAAAATGTTTCTTAGATTTTGCTGGTGTCTTACTCATTATAAAAGACAGACAATACAAACTACACACAGACAGACTGCACGACTCAGTAATAACACCAAAGTTCCTGGTATATATCAGGCAAGTGCAGTGCCTGCCAGCAATAAGAAAACTGACCCCAAAATTCCCCTAGTACCACTCTTAGCCGAGATGTAATAAAGGAAACCTGGAACAGACAGGAGAACATTAACATATTAAGCATGCCAAATACTGCCAATGTCTCCCCCCCCCCCCACTCCCACGACCTCCGTGTACAGCACCGGGTCGGGGCCTGTGGAAGTCTGCATAGGGCCGTGTGAGCGGCCTGTACCTGTAGGCCCAGGCAGCGGGAACTCCTCGGCTGCTGCGGGCGGATAGCGGAAGCAGCGAGCGTGCTGCATAGAGCCCTGGAGCGGCCTATGCACACGCGCTCCCGCCCGCCACACACATTTTGCGGAGTGTCTGTGTAGCCAGGCAGCGCTGCTGCGGCGCCGGGGAGCAGCGGTCTGGTATTTAAGATGCTGGGAGCGGAGAGTGAGAGCGCGCCGCATGGAGCCGTGACGCGGCCCATGCACACGCGCTCCGAGCAGCGGTGAGTACCCAATACAATCCCCAACAGTGGAGCGGCAGCAAGAGCTGACCGCCCCTAACATACCTGGACCGTGACCAAAGTCTATGACGGGGCTTCTCATCCAAGCTCCGTCCAGCTTTTTGCAGGCAGCCTGCAGGTGGAGTGAGGGAGCTCTTTACAGAGAGGTCCGACACTCACGGCTGTTCTCAGCCGCTTCCACTGTCCCTGACCCACGCCTGTTAGAAGGGGGGAAAGGACGTGGAAATCCTTGAAAGAAGAAAAACTTAGGAACTAAAAAAAAAAATTCCAATACTTCGTGGACGAGCTCCACTATGCCTTCTAACTGTGTCGAGCACAGAAAAAACACTGAAGTGCTCGAGGATATGGAGGGGAGGAGTAGTCTCAAAAATTAATTTATTCAGTGCCTTCTTCCGGTGGAAGCCGTCCATATCCCAAGAGTACTCCAGTGACCCCTAGTGGATGATAAAGAAAATTAAGATGCCTTTTCTTCGTAGAAGAATCATCATTTCGGCCATTACCTTGGTAAAGACCCGAGGCGCCGTGGACAATCCAAACGGCAGCGTCTGAAACTGATAATGACAGTTTTGTACTACAAACCTGAGGTACCCTTGGTGAGAAGGATATATTGGGACGTGGAGATAAGCATCCTTGATGTCCAGCGACACCATATAGTCCCCCTCTTCCAGGTTCGCTATCACCGCTCCATCTTGAATTTGAACCTTTTTATGTAAGTGTTCAAAGATTTTAGATTTAATATTGGTCTCACCGAGCCGTCCGGCTTCGGTACCACAAATAGTGTGGAATAATACCCCTTCCCCTGTTGTAAGAGGGGTACCTTGATTATCACCTGCTGGGAGTACAGCTTGTGAATGGCTTCCAGAACTGCCTCCCTGTCGGAGGGAGACTTTGGTAAAGCAGACTTCAGGAACCGATGAGGAGGAAACGCCTCGAATTCCAGTTTGTACCCCTGTGATACTACCTGTAGAATCCAGGGATCCACTTGCGAGTGAGCCCACTGCGCGTTGAAATTCTTGAGACGGGCCCCCACCGTGTCTGAGTCTGCTTGTAAAGCCCCAGCGTCATGCTGAAGACTTGGCAGAAGCAGGGGAGGGCTTCTGCTCCTGGGAAGCGGCTGCATGGTGCTGCCTTTTTCCTCTTCCTCTGCCCTTGGGCAGAAAAGAGTGACCTTTTGCTCGCTTGTACTTATGGGAACGAAAGGACTGAGTTTGAAAAGACTGTGTCTTTTTCTGTTGATGTGAAGTAACCTGGGGTAAAAAGGTGGATTTTCCAGCCGTTGCCGTGGCCACCAGGTCTGTTAGACCAGCCCCAAATAACTCCTCCCCCTTATACGGCAATACTTCCATGTGCCGTTTGGAATCTGCGTCCCCTGACCACTGTCTGGTCCATAATGCTCTTCTGGCAGAGATGGACATTGCGCTTACTCTTGATGCCAGGGTACAAATATCCCTCTGCGCATCACGCATATATAGCAATGCATCCTTTAAATGTTCTATAGTTAACAGAATATTGTCCCTATCCAGGGTATCAATATTCTCAGTCAGGGAATCCGCCCATGCGACTCCAGCACTGCACATCCAGGCTGATGCGATTGCTGGTCGCAGTATAACACCAGTATGTGTGTATATACTTTTCAGGATATTTTCCAGCCTCCTATCAGCTGGTTCTTTGAGGGTGGCCGTATCAGGGGACGGTAACGCTACTTGTTTAGATAAACGTGTGAGCGCCTTATCTACCCTAGGGGGTGTTTCCCACCGTGCCCTAACCTCTGGCGGGAAAGGGTATAGTGCTAATAACTTATTAGAAATTAGCTGTTTTTTATCGGGGGAAGCCCACGCTTTATCACACACCTCATTTATTTCCTCAGACTCAGGAAAAACTATTGGCAGTTTTTTCACACCCCACATAATACCCGCCTTTGAGGTATTTGTAGTGTCAGAAAGGTTCAATGCCTCTTTCATTGCCGTGATCATGTAACGTGTGGCCCTACTGGACATTACGTTTGTCTCGTCACCGTCGACACTAGATTCAGTATCTGTATCTGGATCCGTGTCGACCCACTGAGGTAGCGGCCGTTTTAGGGCCCCTGAGGGTGTCTGAGACGCCTGAACAGGCACTAATTGATTTGCCGGCTTTCTCATGTCGTCAACAGTTTTTTTGTAAATTGCTGACATTATCACTTCATTGCTTAAACACAATCATCCAGTCAGGTGTCGACTCCCTAGGGGGTGACATCACTAACACAGGCAACTGCTCCGCCTCCACCTCATTTTCCTCCTCATACATGTCGACACACGCGTACCGACACACAGCACACACACCGGGAATGCTCTGATAGAGGACAGGACCCTACTTAGCCCTTTGGAGAGACAGAGGGAGAGTCTGCCAGCACACACCCAGCGCTATATATATACAGGGATAACCTTATATAAGTGTTAATCCCTTATAGCTGCTGTTAATCTAGTTATTTGCTGCCAAAATGCCCCCCCTTCTCTTTTTTACCCTGAATCAGATGCAGTACTGCAGGGGAGAATCAGGGAGCCGTCCTTCCAGCGGAGCTGTGAGGGAATAATGGCGCCAGTGTGCTGAGGAGATAGGCCCCGCCCCTTCACGACGTCCTTAACTCCCGCTTTTTTGTGTAAAATGGCAGGGGAAAAAATACATCCATATAGCCCTGGAGCTATATGTGATGTATTCCTTTTGCCAGCTAAGGTATATGTGTGTTATATTGCGTCTCAGGGCGCTCCCCCCAAGCGCCCTGCACCCTCAGTGACCGGAGTGTGAAGTGTGCTGAGAGCAATGGCGCACAGCTGCGGTGCTGTGCGCTACCTTAGTCTTGAAGACAGGATGTCTTCTGCCGCCGCTTTCACCGGACCTTCGTCTCTTCTGGCTCTGTAAGGGGGACGGCGGCGCGGCTCCGGTGACCCATCCAGGCTGAACCTGTGATCGTCCCTCTGGAGCTAACGTCCAGTAGCCTAAGAAGCCCAATCCACTCTGCACTCAGGTGAGTTCGCTTCTTCTCCCCTTAGTCCCACGATGCAGTGAGCCTGTTGCCAGCAGGACTCACTGAAAATAAAAAAAACCTAACTAAACTTTTATTCTAAGCAGCTCTGGAGAGCTACCTAGTTTGCACCCTTCTCGGCCGGGCACAAAAATCTAACTGGCTTGGAGGAGGGTCATAGGGGGAGGAGCCAGTGCACACCACCTGATATCTCAAGCTTTTATTTTGTGCCCTGTCTCCTGCGGAGCCGCTATCCCCCATGGTCCTTACGGAGTCCCAGCATCCACTTAGGACGTTAGAGAAATTATTTCTTCCCAGCAGTTGCTGTGGATACGAGGTCCCAGAGACCATCCCCAAATAATTCCTCACCCTTATAAGGCTCTCTATGCGCTTTTTAAGTCAGCATCACCTGTCCAGTGACAGGTCTCTAATACCCTCCTGACAGAATGGACATTACATTTATTTGGATGCCAGCCGGCAAAATATCCCTCTGTGCATCCCCCATATATAAGACGACGTCTTTAATATGTTTTTATGTTTGCCAACTAGTATCCCTGTTTGACAGGGTCACCGACCACGCTGCAGCAGCACTATCTGCAGGTCTCAGTCTAGTACCTGAGTGTGTAAATACAGACTTCAGGATAGCCTCCTGTTTTTTATCAACAGGTACCTATTAAAGTGGCCGTATCCTAAGACGGCAGTGCCACCTTTTTTGACAAACGTGTGAGCGCCTTATCCACCCTAGGGGATATCTCCCAGCGTAACTTATCCACCTGGCGGGAAAGGGTACGCCATCAGTAACTTTTTATAAATGACCAGTTTCTTAACGGGGGAACCCACGCTTTCACACACTTCATTTATTCATCTGATGGGGGAACAAAACACTGCCTGTTTTTTCTCCCCAAACCTAAAACCCATTTTTAGAGGTGCTTGGGTTAAAGTCAGAAATGTATAACACATTTTTTATTGCCGGGATCACGTCACGGATGTTCCTAGTGGATTGTGTATATGTCTCCACCTTGTCGACACTGGAGTCAGACTCCGTGTCGACATCTGTGTCTGCCATCTGAGAGAGCGGGCGTTTTTGAGCCCCTGATGGCCTTTGAGACGCCTGGGCAGGCGCGGGCTGCGAAGCCGGCTGTCCCACAGCTGTTACGTCATCCACCCTTTTATGTAAGGAGTTGACACTGTCGGTTAATACCTTTCACCTATCCATCCACTCTGGTGTCGGCCCCACAGGGGGCGACATCACATATATCGGCCTCTGTTCTGTCACCATATAAGCCTCCTCATTCAACATGTCGACACAGCCGTACCGACACACCGCAGACACACAGGGAATGCTCTAAACGAGGACAGGACCCACAAAAGCCCTTTGGGGGGACAGAGTAAGAGTATGCCAGCACACACCAGAGCGCTATATATATATACAGGGACTAACTGAGTTATGTCCCTAATAGCTTTTATATAATATACTGTATACAGTGCCAATTTTAATGCCCCCCCTCTCTTTTCCCTCTTACTGTGCAGGGAAGAGCCAGGGAGCTTCCCTCCAGCCGAGCTGTGAGGGAAAAATGGCGCCAGTGTGCTGAGGAGATAGGCTCCGCCCCTTTTTCGCGGCCTATTCTCCCGTTTTTATGGAATTCTGGCAGGGGTATTTACCTCATATATAGCCCCTGGGGCCATATATTGAGGTATTTTAGCCAGCCAAGGTGTTTTTATTGCTGCCTCGGGGCGCCTCCCCCAGCGCCCTGCACCCTCAGTGACCGGAGTGTGAAGTGTGTGAGAGGAGCAATGGCGCACAGCTGCAGTGCTGTGCGCTACCTTGGTGAAGACAGAGTCTTCATGCCGCCGATTTTCCGGACCATCTTCTTGCTTCTGGCTCTGTAATGGGGACGGCGGCGCGGCTACGGGACCGAACATCAAGGCTGGGCCTGCGGTCGATCCCTCTGGAGCTAATGGTGTCCAGTAGCCTAAGAAGCCCAATCCGGCTGCAAGCAGGCGAGTTCGCTTCTTCTCCCCTTAGTCCCTCGCTGCAGTGAGCCTGTTGCCAGCAGGTCTCACTGAAAATAACAAATTCTAAGACTATAACTTTCTAAGAGCTCAGGAGAGCCCCTAGTGTGCATCCAACCTCGGCCGGGCACGAAATCTAACTGAGGCTTGGAGGAGGGTCATAGTGGGAGGAGCCAGTGCACACCAGGTAGTCTAAGATCTTTCTAGAGTGCCCAGCCTCCTTCGGAGCCCGCTATTCCCCATGGTCCTTACGGAGTTCCCAGCATCCACTAGGACGTTTGAGAAATATAATAACATTACTGTATGACATTTATTATGGTAACAACATTCAGAAGACATATACAATTTTGGACTCGCATATGACCAAACTGGACGGGGGCCAGTAAAGTACGATGTCACCAAAGGTACGGCCAGGGTCTACAGAACTGAAATCTGACAGACAGCAGCCATAGAGGTTGCAGACGACTCGCTGGGTTTGCTCACAATCAGTTGTACCAGGTACACATTATTTGTAGATACTACAATACCTACAATCATACATAAGTGAAATCATTTGTTTAATGGAGTCAATAATTATCTTGACTGGTTTCCCGCTCTGTCTTTCCAGTATTGGGCCCCCTTCTCTAAGTCACTGCTCACAAAGCTCTTACTGGTTCAAAGCCCTTACAAATAGCAGGAAAGACCTAGAACTGTCCACAAATCATTTACATACTGTTTTCTATGTAAACAAGATAATAGTAATAATAGTTTTTTGGGACCTATCATTCAACAAGTCACTTGCTGTTGTGCACGGTGCCCATCTCTCTCCCCCGACTCTCTTCCATTTTCTCCTATCTCTCTCTATCCCATTCTTCCTCTCTCTGCCTGCATCTTTTCATCCCTTATTAATATTTTCTCTCTCTGAGTGCCCCCCTTTCTCTGTAACTCTCTCCTTCTTTTTTCTCCTCTGCTGTTTTCTCTTATCACGCTTGTTATTCAGTTGTTTCTCCCCACGTCTGCCACTAGATGGTGCTCAAAGAAGCAATTTAATTGTTGTTCCGTTCGGGATCGCTGAGCAGCGGGGAGACACATTTCAGCTCGCAGGTCCCCAAGCTGGTGAGCTGAAATGTGTGAAAAGTGACCCATTGTCGGGTGCCCAAACAACACTTTTCGCTATCACGCCCATTAGTTTAGTCGGGTTTAGCTGCTTTATGAGTCTAAACCCGACACTAATGGATGCAATCGGCACGATAACGGGCATCAGTTAAATATCGCCCCTCCGATCTCCCGTCACTTTAGATGGGAGATCGGGCTGCAATATCAATTGAATTCCCCCCTATAAGCGATAACTGACAAAGTGAAGATAGAGCTCAGTTGGACATTCCAAAGCCTCTCTGCTCACTACATCACGTGCCACATAACTGTGGTTGCTATGGCAGTTTACATGACACTGTGTAAATAGTAAATAAGTAATGGCAGATGGGGGGGAACTAATAACAAATAATATATATATATATATATATATATATATATATATATATATATATATATGTTTCCTATACTCTGCCACAGTGATTTGTGTTACAAATAAAATAAAGTATTATTTCATGGGATTGCTGCTTTAATTAGACTGGAAAAAAAGACGTATTTAGACCAATGAATCCCCTTTATTTGCTTTTTCAAAGTTATCTGGACAAAACAAACATAAATTAATTTTCTATCCCCCATGCTCTATGTGGTATGTTAATTAAATGTAGCACTAGATAAGATTTTAAATGACACTTCTATTCCTTTGGAATCCAAGAAGCT
Organism: Pseudophryne corroboree; assembly: GCF_028390025.1. Lineage (NCBI taxonomy): Eukaryota > Metazoa > Chordata > Amphibia > Anura > Myobatrachidae > Pseudophryne > Pseudophryne corroboree. The sequence goes on from NC_086448.1 coordinate 720,747,545, forward strand.
CTTTGTTTCTGTGACAGGGGGAGTGACATAAACAAAATTCCTACTTTGCCATTGACCTCAAATTTGTCCCAGTTGGCCTTTTTTTTTTTGACAGGTCGAACATACTAAGCAACACATCCCCCCCTTCCCCCTTCCTGTGCATACTGAATATCAACCGTTCTGTAAGCTTTAGCCACAAACCTGCTTATGCAGCTGAGAGATGTGTTCAACCAAATGGTTCTTCTCTACACGCAAGAGGGAGTTTTCCTGATGAACCTTGGAGTGTTTGTTCTGTAAATCTGTCAACTGCTTGTGCAGTGAACTTCCACTCATCTCCACTGATTTCCTGCCTTGCTGTAACTGCAGCACCTATTAATCAAAGCATGGTATTAGCTCTAAGGAGCTTGGTACAGTGCTTCGTAAACTGCTGCAACATGGACAACCAACAATAACTGTATCAATATACTGTATACACACATACACACATGTACAATGTGTATATTGTGTGTATGTCATCAGGAATTGCACCAGCACACCTCAGAACAGGATGAAACTCTGTGTACACTGCAAATGTATTCTACATGAGAATGTCCAGTTGCCACTAATGCCTATCCAGCTGGCTGCACGTGATTATACTCAACATTGGAATGAATGTACAACATTAAAAAGGTAAATAAATAGACTGAGTGTTTGCGCAGGGCAATAGGGGTAATATTAGGGCCGCACACCCATATTTATCAGACGGAACAAGAATGCAGGAGCACAGTTCAGATACCAAAGACATACAAATAATAAAAAAAGAAACATTTGATACGTATACATTACTTTATAAATGGTGAGATAATGTATTCTGCGCTTGGACACGAACCTGCGCAGTCAAATCAGAAGAAAGAAAGTGCAGGTGCACACTCTCAGTACAAAATCAGAATAATTATAATAAACTCTGCAATATACAAGTAAAGTTGAGGTGCTTAGCATAATTTTGGGCAAAAATATGGGCACACAAACGCGACCAGGTGACCGCATCGGGTGGTATTCAGTATGCCGAATGTCGGGGTCCCGGTGCACAGTATACCAGCGCCGGAATCCAGACACCAGGCATACCGGCAGATATTCTCCCTCGTGGGGGTCCACGACCCCCCTGGAGGGAGAATAGATAGCGTGGCGCGCGTAGCGTGCCACCGTGCCCGCAAGGGGCTCCTTTGCGCTTGCCACTCTGTCGGTATGCCGGCGGTCGGGCTCCCGGCGCCGGTAAGCTGGTCACCGGGAGCCCGGCCGCCGGCATACCATACTACACCCGACCACATCTGGTGGGTCCCTCACACTAAGGTTCAAAACAAGGTTACGGGATCCCAAAGGCCAGCACAAGCCAACCGCCCCAAGAAATCACACTAGTGAGAGATCTGAGTGGTAAAAGGTGTTACATTAGTAAGAAGCAGCGGCTATATGTTGAGAGTGTTACATAGGTGAGAGGTAACAATAATAACAACACATATTCTAGCACTTTTTTTTAGTACCTAAATTGTTTTTTTTCCAATGTTACACTTTTTAACACCCTAATTATTACCTCGCACCTTGTAACACTCTTAACACATAGCTGCTGCTTCTTACTAATGTAACACCTTTTAACACACCTCTCACTAGTGTGAGAAAAAGGATGTTATACTGTAATTCAGCACACATTTCATGATGGGGATTGTCCACAGACAGTACTGGACGTGTTGTTCTTACATGCACCAGTAGTGAGGTGTCCCTGGAAACTATTACAATGCTGATAATTCTGCATTTGGATAAAGGCATACCTCCCAACTGTCCCGATTTTCGCGGGACAGTCCCGTTTTTTGGGGACTGTCCCACTGTCCCACCCACGGGCCGCAGTGTCCCGCGGTGGGGGGGCAGTTGGGAGGCTCCGTCTCTCGCTGCCCTGCTTAGCAGAGCAGAGGGAGAGGGGGCATGCCAGCGGCTCACAGAGCGCTGGGCATGCCCACTCAGTGGCGGGAAAGGGGGCGTGGTTTGCGATTGAGCGTCCTCCGCGAAACCACGCCCCATTTTCCACAAGCCACACCCCCTTTTCGGGAGCGCGTGTGTTCCTCTTGCCGACGGGACAAAGTTGGGAGGTATGATAAAGGTAGAATAATTCTACCTGTTCCTGTGCTGCAGCAACCTTCTCCTTTTCATCCTGCACAAGTCTTCTCCAGTGCGACAATGTCAGTTCTAGGTGTCGCTTGTTTTCTGACCCCAATGTTAGCTCAGAAACTCTTTTTGCTCGATTTAAACTCTCCTTTTCTCTCAGCTGCTGCTCCTGTAGGTGTAGGTGGGGATGTCAATTTTATGCAAGAGTTACAATATATTTCAAGGCATGAGTTCACAAAATACGATGAAATAAGACACAATCGAAAGCCTATTTACATCTAACGCCCCACCCCAGCTGGTGACAGCAATCACCTTGTCTCTGTGACAAAGACTTCCCTATGCCAAGCTATATATCTGAAACCTCACATCCATTGGTTATTCATTTTGCATGAGGAAGCATCTGTATTTGTATGGTACCATACCTCCCAACTTTGCCAGGCAAGCTCCCGAAAAGGGGGCATGGCCTAAGAAAAAGGGCATGGCTTCGCGGGAAGGCCCGCAATCTCGCCCCCGTTTTCGTCACTGAGGGGGCATGCTCAGCGCTCCATGAGCCGCTGGCATGCCCCCTCTCCTCCTGTCTCCACTAAATAGACGCTGACGAGACAGTTGGGAGGTATGTGGTACACTAGTTGGGAATCACTGTAGTACTGGTTTGAGCACGGATGACCAAACAGTGACCCACAGACAGCCCTTCTATAACGCCCCTGAAGTCATAGGCAGACGCGGGGGGATTCCAGTTTCCCAGAAACCCCCCTTCTCTTGGCAAGTGGCACAAATTATGACAACAATAGCAATGCTATATAATACGATTACTACAGCTGGTGCCACATCATGCAGTTTAAGGGACAGAGCAGAGATACTGCACATGCCCAGTGTTAGCAGCTTCTTCTATCAAGTTTGCTGTGTGTGTGGATCTGAGTGCTTTGGATCAGAGAGTAGCTACCAGTGAGAAAAGACAGGAGCATTACCATGAGATGGGAGAATGTGTGCTTAGAAAGTGCAGTACTGGTTCTATCAGAGGCGCAATCAGTAAAGATCATCAAATTCGCCAATGACACCACCGTCATCGGCCTCATCAAGGATGGGGACGATCGGCCTATAGACGGGAAGTGGACCGGCTGGCCCAGTGGTGCATCCACAACAACCTTGAGCTCAACCCCCTCAAAACTGTCGAGATGATAGTGGAATTTAGGAAGAAGTCATCTAGTGCACCTCCGCTAACGATTACTGACAGTGTGGTATCGCTAGTGGACTCCTTCAAGTTTCTAGGGACCCCAATCTCCCAGGACCTTAAATGGGGGTCCAACGCTGATGCCACTGTTGGGAAAGGGCAGCAGAGGTTGTTCTTCCTCAGGCAACTAAGGAAGTTTAACATCCCACAGAAGCTTCTGCTCCTCTTCTACTCCGCGATTGTGGAGTCGGTACTGTGCTCCTCAATACTCGTATGGTACAGTTCCGCCAGCGCGAGGGACAGATGCAGGCTCCAAAAGCTGGTCAGAACCGCAGAGAAGATCGGGGTCGACCTTCCCTCAGTCCATGACCTGTACCTGTCCAGAGCTAAAAGCGGGCAATGAAGATAGTAAAAGACCAGCTACACCCCGGCCACAACATTTATAACTTGCTTACTTCAGGCAGGCGTTACAGGGTTGTCCCCTCCAGGTCCACCAGAAGCCTCAAAAGTTTCTTTCCCCAAGTGGTCAGCCTGCTGAACTCCTGAACATTGACTGACTAGACGTACATGTAACTCACTTGTGTCCCCTTTCCCCCCCACCTGCTTATCTGTGACCTACTTGGCTGTTGTACAGCAAACCGAAGACAAATTCCTAGTATACGGAAGTATACCTGGCCAATAAAGCTGATTCTGATTCTATTATATTTGTGTATTTATTTATTTATTTATTTATTTTGTTATAATGGTATGTTTAACCTTTTCCTGACCACTTATTTATATTATTTAAATGTTTGATACAGCCTATACTATAGACCATCTATAGTGTTAAATATTAATACTGTATTCCCTACAGCATCCAGTGTATAAAAAGACCAACGTTTACATTTATGTTCAGGGTTGTTACTAGGTCCTTCTACAGCTCCCCCAGAGTACAGCACTTGCTCCAATGTTCCACAGAGTGGGAGATTGTGGATTGCATTTTAAGTCCCCCCTTTAGAAATTCTGCATTTGCCACTGGAAGCCTGCACAAAAACGCTTCCTCACAAATAAAGTTTTTCATTACAGATTTTTTTTTTCTTGTTTATTTCTTCTTTGCTGAGCTTTATCATGACAGTTGCGGCATGGTCATGCCATGTTTGGGGTTTGATTTCCGTGCATACTGCTCCTGCATACATGCTGCGGCATTTGGTGGGGGTTAGGGGTAGTTTTGTAGGAGTGCTGAGGTCAGGCTCTGCGTATTTGGATGCAGACTTTCTGGCCTTGGCAGAGGAGTTCCTGCGACCAGTCTTCGGATGCACCACTCAGATCAGCGCTGCACACAGGAGACAATGGGGCAGATGTATTAACCTGGAGAAGGTATAAGGAAGTGATAAACCAGTGATATGTGCAAGGTGATAAAGGCACCAGCCAATCAGCTCCTAACTGTTAATTTACATATTGGAGCTGATTGGCTTCTGCCTTTATCACCTTGCACATATCACTGGTTTATCACTTCCTTATGCCTTCTCCAGGTTAATACATCTTCCCCAATGTTTTTTTCCAACAGACGCCTCCTGCTGCATTACAACATTACAATATATTTGAGCATCAGCGAAGGTGACTGTGGTCATCTCTGAATCAGGCCCTACAGATTATATTTGCGTTAATAATGTAAGATACACATGAGACAGGTGAAAAATAGAAGACACCAGCTCTCATGTGCATTTATGTAGATTATGTACATTTAAAATTCATTTTCACCAATCACCACTGATTCCTTCTGTTAAAACGGTTTAGTAATTAACACAAAAGCTGTAAAGTGATCAACATTTTCATTAATGGATTTAAAACCGCATTGTCCAATCTTCACATGGTCCCTGGGAGGCAGACTAGACTGTAGCCGCTTCTTATGCAAATAGACATGTCTCCCCGTTGTAGTGAGTGGAATGTGGAGGACAATCTCTAGGGTGGAGTTAATTAGCAATAGTATAAGTTACCCAGCCTGATTAATGGAACCACCCAAAACAAGATAAGTAAACCACAGCCATCAGAACATGAACCCCCACCTGAGTGTAAAAAGGCACAAAACTATGTAAGCAATTCACTATTTTCTAGATGGCAACAGACTTTACTGTTTACATCTAAGTTCTAACTTTCTTATTCAACTTCATAAATTAATATTTATTAAAGAAAACAAGCCTTAAGATGAAAAAAGTATGTAACAAATTCAATAAACCCAACATAATGGGGTAAATTTACTAAGGTTTGTTTTAGAGCTGGTGATGTTGGCCATAGCAACCAATCACATTCTACTTAACATTTACCTAGCTGCTTCTAGAAGATAATAGATAAAATCTGATTGGTTGCTATGGGCACCTTAGTAAATTTACACCACTGACTATAGTGCGCAGACATGATGTGCTTAGAAATTCTGGGGTAGATTTATTAAGCCTGGAGAAGTGATAAAGTGGAAGGTGATGACGCACCAGCCAATCAGCTCCTAACTTCCATGTTACAGGCTGGGTTTGAAAAATGACAGGAGCTGATTGGCTGGTGCGTTATCACCTTCCACTTTATCACTTCACCAGGCTTTATAAATTCTGCCACTCTGTTTGCAGAACAAGCTGCCTATAGAACTTGTATTATACTTTTCAATCGCCAAACGCATTAGTATATTTTTTTACATCTCCCTGCTACCTGTATTGCTATGGATACCATATAAATGAAAGCTTAGTTTCTCACCTCGTTCAGTTGTTTGGTGGCTTCCAGTACACGGCTCTGCAGGTGTCCATTGGTTTTGGTAAGTCGGCCACTGTCTTCTGCCAGTTTGTTCCTCAAATACTTATCTTCATCAGCTGCCATCTGCTTCTCTTTCAGCTGATATCTCAACTTTTCTGCCTCTTTGCTAAAAACAAACAAACAAAAAACAAAGCAAGTGAAACAGCTGGAACATTAAATGGGCAATATGGTGTCTTCTATATATCTTTTTGGCTTTTCATAATAAACACAGTAAAATGATAGCAAAGAAACATTCTAGAGGTCCTTTACGGGCTGGTAATTGTGAATTGTGCAACTGTATTTCCACAACTGCTAGTGCATTCGCACCGTGAAATAACAAGTGAGGAAACTGTGCAGAGTAGATCTAAGGGATAAGTCAGATGATGCGCCCTACTTTTATTAATGTTATAATTTCTCTGCTAAAAATTAGATACTTCAATTATATGATGATACAGATAATATCGCACACATTTGCAAGCTGTTCTTCAGGGTGGCCAGTGGGGCTGATGGCTGAGTAAATTCATGTGAAACCTACACCATACTTGCCTACCCTCCCGGAATGGCTGGGAGGTTCCCAATACTCGGGTGACGCTCCCGGCCCCCTGGAAAGGTAGGCAAGTGTCCTGCATCCGCCACCAGCTCCCGCAACCCCCCTTGGCCACCCACAATGGAGCACCAGTGGGTGGTCCGATGGGGACCCGATGACGCAATTTGCACTGAATTGTGTCATCATAGCTCTCCAGCGTCTGCTTCCTCAGCACTGGATAGCGGGGGGTGGAGCACAATTACGAGTTTCATGCCATCACACCCCGGACACGCCCCCTCACTACCGGGCACGCCCCCCTGTTCGCCGATCAGGCTGCCCCCTCCCGGAAGAGGAGGCAGCAATATCGGCAAGTATGATCTACACTGCCATGTAGTTTAAACTGTGCCTTTACATGTGCTTGTACACTGACAAATAAACATCAATACACATAAATAAGTAGATATAAACATAAACATCAATACACAAAAATAAGTACAAGTAAACACAAACATCAATACACATAAATAACACCAATACACATAAATAAGTAAATATAAACATAAACATCAATACACATAAATAAATACAAGTAAACACAAACATCAATACACATAAATAACATCAATACACATAAATAAGTAAATATAAACAAAAACATCAATACACATAAATAAGTATATATAAACATAAACATCATTAGACATAAATAAGTACAAGTAAACACAAACACACAACAAGTACAAATGCATATATAAAATAAAATACATTTGCACTTCAACAAAAAAGCTAAATGTCTCACTACTGTCATGAATGAATGTAAATATTGGTCATGGAAGCAATATACTAGTAGATTTTTTTTTTGCCATATGCAGCAGGGGCGGGGCCAAATGTGACAAGCTGTGACATCTTTTACAGTGATCATTCACAATGACGTTCTGCACAGTTCAGCACATATAAATGCTTTATGGACAGGGCCTCCAACACCATTGTTTATTTAAATTTATTATTTCTATCCAAAAATAGGATAGTTTGGACTTAAAGCAACCATAATGCCGGATAATAATATAACCTACACTGACAGGATTATTGTTAGTCATGTTGGCAAATGTGGTCAGAAGATCATCGCTATTGGCCTATGTGCGTACAATAACAAACCCCAGTAAATATCTGAAAGATCCGGGTACTTGGCCCAAGTGCCAAGCAGCCAGACCTCAACCAGTTAGGCCATTATTTGGATATTGATCTTAAAATCTGAAAACTGTGGCTGGTTTATCTAGCAAACAAACCCCCAAAAAAGTGAAAAACAAGGCAGTATTTTCGTGCAGGTAGGGTTGGTTTAAGGGGTGCCCGGGGCACTTAAGACAGGGATGCCCTGGTGGATGGGTGGGGAAAGGGGTATATTGGATTGTGCATACCTCCCAACATGACCCATTCCAGGTGACAATGTTAAATTCCTTTGTCGTATAAACAACCCTTTATGAGGTCTAAGAACACTGTACGCTGTTTACTTAAGAAGTACCGTAAGGGTACGCTGGTTGCGTAACGATCGCTCAGCCGAAGGCGAGACGCTCAAGCGTCACGTTCGCTCACGGCCCAGTGATCACAGGACAACACGTTATTTGCGATGACTAGAGTAATGATTCGCTACGGCGTAGCGGACGCTCGAGACCACGAGGAGATCACCAGCGGCGCAGACGCTCACAACGCTATACCTTTATGTCTAAACCTTTTATCAATGAAATACACAGAATACCTTAATGTGAATACAGGGTGTAAGTGCAACCTTGTGTAACCTGACTAACTACAAAGCTGCTTGAGCGTCACCGACGCTCAAGTGAACACTTAAAACTATAGGAAATACACAGATACTGGTTTAGGGTCCAAAGCCTATTATCTGTATTATAACTATTATACTTGCAAAAAGAATCACAGTACAAATGATACACTACAATATAACAGAGACTTCCTAACCAAAATAGCTACACTAGAAATACAATACAATACCAATCTAATACAATACAATACTAGTCAATGGGAGATACGAGAGAAAGAGAATGGAGAGAGAGAGAGAGAGAGAGAGAGAGAGAGACGGAGAGAGAGAGAGATTGGCTCACAGTAAGACAATATGATTACGGAGAAAAACTTACGCACAAAGGGTATGATCGCATGCGCTTCTGGACATCCAGCTTCCCGATTATCAGCAATGAGAACCGTTTGATGAGAAGTGAAAGCTGGATGCCACAGGCCCGTCTTTTATGCTACTCACACAATGCAATCTAATGGTCCCTACAACCTCATTGTCCATTGGACGCAGGAATTCGGCTTCGTACTATAACAAAAGGTCATAGGGTGATTCATACAGGTGGGCTGTGACGATTTCAAACGGCTCAGGTGGGTGGGAAACTAGGTTTCCCGCCGCATACCTGAGTATGAGTAAATAATAGAAATGGACATAAACTTCTTATGTCCATAACTATCCGCACGAGCGATTAATACGCTCCAAACCAACACCGGAATATTGCTATTTAAATACTCTTCCGATGGGTACCAAACACTGCTGTATGATTCCTGTTAGACCCTTAGCACAATACAAAGAGGGATTCCTCCGCTCAGGGACATTCCATATTAACCAAACTTTCAGAATCTATCAAAGGGATCATGGTCTACAAACTACATTAATTGTGAAAATATGTAACGATTGGGTCGCACGCTACGACTACATACTCTTTACCGTAAATACGCATACCGATGCGAGCGGGTGCACGCATCAGCGGGTATGCGCTATCACGGGAAAGCGCACGCATGCGCAGCGCGGACCAGCGTGAGGTGCAAATATGGCAGCGTGTATAGGGATATTTTTCAGACTTTGACAGTCCACCCTTTGGCAGTCAATAATAACTGCCACCTTCAAAACAAACAAAAAAAGGAGAAAAATATAAGTCAGGGGTTAATTCATTTCCATGGTTGGGTAAGGAAGAAGAGAGGAGTAGGTGTGAAGAGGGTATGACCTAGTGAGAAAGCAGAAGCATGTGTGTATGAGTCCATGTTTGGAGGGTCATGTATCATCGTGCCGTACGTGTGGTAAATCAAGCTTCGAGGTATTGCGAAGTATACATTTGAATTCCTTCTTATCCCGTGGTACAGGTCTGTGGATGGGCTGTCAAACTTTACCGAGCTCATTTCGGCTTTCAGTTGTAACAAAATGGGGATGCACATTTTAGTTGATGATACATGAATGGGGGAAGTATGTGGTTGCTGATATCTGTGCCTGTATTCCCTATCGACTATGTGTGTCATTACCTGAGGGTTGTAGAAATGAAGAAAAGACATAATTACGGTAAATGCGGTGGTATTCTATGTCAGGGAAATGTACATCTGTTGTTGAAGTTTTGTTCGGTATCTGTTGAGAGTCGTCTTCTTTGCGCTGTATTGCTCCTTGGGCATGAGCAAATAGCTTTGTCAGTGCCATCAGATTTACAAAAATGTTGGGCTAGCGTGAGTTTAAAAATACTAGGGAAACTGGGGATCCATGGCAAAGTTCATCAAGTGTCCATATCATAGGTTGTCAAAACTTCATCTTTGGTGCTTGTCTGTTGTCTGTATAGCGTCTCGTCAACTTCCTCGTCCAAGGGGGTCTTTGTATCTTGGAAGAAAGCAGAAAAACAGGTGAAAGAAACGGACCGTATAATCGCATTTTTCATCACATCCTGGTTTCTATCATTGGGTCATAAATCAAATCCAGGTTAATTACAGTTTCCTCACTCCTCAAGCTCATCACTCTTGTACTTTGTTTGCACCTCATTAAAGCCTGCCCGCATCTAAATATCAATCCAATAGATATAACAACACCTAAAATACATAGGAGAAACTTTCCAACATCCATTATGACTCCTTGAGCCCAGTCTCCTAAACCGGAGAACCAATTTCGCGGGTTCAACCATGACACCCAACTAGTCAGCTCATTACCTACAGCGGCAAGGGTGAGATTGTGTTTTCGACGAAATTCCCACTTCAATTGGAGAATATCGTCCATCTTTTGGTCTATGACCTCTACCGGATCCTCGGTGCTATTTGTGATATACGTGCAACACTTTATGCCGTACTGTGTTGCCAATGTAACACAATATCCGCCTGTTACTGCTGTAAGATAATTAAGAACCATCCTATGCTGAACTAGTTCTGTTTTATAAGCTTGAAGTTCTCTTCCAGTGTATCTGAACGTGTCATCATACATTTCAGTGATATTATCTAACAAATTGGCGAGTGCGGAAATGTATCTATAATTCATCACTCCCCGAGCGGTGCGAGTGAAATCTAACGCTACCAGAACCTGAATCCCGGTGGATTCATGGATAAGATCAGAGGCCGGATGCTCTAACCTTTCTGACAGTTGTCTTTTATCTCGGTGCTCGTAATGAGTGTGAGTATAAGGAGCTTGGGCACCACGGTGTATGTCCTTCATTTTGTCATGTGTAACAGTCATCACTTCAGGCAATACCTTTCCAATATAACACAATCCTTCAGAGTTTGGGGCAAGCCACTTGTACGCCTTTCTCCCGCATATGAAATATGCATCATCGGGGAGAACATATGGGACGGAGAAGGACATTACCATATTACAAACCTTCCATGTGAAATCTCCTGACCCTAATTCTTCCATCTGCTTTTTAATGCACGTATCAGACTGTACGATATGTGCACAGTATCCTGGTGATACTTCTCCAACTCTAGTAATTCTATTTCCTAGGGTGTATCTATACCGGAAAGATTTTCCTCTACTGGCTATGTGGCGTACAAGCTCTGTATCTGTAGGCATTCTATCTGCTCTGTGTGAGAAGGTCATGGTAAGGTTGCTCCATGACACTTCCCAATTTCCCGGCTTACGGGGATTGGAGATATTAAAACATAAGAGGGACCTATCCACATGGTATTGGTGGAGCTTCAAACTAGGAGGGCTGGAGATGTTAAACCTCCGGTCCACCGGTCTCCCACCACTTAGCTCAAGTACCTCCCCTAACGTTAAAGGAAATGGTACTAGCCCTGATTTGCTATGACCCTGAGGTACTTGAGAGCATACCCAACAATCTGTTTGGTTTAATACGTTACCCACTAAGGAGTGATAGTCACTCAATGGATGCCGGTCCATATGGATATTAAAACTGGATTGGCATTTCTTTATGCACCCATCCTCAATCAAATTGTCACAGAGCCTACAGATACAGTTTTCTTCAGCTAACAATCCATCACAATTTCTTCTATCGGATCGTTTTCTGATACTCGCCTTTGCTTGTTGGTTTGGTTGATCTTGGAAAACTACGCCTCCATCATCATAATCGGAACCCATTCCAGAACCTCTCTCGACCTCTATGGTACTCTCGCCGGAACAGACTGCTCTGGTCAACATCATGGTTAACATCAAAATCCGGATCACAGTCTCTTGGGGCAAGTCCATCTTCGAGGAGGAAATAGAGAAGAATGAGAAGGGGGAAAAAGAAATTTTAAGGGAGAGGGGATGGGAAGTGGAGAAAAACAATAAAAGGGGGAAGGGAGTCAACAACTGCTTTCGGTCTTCAAGGCTCAGGTGCCGCCTCAGTCCTCCTGGAACAGACACTCCAGTGATACAACCTCTACCGTCTGTTCCTTATCACGGGACCTCTCTGGATCAGCAACCTTTTTGCAGTGGGATGAATGGACCCAAGTCTCTCTCTCAGCAACCTTCAATGCTGTGGTGCTAGTCAATAAGACCTGGTATGGTCCTTCCCATCTATCAATAAGACAACCTGAGCGTAGAAAATTTCGTATCATTACATAATCCCCAGGTTCAATGTCATGACAATTACTATCTGGTAAATCAGGAATCACCAACTTCAGATTATCATTTTGATTCCTCAACTGCTTACTCATGTTAATCAAGTATTTTACAGTTACTTCATTGTTACATTTCAAATCATCCTGAGGGTTAATCATGACATGCGGTTGTCGACCAAACAGAATTTCAAAAGGGGACAGGTTAAGAGGGGACCTGGGAGTGGTTCTGATGCTATACAAAACAATGGGTAAAGCTTCTGGCCACGTCAATCCTGTCTCTGCCATTACTTTACTCAATTTATTTTTAATAGTGCTGTTCACTCTTTCGACCTTCGCACTCGCCTGTGGACGGTACGGAGTGTGCAGCTTGCTATCAATACCCATTAATTTACACATTCCTTGAAAGACATCACCGGTAAAATGGGTACCCCTATCACTTTCAATGATTCTAGGGATACCATATCTACATACAAATTCCTGCACAATTTTCTTAGCTGTAAACATAGCGGTATTTGTAGCTGCTGGAAATGCTTCGACCCAATTCGAGAAAACATCTATACAAACAAGTACATATTTCAAATTTCGACATGGGGGTAATTGAATGAAGTCAATTTGTATTACCTGGAAAGGGCCGCCGGCAGGTGGGATATGGGATGGTTCTGTAGGTATTGCTTTTCCAATATTCTTTCTCAGACAGGTAAGGCATGACATTGCTCTTTTACCCGCATGAGAGGAGAATCCTGGGGCGCACCAGTATGCTCTTACCAATTTGCACATTCCCTCCTTGCCTAGATGAGTCAACCCATGAGCTGCCTCAGCCAGACATGGAAGATATGCTCTGGGGGCCACTGGTTTACCATGTCCATCCGTCCAGAGCCCTGAGGACTCCTGGCCATATCCCTTTGCCTTCCAGACTGCTCTTTCCTGTGTGGAACACAAATTCTGCATCTCACACAACTTCTGTGTGTTGATGGTATTAAATACCATCAGTTGTGTGGTGTCTGTCTGTATGGGGGTAGCAGCTGCAAGCTTAGCTGCTTCGTCTGCTCGGCTGTTACCAAGTGACACTGGGTCTTGACTATATGTATGTGCTTTACATTTGATGACAGCCACTCTGTCGGGTTCCTGTATCGCTGTTAGAAGCCTTTTTATATATGCTGCATGCGCTATCGGTGTACCAGCTGCCGTCATGAAATTTCTGAGGCGCCATAGGGCTCCGAAATCATGTACTACCCCGAAGGCGTATCTAGAATCGGTGTAGATATTGGCTGACTTACCCTTAGCCAATTCACATGCTCTGGTTAGGGCGACCAGTTCAGCAACCTGGGCTGAGTGAGGTGGACCTAGCGGTTCCGCTTCTATGGTGTCTTGGTCATCTACGACTGCGTATCCAGTACACAAGTCTCCCGAGTCTGACTGTCTATGACAACTACCGTCAGTGTAGAACGTGAGTTCTGCATCTTCCAGTGGATTGTCACTGATGTCAGGCCTTGCGGTAAAATTTTGGGTCAAATATTCCATACAATCATGTGTGTCTTCCTTTGTATTAAATTCTCCTTCCCCACCACTCTCACCTTCCACCCTTTGTGTCTGACCAGGCACACCTGGGAGAAATGTCGCAGGATTTAATGCGCTGCATCTCCTTATGGTGATGTTTACTGGGGCCATTAATGCCAATTCCCATCTTGTAAACCTTGCTGATGAGACGTGTCTGGTTTGGGCAGAATTCAATAAGGCAGATACTGCATGTGGTGTATGGATTGTGAGGTTGTGGCCTAGCACGACATCTTCGCTTTTTGTCACTAGCAATGCTATCGCCGCAACGCTACGCAAGCATGTGGGGAGGGATCGCGCTACCGTGTCTAGCTGAGCGCTGTAGTATGCAACTGGCCTGCTGGCATCACCGTGTTTTTGGGTTAGTACACCTGCTGCGCAACCAGCACTTTCTGTTCCGTATAGTTCAAAGGGTTTCCCATAGTCTGGCATACCTAGTGCTGGTGCCTGCGTTAGGCACTGTTTGAGTCTCTCAAATGCTGTTTCGGATTCGTCTGTATGCGAGATCCTATCAGGTTTGTTTGAGGAGACCATTTCCTGCAAAGGTAACGCCAATATGGAAAACCCTGGGATCCAATTACGGCAATACCCACACATTCCTAAAAACGTCCTGATCTGTTGCTGGGTTTGTGGCAGTGTCATGTCTCTAATGGCTTGGATTCTATCAGCGGTCAGGTGTCTCAGTCCTTGTGTTAGACAGTGTCCTAAATATTTTACCTTAGGTTGGCATAATTGCAACTTGTCTTTGGAAACCTTATGTCCTGTGTCTGAAAGATGAAACAGGAGCTGTTTCGTATCCTTCAGGGAAGTTTCCAGCGAATCTGAACACAGTAGTAAATCATCTACATACTGTATCAATACTGATCCACCCTCCGGTTGGAAAGACTGTAAACAATCATGCAAAGCCTGAGAAAATATACTTGGACTGTCTATGAAACCTTGGGGTAACCGAGTCCACGTGTATTGGACTCCTCTGTATGTGAATGCAAACAAATATTGGCTGTCAGGGTGCAGAGGTACCGAAAAGAATGCGGAGCAGAGGTCAATAACAGTGAAAAATTTGGCAGTGGGAGGAATTTGCATTAGGATGACAGCTGGATTTGGCACTACGGGGAACTGACTCTCAACTATTTTGTTAATCCCCCTTAGATCCTGCACTAGCCTGTAACCCCTCCCCCCACTCTTTTTAACAGGGAAGATGGGACTATTTGCTGTGCTGGACGTTCTTACTAGAATGCCCTGTTGTAGCAAGCGCTCTATTACTGGGAAAACTCCTAACTCCACCTCTGGCTTCAGAGGATACTGTGGGATTTTTGGAGCTATCCTACCATCTTTTACTTGTACAACTACTGGAGCTACGTTTGCCATTAATCCAGTGT
Source organism: Pseudophryne corroboree (assembly GCF_028390025.1). NCBI lineage: Eukaryota > Metazoa > Chordata > Amphibia > Anura > Myobatrachidae > Pseudophryne > Pseudophryne corroboree. The sequence goes on from NC_086448.1 coordinate 720,762,852, forward strand.
CCTGTCCATCTTTTGTCCAAAGTGACTCTGGTATCTGAGATGTCATCTCTTCTATTTGGGATGGATTCCTATTTGTCATAATGGGATGTGACATTAATTTTGATGGGGAGTCTAACATGTCTCGTACTTCCTGAGCGTGATTCTCAGGAATGTCCAAGAATACACCTTCAGGAGTACAATAAATGACGCAACCCATTTTACATAGTAAGTCTCTTCCCAGGAGATTGGTTGGTGCCGATGCAGCTAGCAAAAATGAATGCTTGGTATGCAAAGGCCCTATTGTAATCTCGGCTGGTTTGCTAACAGGGTAGTGCTGGACTACTCCGGTTACTCCCATGGCTGGAACTGTCCTATCAGTGGTTCTCATGCCCACTGTCGAATTTATCACTGACTTGGCCGCCCCTGTGTCTACAAGAAAGTTTAAGGTTTTACCAGCTACATTGATTGCAATCTCTGGTTCACTTCCAAGACTGGCAATCAATTTCACTGGCTGCAGATTACAGGTATGGCCACACCCCTATTGGGTATGCTGACCTCCCTGAATCCCGTTGGCAGCAACTACTTGTGGGGGAGTTAGCTGGGAACTACCAGAGGCATGCCAATCTCTGTTCGGGGGGTATCTTTTTGTTTCCCCTGTATGTGGCTCAAACCTCCGCCTCTGTGGACCCTGCTCCCAATGTCGTGTGTCGTGTCGTTGTCTAGGGGGTTGAAAAGATCTTTGTACACTCTTTGTTCTACAGTCTCGTGCATAGTGTCCCTGTTTGTTACAAGAAAAACATGTTATTACACTTGACTTACCCACAGGATTCGGTGGTACATACGCAGGCTGCCTTGTGGTCAGCGCCTGTATACTTACTGCCATCAACTTATCACTTTGCGACTCCCTGTGTCTAGTGATGTTTCTGTCGTGATCAATAGCAGCCTCTCTCAATGTGGACACCGACAGACCTCGCCAACATGGTTGCGTGGTCTGAACCCTAGTCTTTAATGTTTCCTTTAAACCATCCATCAGTACAGATACTGCTACTTCTTGGTGGTTTGGGTTGGTCCTAATGTCTTCTATTCCAGTGTACTTTGCCATTTCTAATAGTGCCCGATGAAAATATTCTGTTGCCGTTTCGGACTCTTTTTGTCTAATGGAGAATATTTTGTTCCATTTAACAACAGCTGGGAAATACTCCTTTAGCTGTAAATTTATCCTTTTTACGTTATCTTTGTTGTATACATCTGAAAGTGGTACATCTTTATCTAGTCCACAATCGGCTAAGAATTGAACTGAGTCGACATTTGAAGGTAAACAAGCTCTTAGCAGTATCTGCCAATCCTTGTTGTTGGGTTCTACAGTGTTACCTAGATCCCTGATGTATTTTTGGCTAGCAACTAAGTCTTTCCTGGGGTCAGGAAATTCGGACACTATTGTCCTTAATTCCATTCGGGAAAATGGAGTGTACATGGCAATGTTCCTTATGGGAGTGGCTCCTGATACATCTGTTTTCCCATTGGGAACTGCTATTACTCTAACAGGGTTAACTCTAACAACCTCATTCTGTGTAGATTCTACAACTTGTGGTGAAATTGTTTCAGTATAATGCATGGTGCCGTACTTACCCGTTGACACGACCTCACCTATCCCTCCGCTAGGGGCCTTCGCTAATCTCGTGGGTGTTGCTGTGCCTACTGTGGTCTCTGCTATGGTGGCCGCTAGAGAGAGAGCTGAAATTGTTGCTGGATCGTCTTCTTGATCACACTCCTGAGGAAAGTTCAAAACAGGGTACAACTTGCACGGGTTAATACTTGCATGAGTTACTTGGTTAACATCATTAACATTTACAGGGTTACTAAGTGTTTGTGTTTTACAACCCAGTGCGTTTCTCTCCGTAATCAACTCCTCTCCTGCTATGTATGGTGGTGGTGGGGCTGTGGCTATCAGTTTCCTGGTTGCCCCAGATCCCGCCGCCAGAGCCAAACCTCTCTGTATCTCACCTTCCTGTTGCCACAACTGTAAATAATCATGATGCTGAATTCGTCTCTTTGTTGATTTTATGAGACATATCCTCCTCCTTAAATTTTGTAACACTTCTGGACTGAAGCTACCTATTCTTGGGAACTTCTCCCTGTCTTGTACAGTCATTCTCTCCCATTCATCACATAAAACCTCTGTGTGACTTCCGTATTTTTCACACATGATGTATCTTGCCGACCCGACTGGTCGGTTCTCTGAATCAACCCGAACCGAGGTTGATCGCCCCCTACCTGAACAATTGGCCCCCATAATCTGCAGGTGTTGCTTACTACTCCTTTGATCTTTATATCAAGGTTTTCAGCGAACCCTTACAAACAAACCAAGATGTCCTGGGCAGGCTGGCGGTGGCGGTTTACCAAGTACCCCACTCACTTCTCGCCCACGTTGGCCAGTACTGCAATCACTGTATCCAGAGCTGTTGTACCCAACTCAGGGCCCCTGTGAACCTTTATTTACTGGAACATATGAGGGTTACCCGCAGGACACTTACTCTTTCCAGTAAAGGTGAGGTTGTTAGATAGTTCCTGAGTGACCAGCGAACTTCCCTTTAAAAATAAAAAATTACACAAATCACGTCAGAATGTACAAATAGCGTTTGTGACCACTTTACTCTAATGGTATTAGGTCAGATTACTAACTACTGCACACAATTACGTGCGGTACAATCGTTCAGTACATAAGCACTACCTGTTATGTACTGAGAGATCAATGGAATCGAAAATTGCGGCTGCGAATTCCTTCAGCCAGAGCTTCCAATGGCCTATATGGGTTTTAGCACCAACCCCCGGGGTTGTGCTTCTTGTACCTTTATAGCGGACCTTCTTGTACCTTATGACCTCCTGGTCTTGTTACCTTGTGACCTCCTGGCCTTGTTACCTTGTGATCCGCTATACTCTAATGCTCATATTTTATTTAACCAAGGATGCCTCCCTAGCCACCGTATATGTCACTTACACGTATGTTCCTTGACGAGTACCCGACTTTCCTTTTGGTTCAACCTCTAAGTTATATAGCTTATGTAATAAAAAACACACTCACTCAACACATGTACACTTTTGCTTCTATTTCTATTTCTGCGCAGAAATTTTCTTTAGCCCAGCTGTGTTACCAATTAGGAGCAGGATCTGTTAAACTAAATTTCAAATTTTCCAAAAATAGATTTGCGTTATTTACCGCGTCGCGTTATCTACCGCTTTGCGCTAATTATCGCTTATCGTGACTTGAGCTACGTGGGCGTAACCGGACGCTACGTTGCGTAATGAACGCTGCGTGCGTCGGCCTTTGGATTGCGTACGCTAGTCTTTGTTAGAGACACGTGTACGCAAAACAAAGATCCACCGTAACACAATATACTTTTATCAATGTAAATGATCCCTGATCATCTACCGCGTACCCCACTGGCTTTGCCTTATCTCCCAGGCAAACCTGTGTGTTTGTCTACACTTTTAACTATTACCTCTATTCTTAAACTATGAAATAACAGCAAATCTCTTTTGGCACTTTTCTATCAACTATAAAAATTGGCAAACAGGAATAGTGATATACGAAATTTATGAAATACACAGATGGAAAAGAAATGCAGATATATATATGTATGCGTGCGTATATACGCAAGACAGAAGAAAAATAAACAGTTTAAAAAAAAAAAAAACACTAGCGTTTTGTTCTTACCTCCGGTTCCCGGATTCCTTCAGCACTCTTTATCTAAGTGAAGCAGACGCTTATCCCGTCAGCACTGCGAGACAACCTCCCACCCTTTGCTGGGGGATAATGTCTGCTGATCCACCTAGTGCAGATATGAGAAGGACAGGACGAGTCCCCCAATTGACAATGTTAAATTCCTTTGTCGTATAAACAACCCTTTATGAGGTCTAAGAACACTGTACGCTGTTTACTTAAGAAGTACCGTAAGGGTACGCTGGTTGCGTAACGATCGCTCAGCCGAAGGCGAGACGCTCAAGCGTCACGTTCGCTCACGGCCCAGTGATCACAGGACAACACGTTATTGGCGATGACTAGAGTAATGATTCGCTACGGCGTAGCGGACGCTCGAGACCACGAGGAGATCACCAGCGGCGCAGACGCTCACAACGCTATACCTTTATGTCTAAACCTTTTATCAATGAAATACACAGAATACCTTAATGTGAATACAGGGTGTAAGTGCAACCTTGTGTAACCTGACTAACTACAAAGCTGCTTGAGCGTCACCGACGCTCAAGTGAACACTTAAAACTATAGGAAATACACAGATACTGGTTTAGGGTCCAAAGCCTATTATCTGTATTATAACTATTATACTTGCAAAAAGAATCACAGTACAAATGATACACTACAATATAACAGAGACTTCCTAACCAAAATAGCTACACTAGAAATACAATACAATACCAATCTAATACAATACAATACTAGTCAATGGGAGATACGAGAGAAAGAGAATGGAGAGAGAGAGAGAGAGAGAGAGAGAGACGGAGAGAGAGAGAGATTGGCTCACAGTAAGACAATATGATTACGGAGAAAAACTTACGCACAAAGGGTATGATCGCATGCGCTTCTGGACATCCAGCTTCCCGATTATCAGCAATGAGAACCGTTTGATGAGAAGTGAAAGCTGGATGCCACAGGCCCGTCTTTTATGCTACTCACACAATGCAATCTAATGGTCCCTACAACCTCATTGTCCATTGGACGCAGGAATTCGGCTTCGTACTATAACAAAAGGTCATAGGGTGATTCATACAGGTGGGCTGTGACGATTTCAAACGGCTCAGGTGGGTGGGAAACTAGGTTTCCCGCCGCATACCTGAGTATGAGTAAATAATAGAAATGGACATAAACTTCTTATGTCCATAACTATCCGCACGAGCGATTAATACGCTCCAAACCAACACCGGAATATTGCTATTTAAATACTCTTCCGATGGGTACCAAACACTGCTGTATGATTCCTGTTAGACCCTTAGCACAATACAAAGAGGGATTCCTCCGCTCAGGGACATTCCATATTAACCAAACTTTCAGAATCTATCAAAGGGATCATGGTCTACAAACTACATTAATTGTGAAAATATGTAACGATTGGGTCGCACGCTACGACTACATACTCTTTACCGTAAATACGCATACCGATGCGAGCGGGTGCACGCATCAGCGGGTATGCGCTATCACGGGAAAGCGCACGCATGCGCAGCGCGGACCAGCGTGAGGTGCAAATATGGCAGCGTGTATAGGGATATTTTTCTGACTTTGACACAGGGACAAAAATGCTCTCCACCTGGACTTCCCTCTTAATATATGTGGTGTCACCTGTGTTGAACTATTTAATTTGATAAGAAAGGTATTTCAACACGGGTGGCTGCAATCATAAATTAAGAAGGAAATCTTGGTAAAGAGCATTGTGGGGTTAAGGTTATAGATGCACGTCAATGGGTCATGTTGGGATGTATGGATTTTGTATATTAAATTTAAACCAATGGTGTAATTAGATTTAAACTAATAGTTTAATAATGCCCGAGTACTGTTTATAGCTCCACCTAATTGAAAACAACTATTTTATAACATTTTATTGTAGTGGAACAAAGACAACTTAAACAACCTTAAAATACACATTGTTCATATAAAATCTATAATTTATCTTGTCACCTGCAAGAATAGCAGCAGCCTCTGTACTACTTACACACTGGGACAGGACTCTGGAGAAGTGTGTGTGTGTGTGTGTGTGTGTCTAGACCTTCATTAGATAACAGATTACACAGGACCCAGTTGGGGAGGAGGAGAAGCTGGAATCCCTAGGTTACTTACAGCTCTCTCCATCTCTCCTCTGGTTTGAAAGCTCTGTCGGTATCTCATGAAAACTGATACTCCTGTGTCCTTGCCTGCACTGCATATGGTTCTGCCCGCATTCTGGCTGCTTGGTGCCAGGTTCTGCTGTTGCATAAGGGGAAAGGCTAGTGATGTCAGTGTGCTCCACCTGGGGGGGGCCCTGGGGTGCATTATGCCCCCCCCCCCCCCCCTTCAATCTGGATATGCATGCAGGGAATCTGAGGTCTTTATAATTACAGTAGCTGACATTGCAGTCATTTGTGCGTCCAGTCACTGTTGCCATTAATATAATACGGGTGTAGTATGGTATGCCGGCGGTCGGCATACTGAAGACCACCCATATAATACATCAGGATCAAAAAGTAGGCCATTTAGCATCATAAGGTCCGTTTGCAATGTACATACCGGAGCTCGGTAACAATCCGCTCCTGAACAGACTGTGCAGTGGCGACGTACTGTTCCTCTAGCTGATGTGTTGCGGCTTGTATAGTTAGGCATTCCGACCGCTTCTCTGCCAGTTGTGCCTCCACAGCTTCATGCTGCGTCTTTTGTGCCTGGAGCTGGTCATAATGGGAACACTAAATTCAGAACACACTGAACCATCTAAACCTAGCTATTACTTGTATCATAGTCTTCAGTAGCATGAAAATAAGAATTTACTCACCGGTAATTCTATTTCTCGTAGTCCGTAGTGGATGCTGGGAACTCCGTAAGGACCATGGGGAATAGCGGGCTCCGAAGGAGGCTGGGCACTCTAGAAAGATTTATGACTACCTGGTGTGCACTGGCTCCTCCCACTATGACCCTCCTCCAAGCCTCAGTTAGGACACTGTGCCCGGACGAGCAGACATAATAAGGAAGGATTTAGAATCCCGGGTAAGACTCTTACCAGCCACACCAATCACACCGTACAACTCGTGATACTATATCCAGTTTGACAGTATGAAAACAACTGAGCCTCTCAACAGATGGCTCAACAATAACCCTTTAGTTAACAATAACTATTTACAAGTATTGCAGACAATCTGCACTTGGGATGGGCGCCCAGCATCCACTACGGACTACGAGAAATAGAATTACCGGTGAGTAAGTTCTTATTTTCTCTAACGTCCTAGTGGATGCTGGGAACTCCGTAAGGACCATGGGGATTATACCAAAGCTCCCAAACGGGCGGGAGAGTGCGGATGACTCTGTAGCACCGAATGAGAGAACTCCAGGTCCTCCTCAGCCAGGGTATCAAATTTGTAGAATTTTGCAAACGTGTTTGCCCCTGACCAAGTAGCTGCTCGGCAAAGTTGTAAAGCCGAGACCCCTCGGGCAGCCGCCCAAGATGAGCCCACCTTCCTTGTGGAATGGGCATTTACAGATTTTGGCTGTGGTATGCCTGCCACAGAATGTGCAAGCTGAATTGTACTACAAATCCAGCGAGCAATAGACTGCTTAGAAGCAGGAGCACCCAGCTTGTTGGGTGCATACAGGATAAACAGCGAGTCAGAGTTTCTGACTCCAGCCGTCCTGGAAACATATATTTTCAGGGCCCTGACAACGTCTAGCAACTTGGAGTCCTCCAATTCACTAGTAGCCGCCGGCACCACAATAGGCTGGTTCAGGTGAAACGCCGACACCACCTTAGGAAGAAATTGGGGACGAGTCCTCAATTCTGCCCTATCCATATGGAAAATCAGATAAGGGCTTTTACATGATAAAGCCGCCAATTCTGACACTCGCCTGGCTGAAGCCAAGGCCAATAACATGACCACTTTCCACGTGAGATATTTTAGATCCACGGTTTTTAGTGGCTCAAACCAATGTGATTTTAAGAAAACTCAACACCACGTTGAGATCCCAAGGTGCCACAGGGGGCACAAACGGGGGCTGAATATGCAGCACTCCTTTCACAATGTCTGAACTTCAGGTACTGAAGCTAATTCTTTTTGAAAGAAAATCGACAGAGCCGAGATCTGTACTTTAATGGAGCCTAGACTTAGGCCCATATTCACTCCTGCTTGCAGGAAATGTAGAAATCGACCTAGTGGAAATTCCTCTGTTGGGGCCTTTTTGGCCTCGCACCATGCAACATATTTCCGCCACATGCGGTGATAATGCTTTGCCGTAACATCTTTCCTGGCTTTAATAAGCGCAGGAATGACTTCTTCCGGAATACCTTTTTCCTTCAGGATCCGGCGCTCAATCGCCATGCCGTAAAACGCAGCCGCGGTAAGTCTTGGAACAGACAGGGCCCCTGCTGAAGCAGGTCCTGTCTGAGCGGCAGAGGCCATGGGTCCCCTGATATCATTTCCTGAAGTTCCGGGTACCAAGCCCTTCTTGGCCAATCCGGAACTACGAGTATCGTTCTTACTCCTCGCCATCTTATTATTCTCAGTACCTTTGGTATGAGAGGCAGAGTAGGGAACACATAAACCGACTGGTACACCCACGGTGTCACTAGAGCGTCCACAGCTATCGCCTGAGGGTCCCTTGACCTGGCGCAATATCTCTTTAGCTTTTTGTTGAGGTGGGACGCCATCATGTCCACCTGTGGCCTTTCCCAACGGTTTACCAACAGCAGGAAGACTTCTGGATGAAGTCCCCACTCTCCCGGGTGTAGGTCGTGTCTGCTGAGGAAGTCTGCTTCCCAGTTGTCCACTCCCGGAATGAACACTGCTGACAGTGCTAGTACGTGATTTTCCGCCCATCGGAGAATCCTTGTGGCTTCTGCCATTGCCATCCTGCTTCTTGTGCCGCCCTGTCGGGTCACATGGGCGACTGCCGTGATGTTGTCTGACTGTATCAGTACCGGCTGGTTTTGAAGCAGGGGTCTTGCCTGACTTAGGGCATTGTAAATGGCCCTCAGTTCCAGAATTTATATGTAGGGAAGTCTCCTGACTTGACCATAGGCCCTGGAAGTTTCTTCCCTGTGTGACTGCTCCCCAGCCTTGAAGGCTGGCATCCGTGGTCACCAGGACCCAGTCCTGTATGCCGAAACTGTGGCCCTCTAGAAGATGAGCACCCTGCATCCACCACAGTAGAGACACCCTGGTCCTTGGAGACAGGGTTATCATTTGATGCATTTGAAGATGCGATCCCGACCACTTATCTAAGAGGTCTCACTGGAAGGTCCTCGCATGGAACCTGCCGAATGGAATTGCTTCGTATGAAGCCACCATTTTTCCCAGGACTCGTGTGCAACGATGCACCGATACCCTTTTTGGTTTTAGGAGGTCTCTGACTAGAGATGACAGCTCCTTGGCTTTCTCCTGCGGGAGAAACACTTTTTTCTGTTCTGTGTCCAAAATCATCCCCAGGAACAGTAAGCGAGTGGAAGGAACCAGCTGTGACTTTGGAATGTTCAGAATCCAGCCATGCTGTTGTAGCACCTCCTGAGATAGTGCTACTCCGACCAGTAACTGCTCCCTGGACCTTGCCTTTATAAGGAGATCGTCCAAGTATGGGATAAATAAAAAAACTCCCTTTTTTTTTTTGAAGGAGTATCATCATTTCTGCCATTACCTTGGTAAACACCCTCGGTGCCGTGGACAGTCCAAACGGTAGTATAAATAGGGACATGCAGGTAAGCATCCTTGATGTCCAGGGATACCATGTAATCCCCCTCGTCCAGGCTTGCAATAACCGCCCTGAGCGATTCCATCTTGAACTTTGTTATGTAAGTGTTCAAGGATTTCCATTTTAAAAAGGGTCTCACCGAACCGGCTGGTTTCGGTACCACAAACAGTGTGGAATAGTAACCCCGTCCTTGTTGAAGTAGGGGCACCTTGACTATCACCTGCTGGGAATACAGCTTGTGAATTGCCTCTAGCACAGCCTCCCTGCCTGAGGGAGTTGTCGGCAAGGCAGATTTGAGTAAACGGCGGGGGGGAGACGCCTCGACTTACAGCTTGTACCCCTGAGATACTACTTGAAGGATCCAGGGATCCACCTGTGAGCGAGCCCACTGATCGCTGACATTTTTGAGGCGGCCCCCCACCGTACCTGGCTACGCCTGTGGAGCCCCCGCGTCATGCGGTGGACTCAGAGGAAGCAGGGGAAGAATTTTGATTCTGGGAACTGGCTGCTGGTGCAGCTTTTTCCCTCTTCCCTCGTTTGACCCGCCTGCTTTTTTGAAGCCGAAAGGACTGTATCTGATAATACAGTGCGTTTCTTAGGCTGTGAGGAAACCTGAGGTAAAATATTTTCATCCCAGCTGTTGCTGTGGATACGAGGTCCCAGAGACCATCCCCAACCAATTCCTCACCCTTATAAGGCTCTGTGTGCCTTTTAAAGTCAGCATCACCTGTCCAGTGTTGGGTCTCCAATACCCTCCTGACAGAATGGACATTGCAATAATTCAGGATGCCAGCCGGCAAAATATTCCTCTGTGCATCCCTCATATATAAGACGACGTCTTATGTTCGCAAAATAGTATCCCTGTTTGAAAGGGGTACAGACCACGCTGCAGCAGTCTGCAGGTCTCAGTCTAGTATCTGAGTGTGTAATTACAGACTTCAGGATAGCCTCCTGCTATTTATCAGCAGGTACCTTCAAAGTGGCCGTATCCTAAGACGGCAGTGCCACCTTGACAAACGTGTGAGCGCCTTATCCACCCTAGGGGATATCTCCCAGCGTAACTTATCCTCTGGCGGGAAAGGGTACGCCATCAGTAACTTGTTAGAAATTACCAGTTTCTTATCGGGGAAACCCACGCTTTTTCACACTTCATTCACTCATTTGATGGGGGAACAAAACACTGCCTGCTTTTTCTCCCCACACATAAAACCCTTTGTTTTTAGTGGTACTTGGGTTAATGTCAGAAATGTGTAACACATTTTATATTGCCGGGATCATGTAACGGATGTTCCTAGTGGATTGTGTATATGTCTCAACCTCGTCGACACTGGAGTCAGACTCCGTGTCGACATCTGTGTCTGCCATCTGAGGGAGCGTTGATGGCCTTTGAGACGTCTGGGCAGGCGCGGGCTGAGAAGCCGGCTGTCCCATAGCTGTTACGTCATCCAGCCTTTTATGTAAGGAGTTGACACTGTCGGTTAATACCTTCCACCTATCCATCCACTCTGGTGTCGGCCCACAGGGGCGACATCTCATTTATCGGCATCTGCTCCGCCTCCACATAAGTCTCCTCATCAAACATGTCGACACAGCCGTACCGACACACCGCACACACACAAGGAATGCTCCAATGAGGACAGGACCCACAAAAGCCCTTTGGGGGGACAGAGTGAGAGTATGCCAGCACACACCAGAGCGCTATATAATGCAGGGACTAACTGAGTTATGTCCCCTATAGCTGCTTTTATATAATTTATACTGCGCCTAAATTTAGTGCCCCCCCTCTCTGTTTTAACCCTGTTCTGTAGTGTAGACTGCAGGGGAGAGCCAGGGAGCTTCCCTCCAACGGAGATGTGAGGGAAAAATGGCGCCAGTGTGCTGAGGAGATAGGCTCCGCCCCTTTTTCGCGGACTTTTCTCCCGCATTTTTATGGAATCTGGCAGGGGTTAATATACATCCATATAGCCCTGGGGGTTATATGTGATGTATTTTTGCCAGCCAAGGTGTTTATATTGCTGCTCAGGGCGCCCCCCCCCAGCGCCCTGCACCCTCAGTGACCGGAGTGTGTGGTGTGCATGAGGAGCAATGGCGCACAGCTGCAGTGCTGTGCGCTACCTTGGTGAAGACTGATGTCTTCTGCCGCCGTTTTTCCGGACCTCTTCTTGCTTCTGGCTCTGTAAGGGGGACGGCGGCGCGGCTCCGGGACCGAACACCAAGGACTGGGCCTGCGGTCGATCCCTCTGGAGCTAATGGTGTCCAGTAGCCTAAGAAGCCCAATCCGGCTGCAAGCAGGCGAGTTCGCTTCTTCTCCCCTTAGTTTCTCGCTGCAGTGAGCCTGTTGCCAGCAGGTCTCACTGAAAATAAAAAAACCTAAATCTATACTTTCTTTCTAAGGGCTCAGGAGAGCCCCTAGTTGCATCCAACCTCGGCCGGGCACAAGATCTAACTGAGGCTTGGAGGAGGGTCATAGTGGGAGGAGCCAGTGCACACCAGGTAGTCATAAATCTTTCTAGAGTGCCCAGCCTCCTTCGGAGCCCGCTATTCCCCATGGTCCTTACGGAGTTCCCAGCATCCACTAGGACGTTAGAGAAATAAAAGTGGCATTAACATCAAGTATGTTGTGTCTATAGGCTAGACTGAAGATTTATTATCTATCACATAATGCTGCTATTGTCTGTCTAGCACATACTCAGTAGAGAGCTGCTAGAAGGCCCCACCCCCTCCCCTCCCAGCTCTCACTGGCTGCCTGCTAGACACAGCGCTGGGGATGAGAGAGATGGGGGAGGGCTTAAGGCTGGATAGACAATACATAGGGCGGTATAAGGCCAGAGAGACGTGTGACATGAAGCTGGAAAGACGTGGGGGGCATGGTGCTAGAAGTCTACAAAGGAAGCATGAGGCCGGAGAAACAGAGAGTATGAGGTTGCAGACAGGCCGTTTTAAGAGGAGGGGTCAATATGCCACTGTGTTACAAATGAGCAAGTTATGGGGGTTATGTTTGGGTTACAGCCCTTATAATCAAATCACGGCAATAACCCGGCTTTTAGCGGCAATGGAAAGGGGGTAAAATGAATCTATCCTGCATCTGGCTTCCACAGTCATACTACGCCACCTCTATAGAAAGGCCAATGGCTTCAATACTGATGAGTGATAATGCTCTGTCTTACTTTAGTCACAAAGAGTTTCCCAGGGGCGATTTAAGAGAGGAGAGGACCCGCGTGTAGCCTCCATTGCAGGCCCTCTCCGTCTACTGCGCATGCGCAGATCTCCGGGAACATGGCACCCGCACCTTGTTCTCAGGGGCATCTCCAGTGCCCATGCGCAAACCACTAGGAAATGGCCACGGTGGCGATTCTCCAAGTGATTTCTATCCATAGTGCATGGCCGCTGCCAGAATCTGGTGGGGTAAGTAGAATATATGGGTGCGGTGTGTGCGGAGTGGGCCCCCCTGGACCCAGGGGCCCGTGTGCACCGCACACGCTGTTTCCACGCCTACAGCTATACCTCTAATCTAACAGTCATTGGCTACATTATATTTGTGTTCCCCACAACTCCCTTGGCCTGGGCCATGTCTACCTTTTATTTCAAGTCAATGTTCATAACTTGCTTGTATTAGGATCCCCTTCATTATATCAGTGCTGTGCGGGCAGGTGAGGCAGAGCCTCTACGGTCATACTCCAGTATACTCCAGAGTTTTGTCCAGCCATTTTCCTCACCGCACGTCACTGCATTATGGGCCTTCAGTGGTGGATGCTAGGGCTGCGAAAACGCAGATTGGCCAATTTTGGACGTCTGCGCAAGCGCAGCATTTGCAGAGCACAGACATTTACATTGCAAAGGATGGATGCGATCGCAATTTGATTGACAGGTGGCGTGTGTTCAGGGCAGCGATGCAGCATTGGGGGGGGGGGGGGGGAGTGGATCAGGAAACACAGGCGTGTCATGGCTATTTTTGGGGCGGCCCGATGACATTGCCTGCATTTCCTGCAATCGGAAACATTGTGGCGTATGCAAGGGGTTGTACTCTATTTGGGCTCCTGCAACGCAGGGCAGCGCCACACATGCTGGGTGACCCTCAGCATGCAATCTGACCCTTAGCAGTGTTTGCTAACCCCCTATATACTGGTGCTCTCTAAGTCACATGGCCCAACATTATATTCCTGGCACCAGCAATGGCTCAGCGTACTATCCTTTGCACCAGATAAGGCTGGTTTTCTCCTAATTACTGTAGCACCAGATGCACGAACTAGAGACAGATCTGGCAGCTAATGTATACGCTGCACTCTCTGCTGTTTGTACTACAAAAGTGGGTACCAATGGAATCTCCCTACAACTCTATACGCCCTCTCAGACAAGGCCTTGAATCTTTTTATTGTCAGGAGGAGCTGACCCTCCCTGTGTGCTGAGAAGTGTCCTGCCCTGACATAGAACAAATCACTGTGCTATTGTGAGGAGGCAGACGTTATTACTTGTTTCTGCAGGAGGAGGAGGTCTCGGTCTTTCTCCTTTATCCTGTGCATGGTACTGTGCAATTCTGGAAGAATGGTCTTCTGTTCCTCCTCTTTATGTGCCAGATCTTGTGTAGAAACATCTGCCAACTTCTTCAGCTGTATCACATCCTCCACCAAGACCCTCTTTTCACGAATATTGGAATCTGAGCGTTAGAAAGAATACGGACATTTAATTACCTGACACGTGGACATCTTTATTTGGGAACCTACAAATCTCCATGTTCATTATCTTACTCAGAACATTGTCATGTTGCAGATAGATCTTTTACTCTGTAAGACCACAGAAACAATTCTCTTTACCAGCTCAAGTCTTCTCCCTTTCAGTAATTACACACATCCAAAGACAGTCTCTCCCATACAGCCATCTCCATTGCCAAGTTACAAACAAATCCTTGGGCTATAAACAGATGTGTGGCCATGTACTCCAGACGGCCACACATCTTGTCACAATATCTATGCCACACACACACATGGAGTATGTCTGACTGTAGGTGCTGCGTCACTATAGTGGTCCAGGGGGCAGGCTTGCATATGCCCCATGAGTAGCTGCTGCAGTATACTTATTAAATGTGAACGCTATTAATTTGATGTTGGGGCTGGTTGAAGTGGCATTATTCAGAGTTGTTAGCAAACCAAAAAAAGCACACTAATGGACAAAGCCATGCTGCACTGCAGGTGGGGCAGATGTAACATGTGCAGAGAGATTAGATTGTTGGGGGGGGGGGGGGTTCAAACTGAAATTTAAATTGCAGTGTAAAAATACAGCAGCCAGTATTTACCCTGCACGGAAACAATATAACCCACCCAAATCTAACTCTCTCTGCACATGTTACATCTGCAGTGCACATGGTTTTGCCCAATTGCTAACAACTCTGAGTAACCCCCATAGGTATTTGCATTAAATATGAATGATATTAACTGTTATCAGGACCAGTAGGGAAGGAAATATCCATATTTATTAAGTATGAATGCAATCTAATGTGCAGTCTGATTTGCTGGCGCGCTTTTTATTAAACATATAATCTATTAATTTAATATTGTGGCTGGCTTGGAACAATCATTAAACATGGGTGCTATTGATTTAATGCTGGAACTGGTTGGCCAGAGGGAGGCCGAGTTTCCAGGTGAATAGTGGGGGTCATTCAGACCTGATCGCATGCTGCATTTTTTCGCAGCCATGCGATCGGGTCTGAACTGCGCATGCGTGTGACCCGAAATGCGCAAGAGCGTGGGCCACCGGCGGCGGCCGTCGCCGTGCAGCGACGAATCTTACGAAGAAACGGCGTTTGTGGGCGGCAACTAAACATTTTCTGGGAGTGTCCGGAAAAACGAAGGCGTGCCCGGCCGTTTCCTGACGTCAGCAACATTCTGGATCATCGCAGCAGCTGATTAAGTCCTGGGCTGTGCAGAAACTGCACAAACTTTTGTTTGTACAGCTGACTGCACAGCCGATCGCACCCCTGCACAGCGATTACCCCTTCCCCTGTAGGCGGAGATCACCTGGTCACAGCAGTGCAAAAAATAGCCTGCGTGCGATCAGGTCTGAATTAGGCCCAGTGTTCTTCCCTTACAGTACTTGCAGTATGCAGCATTGAGCAAGGTCTGATGGCAAGAGCTGGGTGGATTGGTCTGCTGAAAACTAAAAGCTGGACACACCTGTGCACTTCATGTTACATCCACATGAGGAGAACCACCTGTGTCCCTGATATGCAGAATATCCCTATTAAGGTCAAACTGAACTTGCCTACTTTTCCAGAATTTCTGGTATCCTGGGAGAGTAGCCAATCCTCCCGGATCCCTCCCACTACTTCCATAAAGTGGGCAGGGCGTTGCTGGTGCAATTTGCTATGTACTGCATAATCACCGCCCTGCTACCTGCAACGTAGTGCTGCGAATCGCTGTATTATGTTATGTGGGGCGGGGCCACAACTAATTTATCAGCACCATGTTTCCAGGTTTTCTTTAGGGTTTACTGCTCTTTTTAAATTTTCTTCTAAAATATTTCTAATTTACTTTATTTCACTCGTGCTTATCTTTGTTTCTTCATTCAAATCAACACGAACAAAAAAAAAGGTAAATAAAAATTGAAAAATGCAAAAGTGTATACTGCTGTATATACTAATGTGCTGTGTTCTATGGGCCTGATTCATCTTTGTAAGTAAAGCAAAAAAGCAATCAACTGGGCAAAGGCATGCTGCAGGTGGGGCAGATGTAACATGTGCAGAGAGATTTAGATTTGGGTGGGGTGTGTTCAAACTGATATCTAAATTGCAGTGCACAGATAAAGCTGTCTTAACATTTGTGGGCTACATGCAAATGCAGCCAGTATTTACCTTGCACAGAAAGAAATATAACTGTATTTGCTCCCCTTGCATGGCAACATGGTTTATTCCAGACATGTTAGTTTTGTTTTTTTTGCTTTACTTAAAAACATGAATCAGGCCCAATGTTCCAAATAAAAGGTGACTGTGTGTCCATAATGAATGAATATGCTGAACTGGTCGTTAGTTCATTATAACAAGCCTGAAAACACAGGAGTCCCTGCAGTAATCTGCCCTTATCACACTGCATTTTGCATACCTCCCAACATGACCCTTTCCAAGAGGGACACGATGCTCTGCTTCTGGACTTTCCTCTTAATTTGTGATTGCCAGCACCTGTTTTGAACAGGTTAATAGATAAGAAAGGTGTTTCAGCACAGGTGAGGGCAATCATACATTAAGAGGGAAGTCCAGGAGCAGAGCAGAGCATTCTGTCCCTTCTGGAGAGGGTCATGTTGGGAGGTATGATTTTGTTTCATGTCTGTGAAAACTGCGGAAACAATGGCTGAGACAGGGCAGGTGGTTCTTGTACCCCCGATCAGACATTCAGTGTATATTCAGGGCACACCCACCATTTAAGACAAAGACAGAGGAGGATAAACAAAGAGTTCTCCAGCTGCATAGTGAGAATACCTGAGACATCCTGCAGGTGTCTGCGTAGAGCCTCCACCTCTCCCCTCACAGCGCACATACTGGTCTCTTTCATACTCAGTTCCACCTGCATGATGTTTATCTGAGACTGCAAGCTCTAAAATATAGACACAGCAGATCAAGTATTTTCAGCATTACTATGAAGCACCTATGTAACACATGGCTCTCCAGGTGAACTGCAAATGCCACCATGACCTGCAGTGTTCTCTATATAGCAATGGCACAGCCAGGCCTGAGCTATAGGAATGTGTATAATGTATATGTAAAGCAATGTGCTCAGTGATAACACTGGGGAGAGGATGTGTGAGCGGTGTTTTCAGGGGATAAGCTGTGTGTTCAGTACTTGGGCAGAATTCTATGTCCGGAAGTGACAGAGGTTACTGTGTGCAGTGGCAGGGAATGGGGACAGAGTGTTACGTGTACAATGAATAAGGACCGTGCCTGCAGGAGCTGTGTGTGCAGTGGCTGGGAATGGGGACAGAGTGTTACGTGTACAGTGAATAAGGACAGTGCCTGCAGGAGCTGTGTGTGCAGTGGCTGGGAATGGGGATAGAGTGTTACGTGTACAATGAATAAGGACCGTGCCTGCAGGAGCTGTGTGTGCAGTGGCTGGGAATGGGGACAGAGTGTTACGTGTACAGTGAATAAGGACAGTGCCTGCAGGAGCTGTGTGTGCAGCGGCTGGGAATGGGGACAGAGTGTTACGTGTACAATGAATAAGGACAGTGCCTGCAGGAGCTGTGTGTGCAGTGGCTGGGAATGGGGACAGAGTGTTACGTGTACAATGAATAAGGACAGTGCCTGCAGGAGCTGTGTGTGCAGTGGCTGGGAATGGGGATAGAGTGTTACATGTACAATGAATAAGGACCGTGCCTGCAGGAGCTGTGTGTGCAGTGGCTGGGAATGGGGACAGAGTGTTACGTGTACAGTGAATAAGGACAGTGCCTGCAGGAGCTGTGTGTGCAGCGGCTGGGAATGGGGACAGAGTGTTACGTGTACAATGAATAAGGACAGTGCCTGCAGGAGCTGTGTGTGCAGTGGCTGGGAATGGGGATAGAGTGTTACGTGTACAATGAATAAGGACAGTGCCTGCAGGAGCTGTGTGTGCAGTGGCTGGGAATGGGGACAGAGTGTTACGTGTACAATGAATAAGTACAGTGCCTGCAGGAGCTGTGTGTGCAGTGGCTGGGAATGGGGACAGAGTGTTACGTGTACAATGAATAAGGCCCGTGCCTGCAGGAGCTGTGTGTGCAGTGGCTGGGAATGGGGACAGAGTGTTACGTGTACAATGAATAAGGACAGTGCCTGCAGGAGCTGTGTGTGCAGTGGCTGGGAATGGGGACAGAGTGTTACGTGTACAATGAATAAGGACAGTGCCTGCAGGAGCTGTGTGTACAGTGGCTGGGAATGGGGACAGAGTGTTACGTGTACAATGAATAAGGCCCGTGCCTGCAGGAGCTGTGTGTGCAGTGGCTGGGAAAGGGGACAGAGTGTTACGTGTACAGTGAATAAGGACAGTGCCTGCAGGAGCTGTGTGCGCAGTGGCTGGGAATGGGGACAGATTGTTACGTGTACAATGAATAGGGGCAGTGCCTGCAGGAGCTGTGTGTGCAGTGGCTGGGAATGGGGACAGAGTGTTACGTGTACAATGAATAAGGCCCGTGCCTGCAGGAGCTGTGTGTGCAGTGGCTGGGAAAGGGGACAGAGTGTTACGTGTACAGTGAATAAGGACCGTGCCTGCAGGAGCTGTGTGTGCAGTGGCTGGGAATGGGTACAGAGTGTTACGTGTACAATGAATAAGGACTGTGCCTGCAGGAGCTGTGTGTGCAGTGGCTGGGAATTGGGACAGAGTGTTACGTGTACAATGAATAAGGACAGTGCCTGCAGGAGCTGTGTGTGCAGTGGCTGGGAATGGGGATAGAGTGTTACGTGTACAATGAATAAGGACAGTGCCTGCAGGAGCTGTGTGTGCAGTGGCTGGGAATGGGGACAGAGTGTTACGTGTACAATGAATAAGGACAGTGCCTGCAGGAGCTGTGTGT
The DNA here is from genome assembly GCF_028390025.1 of Pseudophryne corroboree. NCBI lineage: Eukaryota > Metazoa > Chordata > Amphibia > Anura > Myobatrachidae > Pseudophryne > Pseudophryne corroboree. The sequence goes on from NC_086448.1 coordinate 720,781,789, forward strand.
GCAGTGGCTGGGAATGGGGACAGAGTGTTACGTGTACAATGAATAAGGACAGTGCCTGCAGGAGCTGTGTGTGCAGTGGCTGGGAATGGGGACAGAGTGTTACGTGTACAATGAATAAGCACCGTGCCGGCAGGAGCTGTGTGTGCAGTGGCTGGGAATGGGTACAGAGTGTTACGTGTACAATGAATAAGGACTGTGCCTGCAGGAGCTGTGTGTGCAGTGGCTGGGAATTGGGACAGAGTGTTACGTGTACAATGAATAAGGACAGTGCCTGCAGGAGCTGTGTGTGCAGTGGCTGGGAATGGGGATAGAGTGTTACGTGTACAATGAATAAGGACAGTGCCTGCAGGAGCTGTGTGTGCAGTGGCTGGGAATGGGGATAGAGTGTTACGTGTACAATGAATAAGGACAGTGCCTGCAGGAGCTGTGTGTGCAGTGGCTGGGAATGGGTACAGAGTGTTACGTGTACAATGAATAAGGACTGTGCCTGCAGGAGCTGTGTGTGCAGTGGCTGGGAATGGGGATAGAGTGTTACGTGTACAATGAATAAGGACAGTGCCTGCAGGAGCTGTGTGTGCAGTGGCTGGGAATTGGGACAGAGTGTTACGTGTACAATGAATAAGGACCGTGCCTGCAGGAGCTGTGTGTGCAGTGGCTGGGAATGGGGATAGAGTGTTACATGTACAATGAATAAGGACCGTGCCTGCAGGAGCTGTGTGTGCAGTGGCTGGGAATGGGGACAGAGTGTTACGTGTACAACATACTTACCGACATTCTGGTTGCTCTCTGCGGGAGAGAGCAGCCAGGTCGGCTCAACAGGCGGGATGGACAGCGCTGTGACGTAAGGAGTGGGTGGGCCGGAGGTGGTCTGGGGGCGGAGCAAGGGCGGGGTTACGGTGACACCTCCTTTAAGCCACGACCGACATTCTGGCTGCTCTATGCGGGAGAGAGCAGCCAGGTCGGCTCAACAGGCGGGACAGGGAGCGCTGTGACGTAAGGAGTGGGTGGGCCGGAGGCGGAGCAAGGGCGGGGTTACGGTGACACCTCCTTTAAGCCATGCCCCTGGTCTGTAATGCCGCGATCACCGGCATTACACTGCAGGGGGCGTGGCTATGATGACGCGATTCAGCATGAATTGCGTCATCGACTGCCCGGACCGCCCACTTTACACACAATGCGGGCTGATGGGCAGGGGGGACCCCTCAAATCGGGAGACTTGCCTGCTCTTCCGGGGGGCCGGGAGGGTCACCCGATTTTCGGGAGCCTCCCGGTCATTCCGGGAGAGTAGGCAAGTATGGTGTACAATGAATAAGGGCAGTGCCTGCAGGAGCTGTGTGTGCAGTGGCTGGGAATGGGAACAGACTTACAGAGTGTTACGTGTACAATGAATAAGGACAGTGCCTGCAGGAGCTGTGTGTGCAGTGGCTGGGAATGGGGACAGAGTGTACCATGTACAATGAATAAGGGTAGTGCCTGCAGGAGCTGTGTGTGCAGTGGCTGGGAATGGGGACAGAGTGTTACGTGTACAATGAATAAGGCCCGTGCCTGCAGGAGCTGTGTGTGCAGTGGCTGGGAATGGGGACAGAGTGTTACGTGTACAATGAATAAGGCCCGTGCCTGCAGGAGCTGTGTGTGCAGTGGCTGGGAAAGGGGACAGAGTGTTACGTGTACAGTGAATAAGGACCGTGCCTGCAGGAGCTGTGTGTGCAGTGGCTGGGAATAGGGACAGAGTGTTACGTGTACAATGAATAAGGACCGTGCCTGCAGGAGCTGTGTGTGCAGTGGCTGGGAATGGGGACAGAGTGTTACGTGTACAATGAATAAGCACTGTGCCGGCAGTAGCTGTGTGTGCAGTGGCTGGGAATGGGTACAGAGTGTTACGTGTACAATGAATAAGGACCGTGCCTGCAGGAGCTGTGTGTGCAGCGGCTGGGAATTGGGACAGAGTGTTACGTGTACAATGAATAAGGACCGTGCCTGCAGGAGCTGTGTGTGCAGTGGCTGGGAATGGGGACAGAGCGTTACGTGTACAGTGAATAAGGACCGTGCCTGCAGGAGCTGTGTGTGCAGTGGCTGGGAATGGGGATAGAGTGTTACATGTACAATGAATAAGGACCGTGCCTGCAGGAGCTGTGTGTGCAGTGGCTGGGAATGGGGACAGAGTGTTACGTGTACAACATACTTACCGACATTCTGGTTGCTCTCTGCGGGAGAGAGCAGCCAGGTCGGCTCAACAGGCGGGATGGACAGCGCTGTGACGTAAGGAGTGGGTGGGCCGGAGGCGGTCTGGGGGCGGAGCAAGGGCGGGGTTACGGTGACACCTCCTTTAAGCCACGACCGACATTCTGGCTGCTCTATGCGGGAGAGAGCAGCCAGGTCGGCTCAACAGGCGGGACAGGGAGCGCTGTGACGTAAGGAGTGGGTGGGCCGAAGGCGGAGCAAGGGCGGGGTTACGGTGACACCTCCTTTAAGCCATGCCCCTGGTCTGTAATGCCGCGATCACCGGCATTACACTGCAGGGGGCGTGGCTATGATGACGCGATTCAGCATGAATTGCGTCATCGACTGCCCGGACCGCCCACTTTACACACAATGCGGGCTGATGGGCAGGGGGGACCCCTCAAATCGGGAGACTTGCCTGCTCTTCCGGGGGGCCGGGAGGGTCACCCGATTTTCGGGAGCCTCCCGGTCATTCCGGGAGAGTAGGCAAGTATGGTGTACAATGAATAAGGGCAGTGCCTGCAGGAGCTGTGTGTGCAGTGGCTGGGAATGGGAACAGACTTACAGAGTGTTACGTGTACAATGAATAAGGACAGTGCCTGCAGGAGCTGTGTGTGCAGTGGCTGGGAATGGGGACAGAGTGTTACGTGTACAATGAATAAGGACAGTGCCTGCAGGAGCTGTGTGTGCAGTGGCTGGGAATGGGGACAGAGTGTTACGTGTACAATGAATAAGTACAGTGCCTGCAGGAGCTGTGTGTGCAGTGGCTGGGAATGGGGACAGAGTGTTACGTGTACAATGAATAAGTACAGTGCCTGCAGGAGCTGTGTGTGCAGTGGCTGGGAATGGGGACAGAGTGTTACGTGTACAATGAATAAGGACAGTGCCTGCAGGAGCTGTGTGTGCAGTGGCTGGGAATGGGGACAGAGTGTTACGTGTACAATGAATAAGGACAGTGCCTGCAGGAGCTGTGTGTGCAGTGGCTGGGAATGGGGACAGAGTGTTACGTGTACAATGAATAAGGACAGTGCCTGCAGGAGCTGTGTGTGCAGTGGCTGGGAATGGGGACAGAGTGTTACGTGTACAATGAATAAGTACAGAGCCTGCAGGAGCTGTGTGTGCAGTGGCTGGGAATGGGGACAGAGTGTTACGTGTACAATGAATAAGTACAGTGCCTGCAGGAGCTGTGTGTGCAGTGGCAGGGAATGGGGATAGAGTGTTACGTGTACAATGAATAAGGACCGTGCCTGCAGGAGCTGTGTGTGCAGTGGCAGGGAATTGGGATAGAGTGTTACGTGTACAATGAATAAGGACAGTGCCTGCAGGAGCTGTGTGTGCAGTGGCTGGGAAAGGGGACAGAGTGTTACGTGTACAGTGAATAAGGACAGTGCCTGCAGGAGCTGTGTGTGCAGTGGCAGGGAATGGGGATAGAGTGTTACGTGTACAATGAATAAGGACAGTGCCTGCAGGAGCTGTGTGTGCAGTGGCTGGGAATGGGGACAGAGTGTTACGTGTACAATGAATAAGGCCCGTGCCTGCAGGAGCTGTGTGTGCAGTGGCTGGGAATGGGGACAGAGTGTTACGTGTACAATGAATAAGGCCCGTGCCTGCAGGAGCTGTGTGTGCAGTGGCTGGGAAAGGGGACAGAGTGTTACGTGTACAGTGAATAAGGACAGTGCCTGCAGGAGCTGTGTGCGCAGTGGCTGGGAATGGGGACAGATTGTTACGTGTACAATGAATAGGGGCAGTGCCTGCAGGAGCTGTGTGTGCAGCGGCTGGGAATGGGGACAGAGTGTTACGTGTACAATGAATAAGGCCCGTGCCTGCAGGAGCTGTGTGTGCAGTGGCTGGGAATGGGGACAGAGTGTTACGTGTACAATGAATAAGGCCCGTGCCTGCAGGAGCTGTGTGTGCAGTGGCTGGGAAAGGGGACAGAGTGTTACGTGTACAGTGAATAAGGACCGTGCCTGCAGGAGCTGTGTGTGCAGTGGCTGGGAATGGGGACAGAGTGTTACGTGTACAATGAATAAGGACCGTGCCTGCAGGAGCTGTGTGTGCAGTGGCTGGGAATGGGGACAGAGTGTTACGTGTACAATGAATAAGCACCGTGCCGGCAGGAGCTGTGTGTGCAGTGGCTGGGAATGGGTACAGAGTGTTACGTGTACAATGAATAAGGACTGTGCCTGCAGGAGCTGTGTGTGCAGTGGCTGGGAATTGGGACAGAGTGTTACGTGTACAATGAATAAGGACCGTGCCTGCAGGAGCTGTGTGTGCAGTGGCTGGGAATGGGGATAGAGTGTTACATGTACAATGAATAAGGACCGTGCCTGCAGGAGCTGTGTGTGCAGTGGCTGGGAATGGGGACAGAGTGTTACGTGTACAACATACTTACCGACATTCTGGTTGCTCTCTGCGGGAGAGAGCAGCCAGGTCGGCTCAACAGGCGGGATGGACAGCGCTGTGACGTAAGGAGTGGGTGGGCCGGAGGTGGTCTGGGGGCGGAGCAAGGGCGGGGTTACGGTGACACCTCCTTTAAGCCACGACCGACATTCTGGCTGCTCTCTGCGGGAGAGAGCAGCCAGGTCGGCTCAACAGGCGGGACAGGGAGCGCTGTGACGTAAGGAGTGGGTGGGCCGGAGGCGGAGCAAGGGCGGGGTTACGGTGACACCTCCTTTAAGCCATGCCCCTGGTCTGTAATGCCGCGATCACCGGCATTACACTGCAGGGGGCGTGGCTATGATGACGCGATTCAGCATGAATTGCGTCATCGACTGCCCGGACCGCCCACTTTACACACAATGCGGGCTGATGGGCAGGGGGGACCCCTCAAATCGGGAGACTTGCCTGCTCTTCCGGGGGGCCGGGAGGGTCACCCGATTTTCGGGAGCCTCCCGGTCATTCCGGGAGAGTAGGCAAGTATGGTGTACAATGAATAAGGGCAGTGCCTGCAGGAGCTGTGTGTGCAGTGGCTGGGAATGGGAACAGACTTACAGAGTGTTACGTGTACAATGAATAAGGACAGTGCCTGCAGGAGCTGTGTGTGCAGTGGCTGGGAATGGGGACAGAGTGTACCATGTACAATGAATAAGGGTAGTGCCTGCAGGAGCTGTGTGTGCAGTGGCTGGGAATGGGGACAGAGTGTTACGTGTACAATGAATAAGGCCCGTGCCTGCAGGAGCTGTGTGTGCAGTGGCTGGGAATGGGGACAGAGTGTTACGTGTACAATGAATAAGGCCCGTGCCTGCAGGAGCTGTGTGTGCAGTGGCTGGGAAAGGGGACAGAGTGTTACGTGTACAGTGAATAAGGACCGTGCCTGCAGGAGCTGTGTGTGCAGTGGCTGGGAATAGGGACAGAGTGTTACGTGTACAATGAATAAGGACCGTGCCTGCAGGAGCTGTGTGTGCAGTGGCTGGGAATGGGGACAGAGTGTTACGTGTACAATGAATAAGCACTGTGCCGGCAGTAGCTGTGTGTGCAGTGGCTGGGAATAGGGACAGAGTGTTACGTGTACAATGAATAAGGACCGTGCCTGCAGGAGCTGTGTGTGCAGTGGCTGGGAATGGGGACAGAGTGTTACGTGTACAATGAATAAGCACTGTGCCGGCAGTAGCTGTGTGTGCAGTGGCTGGGAATGGGTACAGAGTGTTACGTGTACAATGAATAAGGACTGTGCCTGCAGGAGCTGTGTGTGCAGTGGCTGGGAATGGGGACAGAGTGTTACGTGTACAATGAATAAGGACCGTGCCTGCAGGAGCTGTGTGTGCAGTGGCTGGGAATGGGGACAGAGTGTTACGTGTACAATGAATAAGGACCGTGCCTGCAGGAGCTGTGTGTGCAGTGGCTGGGAATTGGGACAGAGTGTTACGTGTACAATGAATAAGGACCGTGCCTGCAGGAGCTGTGTGTGCAGTGGCTGGGAATGGGGACAGAGCGTTACGTGTACAGTGAATAAGGACCGTGCCTGCAGGAGCTGTGTGTGCAGTGGCTGGGAATGGGGATAGAGTGTTACATGTACAATGAATAAGGACCGTGCCTGCAGGAGCTGTGTGTGCAGTGGCTGGGAATGGGGACAGAGTGTTACGTGTACAACATACTTACCGACATTCTGGTTGCTCTCTGCGGGAGAGAGCAGCCAGGTCGGCTCAACAGGCGGGATGGACAGCGCTGTGACGTAAGGAGTGGGTGGGCCGGAGGCGGTCTGGGGGCGGAGCAAGGGCGGGGTTATGGTGACACCTCCTTTAAGCCACGACCGACATTCTGGCTGCTCTATGCGGGAGAGAGCAGCCAGGTCGGCTCAACAGGCGGGACAGGGAGCGCTGTGACGTAAGGAGTGGGTGGGCCGAAGGCGGAGCAAGGGCGGGGTTACGGTGACACCTCCTTTAAGCCATGCCCCTGGTCTGTAATGCCGCGATCACCGGCATTACACTGCAGGGGGCGTGGCTATGATGACGCGATTCAGCATGAATTGCGTCATCGACTGCCCGGACCGCCCACTTTACACACAATGCGGGCTGATGGGCAGGGGGGACCCCTCAAATCGGGAGACTTGCCTGCTCTTCCGGGGGGCCGGGAGGGTCACCCGATTTTCGGGAGCCTCCCGGTCATTCCGGGAGAGTAGGCAAGTATGGTGTACAATGAATAAGGGCAGTGCCTGCAGGAGCTGTGTGTGCAGTGGCTGGGAATGGGAACAGACTTACAGAGTGTTACGTGTACAATGAATAAGGACAGTGCCTGCAGGAGCTGTGTGTGCAGTGGCTGGGAATGGGGACAGAGTGTACCATGTACAATGAATAAGGGTAGTGCCTGCAGGAGCTGTGTGTGCAGTGGCTGGGAATGGGGACAGAGTGTTACGTGTACAATGAATAAGGCCCGTGCCTGCAGGAGCTGTGTGTGCAGTGGCTGGGAATGGGGATAGAGTGTTACATGTACAGTGAATAAGGACAGTGCCTGCAGGAGCTGTGTGTGCAGTGGCTGGGAATGGGGATAGAGTGTTACGTGTACAATGAATAAGGACAGTGCCTGCAGGAGCTGTGTGTGCAGTGGCTGGGAATGGGGATAGAGTGTTACGTGTACAATGAATAAGGACAGTGCCTGCAGGAGCTGTGTGTGCAGTGGCTGGGAATGGGGACAGAGTGTTACGTGTACAATGAATAAGGACAGTGCCTGCAGGAGCTGTGTGTGCAGTGGCTGGGAATGGGGATAGAGTGTTACGTGTACAATGAATAAGGACAGTGCCTGCAGGAGCTGTGTGTGCAGTGGCTGGGAATGGGGATAGAGTGTTACGTGTACAATGAATAAGGACAGTGCCTGCAGGAGCTGTGTGTGCAGTGGCTGGGAATGGGGTCAGCTGCATGTTCAGTGTGCATGTGTCATGACTGCAGGGGGCAGTAGGGGCTCTAGGCAGTCTGTGAACCTCATTTATGCCAATACTTGAATTAATTGCTCCTGCATGAGAATTGTATGTATCTTTGTTGGCGCACAGCCCCTCTCTGTTTCATAGCCGCCATCATTATCATCAGTCCCCACTGCCCATTGCACCAGTGAACATGCACACGTATGCCTGCAGAGAGCACACACCTGTTTATGGAGTGTAACTTGCATGTTTTCGCAAATTCGCAAATGTGCATACTACAAAACCAAGCACATTCAAGTGTGGGCAACAAAGTTTATACACCTTTCATTTGTATCTCCATTTGCAACTGAGTGGGTCGCAGCAATACGAATTCAGACGAGAACTGGCTTGTGGGTTGCATCCTATTTTGAGTGGTGCATATGGTGAGGATATGCCTATATCGGAATCAGTATGATATGCCGGCGCAGGGAATTCTGGCAGTCTTAATACCAATGCCAGTATCCCGCTGATGAGAAGCTCGACAGGGGAAAGGGGTGTTCTCCCCTTTCTCCACCTCCCTAACCCTAATCCCCCCCCCCCCCCCCTCCCAGTAGCCTAACCCTAACCCTCCCCGCCTGACGGGGTTCTAATGGGTGTCGGGATCCCGTCATCAGTATTTCGAATGGCTGGATCTTGACAGCCGCCATCTTGAACGCATCCCCCTATTTCAGCCACCCCGCATGGGATAGGAGTAAGTGCCAATACTAATTATTATGGCTGCAGATGCTTTATGTGTGTGTAGAGGAGTGCAGTGCTCATTTACTTAATGCTCTTCAAAGGAGGTTCATGCGCAGATCTCCCACCATCAGGATGTACATAAGTCATCAGGTTTGCATACATCTCTGACTTAGGCCCAGTGTTCCATTAATATTCACACATGACGTTGCCACCAGCAACATTGCTCAGGAGTGTGTGGTATTTACTAAGGAGAGCCTGGAGTTACATTCAGCAGTGTAGAAGGCAATAAAACACCTCATTCTACAACAAGCCATTTATGGTGGGGATGCACTTGTGTAACTAGTGTTCCATGTTGCTGGATGTTTTACACTCCTCCGAGAAGCGTCCGGTGTTTATACAGCTCTGTTTAAGTTATAGGACAGAAATACTGTACATGGAGATCTCTAAGTTATCTGGCACAAATAAACAGAGAGCACAGCAATGTATACTGCACATAGAGCCAAAGCATGCATCAAGAACACCTTATAACCCTGCTGTTGTATTGCTGTACAGCATATTATTACTCACAGTGTTGTGACAATTCTCACACAGAACAGAAGCATAATATAGATTTATTGTGCCAATAATTTAATAAGTAAAACCAGAATGGTTTTGCTATGTAAATTATTGCCGCTTTAAGGGGGTCATTCAGACCTGATCGCTCGCTAGCAGTTTTACAGCGCTGCGATCAGATAGTCGCCGCCTACAGGGGAGTGTATTTTACCTGTGCAAGTGTGCGAACGCATGTGCAGCCGAGCGGTACAACTAAACTATGTGTAGTTTCTGAACTGCCCAGAACTTACTCAGCCGCTGTGATCACTTCAGCCTGTCCGGGGCCGGAATTGACGTCAGACACCCGCCCTGCAAACGCTTGGACACGCCTGCATTTTTCTACACACTACCAGAAAACGGTCAGTTGCCACCCACAAACGCCTTCTTCCTGTCAATCTCCTTGCGATCGGCTGTGTGAATGGATTCTTCACAAAACCCATCGCACAGCAACGATCCACTTTGTACCCGTGCGACGCGCCTGCGCATTGCGGTGCATACGCACACGCATTTCTGACCTGATCGCAGTGCTGCAAAAAAAGCTAGCGTGTGATCAGGTCTGAATGACCCCCTAAATCTGCAGCCAAGATCGCATGTGCTGCTTCTGAAAACTCAGTCCTTATTACATAACCCCTGTAGGGTTTCCTGTAGAGGTGGATGTAGTCTGTGCTTAAACCATACTTACCTACTTTTGAAAAAGTATTTCAGAGAGGTTATGAAAGTAACACGTATCAGCGCGGATGTGTATGGCTACATCTGAGAGGCACATCATGAAAATGACTTACACCCAAATGTAAATGAGCCCCAAAGTTAGTAAAGGGGGTACTCACGGAGCGATCGCTGCTTAAAATCTAAGCAATCTGACTAGATTGCTTAGATTTTAAGCAGTGATCTCTCCGTGTGTACCCCTCACAGCGATAGCGATGCGCAGGCCCCGCGTATCGCTATCGCTGGTGCTAGATTGGCCAATCTAGAGAGTCGCTCACTTCACCCACTGGGTGAAGTGAGCGCCCCCCACGCACGCTAAGCACACATCGCGCTGTGCTGAACGGAGGGAGAGATGTGTGCTGAGCGGTTCGCTCAGCACACATCTCTCCCACGTTGGCCAGTGAGTACTGGCCTTTAGATCTACTTGTTGAAGAAAAAACACAGATATTTTTCAGGATTCCATTGTGGATTATGTTTTACAAGACGTTCCATATACTGTAAGTGGCCATGACAATCCTTATTTACATTGTGCCTTATAACCAATGCAGGGAAATGGCACTGATGAGACCATTTGAATGTATATATCTCTAATTTCTTTCCCCCCCCCCACCCCCACCCCACCCCAAAGAATATAACCGCTACATAATGAGGTTAAGGTGCAATCAGGGAGATTGCTGGTCTATTCAGGGAGTCAGGGAGATTGCTGTTATTTCAGGGAGCCTCCTGCAGAATGCGAGAGGGTAGGCAATTATGGCTTAAACCATAATCCTAAATCTTAAATTGTGACCAGAGCAATTTGCAGGTCATGAGGAGTTGGCAAAAACACAAGATGTGGTCAGCTCTTCACCTTTTTCTCCAGGACACACTAGAAGTATATGTGCCTGTGTCACACCAGGACATAAGAGTAGTACATGCACCTCTATTACACCTGACCATAACAGTAGTATATGTGGCTGTGTCACACCAGGACACACCAGTAGTATATGCGCCTAGGTTATATCCGACCATAACAGTAGTATATGTGCCTGTGTCACACCAGGACATAAGAGTAGTACATGCACCTCTGTTACACCTGACCATAACAGTAGTATATGTGGCTGTGTCACACCAGGACACACCAGTAGTATATGTGCCTAGGTTACACCTGACCATACCAGTAGTATATGCGCCTGTGCCACACCTGATCACACCAGTAGAATATGTGCTTGTGCCACACCGTGACACACCAGTAGTATATGTGCCTGTGTCACACCAGGACTCACCAGTAGTATATGTGTCTGTGTCACACCAGTAATATGTGCCTGTGTCACACCAGAACACATGTAGTATATATGCCTGTGTTACACCAGAACACATGAGTAATATATATGCCTGTGTTACACCAGAACACATGAGTAGTATATATGCCCGTGTTACACCAGTCCAGGACACATGAGTAGTATATATGCCCGTGTTACACCAGGACACATCAGAAGTATACGTGCCTGTTACACCAGGACACATCAATAGTATACACCGATCAGCCATAACATTAAAACCACTGACAGGTGAAGTGAAATTATCTCATTATAACATCACCCATCAAGAGATATATTAGGCAGCAAGTGAACGGTCAGTTCTTGAAGTTGTTGGGAGCAAGAAAAATGGTTAAGCTTAGGATCTGAGAGACTGACAACAAGGGCCAAATTGTGATGGCTAGACAGCGTCTTGTGGAGTGTTCTCAGTATGCAGTGGTTAGTGGCTACAAAATGGCTCAAGGAAGGACAACCAGTTGAACTTGGTGACAGGGTTATGGGCACTCATCTGGTCCTATCCCACACTATAGTTTGTGCACTACTGTAGTACAAACTGCTGACAAAGTTAATATCAGCTATGAGATAAAGGTGTCAGAACACACAGGGCCTCATAGCTTGCTGCATATGTGGCTACGTAGCCGCAGACTGATCAGAGTGTGTCAACCGCCAAACCATGTACAGTGGGCATGTGAGCTTCAGAACTGGACCGTGGAAGGTGGCCTGGTTTGATGGATCACATTTTCTTTTTCATCCACTAGGGGTCACTGGAGTACTCTTGGGATATGGACGGCTTCCACCGGAAGAAGGCACTGAATAAATTAATTTTTGAAACTACTCCTCCCCTCCATATCCCAGAGTACCTCAGTGTTTTTTCTGTGCTCGACACAGTTAGAAGGCTTGTGGAGTTTGTCCACACTTATTGGAATTTTTTCTTCTACGTTTTTTCATCGATTGCCACATCCCTTCCCCCCTTCCGATAGGCGTGGGTCCGGGATAGTGGAAGCTGCTATAGAGCAGCTGTGGGTGTCAGACCTCTCTAAAAAGAGCTCCCTCACACCACGTGCAGGCTGCCTGCAAGAAGCTGGACGGAGCTTGAACAAGAAGCCCCGTCATAGCCCTCACTACAGGGAGTCCAGGTATGTTGGGTAGGGGCGGTCAGCTTACGCTGCCGCCCCGCTGTGTGGGGAACTGTATTGGGGAGAGCGCTTCCAGCACAGACAACCGCTGACTAGCCCCGCCGTTACCCGGAGTTCACGCGTGCATAGGCCGCTTCACGGCTCTATGCTATGCGCTCTCCGGCTCCCGCTAGCCGCCGCTTCCTGCGCCGCCGCATCTAAAATAGGTTCCCCGCTGTCCCGGAGCCGCGCGTGCATAGGCCGCTCCACGGCCCTATGCTGTGCGCTCTCTGGCTCCTGCTGTCCGCCGCTTCCAGTGCTGCAGCAGCTAAGGAGATCCCCGCTGTCCCTGAGCTACACGTGCATAGGCCGCTCCACGGCTCTATGCTGTGAGCTCTCTGGCTCCCGCTGGCCATCGCTTCCAGCGCCGCAGCAGCTAATGAATCCCCGCTATCCCGGAGCTACACGTGCAAAGGCCGCTCCACGGCTCTATGCTGTGCGTTCCACGGCGCCTCCGGCCCCGTGTACAGGGAGCAGTACACGGAGCTCGGGGGGGTGGGGGTGGGGGAGACACATTAGAAGGTGCAACAGTGATACAGGGTTTTTATTAGGCTATTAAGCCTTGTATCAGAACATGTATTGCAGTTTAGTGAGGTTATTCTGCATTTTTTTTTGTGTTATACTGGAAACTTGGTATTTTAACCATGCTTCCTGTTTTTTCCTGTCTGTTTCCAGGGTTCCTATATTACATCTCTACTAAGGACGCAGGGGTGTTAGGGGAATTTGGGATCAGATTTTTCTTTTCATATTACTGGCGTGCACTGCACTTTGCCAGATATATATATATATATACAAGAACCTTAGTGCTATTTACTGAGTCGTGCAAATTGTCTGTGTGTAGTTTGTATTGTCTGTCTGCATAATGAGTAAGGCACCAGCAAAGTCTAAAAAGCAATTTTCTTGTCATGTCTGTAAAAGTGTGTTGCCTGATAGATCTACCACATGTACAGTATGTTTTGTGAATTCAGCTACAAATACGATTTCCACTCCGGTTTTAAAGCCAGTTTCATCTCCGGACCCTCCATGGGCTATGCTTGCAAATGTCCTGGTTGGATTGCAATCAGAATTGGCCGCCTCTCGTGAAGAGCGGGAGGCGGCAAGATCTGAGTCTAAGATGAGACCGCTAGAGTTACCAGAGGAGTCTCAATCTGGCCAAAAGTCCAAGTCCACCTTGGGTGGAAAGGATAAGTTTCTTTTTTCTTATAATTTGCCAGTTTCTGCGATGCTAGACCTCACTGCGGATGAGTGTGAGGAGGGCGAAATAGACCAGCAGTCAGATAGTGACGATTTTGACAGCCCAGGCATTGATAATCTCATCAGAGCGGTGCGTCAGTCTCTAAAGTTTACAGAAACTGAGGAGCCTCTGACAAATGATGAAGTAGTCTTTACTAAACGACAGATATCTCCGATGTGTTTTCCTGTTTCGGAATCTCTTAATAAAATGTTACTAGAAACACGAAAGAATCCGGATAAACGGTTTTCTATACCTCGCAGATTTAAGTCGAGTTACCCGTTTCCAGAGTCCATGACAGCTATATGGGAGAATCCGCCATTGGTGGATTCGTCCGTATCTAAGCTTACAAGGAAGTTAACCATACCAGTACCAACTGCTACTACGCTTAAAGACCCTGCAGACCGTAAAATAGAAACTATACTAAAGTCCATGTATACAGCAGGAGTGCTGCTGAGACCGGGGTTGGTTGGCATTTGGGTAACTAAGGCGCTAATGGTATGGATAAAAGAACTCAAGTCTGCCCTACAGGACGATCATCTTATACTTCTCGCTGATCAAATCTGGGAAGCTGCTGACTATCTATGTACAGCTTCTACTGACGTCTGTCAGCTCACTTCTCGCCTTTCATCATCGCTAGTCACAGCACGACGAGCACTCTGGCTGCGTTCTTGGCAAGCGGAGGCGGAGGTTAAAAAAGGTATAGAGGCGTTACCTTACGGTGGCGAGAAGCTGTTCGGTCCTGAATTGGACAGATGGATTTCTGAGGCTACGGGAGGAAAGTCTGTTTTTCTACCATTGCCTCCAATGGTACCTAAACGTAAATATTCTGGTCCGGCGTTCAAATCCTTTAGAACTCAGTCCTTTCGTGGGCGGGGCAGAGGAGCGGCCACGTTTGGTAGAAGAGGTCGGGGACGTGGTGCCCAACAAACCAACGCAAGTCGTCAAGACGCTAAGGTCGCCAACAAGCCAGTGGCATGACGGGCTCCCAGCCCATCTCGGATCTCCAATTGTGGGAGCACGTCTTCAGACGTTTCAGGGGGCGTGGCTTCAGACGTCCACAGATGGGTGGATCCGCAATTTAGTGTTAAAAGGTTACAAAATAGAGTTCGATTGTCTTCCGCCAATGCGGTTTTTCAAGACAGGTCTGCCTATGTCGGACGACAAGAAGGCGGTTCTGCAGATTGCCATTCAGTCTCTGCTGAATACTGCAGTTTTGATTCCGGTCCCTGTACAACAACAGGGGCAGGGTTATTATTCCAGTCTGTTTGTGGTACCAAAGCCGGACGGGTCGGTCAGGCCAATATTGAACTTAAAGGGCCTCAATCAGTATGTCACTTACTACAGATTCAAGATGGAATCTCTGCGGTCAGTAATTGCAGGTTTAGAGCCACAGGAATTCATGATTGCGCTGGATCTCAAAGATGCGTACCTACACATTCCGATTTGGCCACCTCATCAGAGGTTCTTGCGGTTTGCAATACGGCGAGACCATTACCAGTTTCAGGCTCTGCCGTTTGGCCTCTCATCAGCGCCTCGGGTATTCACCAAGGTGATGTCGGTGATGATAGCTCATCTCAGATCCATAGGAGTAATAATTGTTCCGTATTTGGACGATTTGCTCATCAAGGCTCCGTCTCAACAGATGCTTCTCCAACAGGCGTTGCTAACATACAATGTACTGGTTCGGCACGGTTGGATAGTCAATTTAAAGAAATCACATCTGATTCCGTCTCAGCGACTTCAATTCCTAGGTATGATTCTCGATACAGTAAATCAAAGAATTTACCTACCAGAACAGAAAGTTCAGGTCATTCGTCATCTGGTACAATTAGTACTCAAGCCACGCAGAGTCTCGGTACATTTGTGCATTCGCCTCTTAGGTACAATGGTGGCGGCTTTCAAAGTGCTTCAGTTCTGAAGATTTCATTCACGTCCTTTTCAACTAGATGTGCTAGCACAGTGGTCGGGCTCGCATCTGCAGATTCACCACACGGTGAGGTTGTCGCCACAGGCCAGAGTGTCTCTTCTCTGGTGTCTAAAAATACACAAATCTAACCGCAGGGAGACGGTTCGGCGTCTGGAATTGGATAATTCTATCGACAGACGCGAGTCTCAGAGGCTGGGGAGCTGTAGTTCAAGGTTATCGGCTCCAGGGTCTCTGGGCAGATCACAAAAGATTGCTGTCTATAAATGTCCTGGAACTCCGGGCAATTTACAATGCGCTACGACAAGCAGTGCACATGTTTCGGTTTCAGACTGTCCAGGTGCAGTCAGACAATGCGACGGCGGTCGCATACATCAACAAACAAGGAGGAACGAGAAGCCGCATGGCAATGCGGGAAGTAGCTCGGATCCTCAGGTGGGCCGAATATCACCAGGTGAAATTGTCGGCAGTGTTCATTCCCGGGAGTGGACAACTGGGAGGCAGATTTTCTCAGTCGTCTGGATTTTCATCCAGGAGAGTGGGCATTAAATCCAGAAGTGTTTCATATGTTAGTCCAAAGGTGGGGTTACCCTCAAGTGGATCTGATGGCATCTCGCCACAATCACCAAGTGCCCCAGTATGTGTCCAGAACGAGAGATCCAAAGGCGGTGGCGGTGGATGCTCTCACAGTCGCGTGGACGTACAGCCTCGTGTATCTGTTTCCACTGTTTCCGCTGCTTCCTCTGTTGCTAAAACGGATCAAGAGTGGGTCCGTCACAGTCATACTAGTGGCGCCTCATTGGCCTCGGAGAGCTTGGTTCTCGGATCTCCGCGGACTACTCGCAGACGATCCTTGGCCGCTCCCACTACGTCCGGACCTGTTACAACAGGGTCCGTTCCTTTACCCCGATTTAGCGCGGCTGCGTTTGACGGGGTGGCTGTTGAGACCGCCCTCTTAAGAAGAGAGGGCAGTCCTGAATCGGTTATACCAAGCATGTTACGAGCTAGGAAACCAGTTACGGCAGCTCATTACTACAGAATCTGGCGTGTTTATATAGGTTGGTGTGAAGCTCGGAAGTTTCCGACATCATCTTTCAAGTTATCCCGTCTTTTGTTATTTCTACAGACGGGGTTAGATGGAGGACTACGTCTATCCACACTAAAAGTGCAGGTATCTGCGTTGTCAATTTACTTTCAAAGGAAATTGGCTTTGTTGCCGTCGGTACATACGTTTCTGCAGGGTGTACTCAGAGTACAGCCTCCATTCATTCCACCTACAGCGCCATGGGACTTGAATCTGGTTTTAGATTTCTTACAGTCCTTATACTTTCAACCCTTACAACAAGTGGATATTAAATTTCTCACTTGGAAAACGATTTTTCTTTTAGCCTTAGCTTCAGCAAGACGTGTTTCAGATTTGGGTGCCTTGTCATGCAAGCCACCGTATTTAGTTTTTCATGATGACAGAGCGGAACTTCGGACGAATCCCGCTTTCCTACCAAAGGTAGTGTCATCTTTTCACATCAAACAACCAATAGTAGTTCCTGTATTAACAGGAAATTCTGCAACTTTGGATGTGGTACGCGCATTACGCGTTTATGTATCCCGAACGTCTACAGTTCGTAAGACGGATACGTTGTTTGTTCTCTATGATGCGGCCAAGATGGGTTGGCCAGCTTCTAAGCAGACCTTATCCAGATGGATTAAACTGACCATACGTCAGGCTTACCTTCATGCTAGGTTACAGCCGCCTACGTCAGTAACAGCTCATTCCACACGGGCTGTGGGAACATCATGGGCAGCGAGTCGTGGAGCTTCTACGACACAGCTTTGCCGGGCAGCTACATGGTCTTCAGTGCACACGTTTGTGCGCTTTTACAAGTTTGATACGTTTGCGGCACCAGCATCTAGCTTTGGCCGCCTAGTGTTACAGGTGCCAAACAGCTCTCCCGCCCACGGGGAAAACTTTGGTACGTCCCAGGAGTACTCCAGTGACCCCTAGTGGATGAAAAAGAAAATAGGATTTTGGTACTTACCAGGTAAATCATTTTCTTTGAATCCATAGGGGGCACTGGACGCCCACCCAGAGCAGTTTACCTGGTTTGGGGTAAGTTCAGTGGATCATATGGTAACACATTCTCACCGACTGGTTCAAATTTAACAAGTGCTAATCGGTTATGGTGTCAACTGTTTAGTTGTCAGTTAGGTTTTGTGTCAACTTTATTGTTGTCCGTTATGTTGTATGTAATTCTCCATTGTCAACCTCTCTATCACTCCTGTTCGGCTCAGTAAAAAACACTGAGGTACTCTGGGATATGGAGGGGAGGAGTAGTTTCAAAAATTTATTTATTCAGTGCCTTCAGCCGGTGGAAGCCGTCCTTATCCCAAGAGTACTCCAGTGCCCCCTATGGATTCAAAGAAAAGGATTTACCTGGTAAGTACCAAAATCCTATTTTCTTTTACATCATGTGGATGGAGTGGTGCATGTGCATTATTTACTGGGGGAAGAGAGAGCACCAGGATGCACTATGGGAAGAAGGCAAACCGTTGGAGGCAGTGTGATGCTCTGGCCAATGTTCTGCTAGGAATCCTTGGGTCCTGGGATTCACGTGGATGTTATTTTGACATGTACCATCTACCTAAATATTGTTGCAGACAATGTACACCCTTTCATGGCAATGGTATTTTCTGATGGCAGGGGCATCCTAGCAGGATAATGTTTCACATGGTCTCAATTCGATCAAGCATTTCTGGAATGTGCTGGAATAAAAGTCCGAGCCATGGAGGCCCTACCTCGCAACTTACAGAATTTAAAGGATCTGCTGCTAACATCTTGGTCCCAGATACCACTAGACTCCTTCAGGTGGAGTCCATGCTTTGATGGGTCAGTGATGTTTTGTCGACACAAGTAAGACCTACACAGGTGGTTTTAATGTTGTGGCTGAACAGTGTATATGCCCTGTGTTACATCAGGACACATAACTCAGAGCATGTGTAGAACAAGCGGCAGTGGGCCACAGGGAGAAGAGGTAGCTCAGGATTCAATAAGCCTGTACACAAGTTAAGGGCAAGCATACAATATAAGAGCCACTGGGCCTTATTCAGAGAGGGGAGCAGCGGGCACATAAAGCAGGCGTGTCCATAGGGTCTGGGCACGTGCACCGGCCATAGTGTGCGTGCGTGACCCTTCACCATGCGACTGCATCACGGAAAGATGCGATCGCATGGTGATTGACAGGGGACTGGCGTCTGGGAGCGTAGAGGGGGGGAGATTGGGAAACGCAGGCGTATCATGGCCCTTTTCAGGGGCTGGCCGATGACGTCACCTGCGTTTCCTGCTTTAGGAAACATGGCGGCAGGACCCCTGCCTACATAGCCAGGCTGCACAGGTAGGGGTCAACCTCTATTCAATGCAATCGCAACTGATTTGCAATCGCATCACGGGGCAGTACCACACAAACTGGACAGCCTTGCCCTGTGCTGGGCGGCCCCCAGCATGTGAGTATATGGTTGCAGATTTTGCGGCGAGAGCAAAATCTGCGACCAACTCTGAATAACCCCCACTGAACGGAGTGATTAAGGGCTTTGCATGTGAGAGTGAGCAGTTTTAACTGCACTGTAAAGGGGATAGCGAGCCAATGAAGCAGGTTGCAGAAGAGAGAGGGTGACAAGGGGGAAGGTAAGAACAGAGGATTCCAGAGTAGGTTATAGTAGTCGAGACAGGAGATGAGTGAGTGGATGGGAATCTTGGTGACATCTGGGGTTAGAAAGGGCTTAATACTACAGATGTTGTGGAGGTAGAAACAGCAGGAGTGAAAGATATTTTGGATGTGAGGATTGGAAGAGAAGAAGTTAAGAATGACAAATACGTAACAGACTTGACTTGACGGACATAAGGCAGATGTTATCAATGGAAAGAGAGTAATGGAGATGAGAGAGCGAGAGGGGTGGGGGAGCAATTAGTTGGTTTTGGTCATGTTTAGTCTGAGAAAGCACTGTGACCTCAAGGACTAGATTGCAGAGAGGCAGCAAGACACAGGAGAGAGGATGGGAGGAGAGAGGTCAGAGGAAGAGTGGTATATTTCAGTGTAAAGGTGAGACTAGAGGATGAAGGAGCTGATAAGGTTTCCGAGGAAGGAGGTGCAAAGCAGAGGGGCCCAAGGACCCTTGGGTACACTGACACGTCTGAAATTTATAAAGGGTACAGTCCAAACTTACCTACTCTCCCGGAATGACTGGGAGGCTCCCGAAAATCGTCCGAGCCACTGCACCCCCTGGGGAAACACTCAAGTTTCCCTTGCAGTGGGGGTGTCAATTACGCGGTTCGAGTCATCGTGACCATGATGACACAATCTTGTAACCACGCCCTCTGCTCCTCCCCATTACGCCTCTCTTTGCCGCCCCACGCTCCCTGCTGAGCCGACCTGGCTGCCTCCTCCCGGAGGAGGCAGCCAGAATGTCGGAATCTGTGGTACAGTCACACGAAACATTTAAAACATAATGCAGCAAATAAAAAAAAAATACAGATGCAGCAAAAAAAAAAAAAAAAATACAAAGTATAAATTCTATACAAATAAAGACAAACACCAGAAGCCACCCCCTTTACTAAATTAAAGTGAATCTTTTTGCAGTCAAGTACTGTGACTAAATGTCTACAATTTCCTAAAGTATAAGATAATGTTTTAGCATCAGCAACGTGTTTTTAGACGGTGGGAGGGTTTAACATGCAAACAGTAAATTACATAAGTCAGCTGACTGTCATTATTTAGTAATGTGCATCAAGGATAAAGCACCAGACATTTCCTATCTCCTGACGAGGCGACTCTAGGGCGGGGAAAGCAGAACACGCGCCCTAAGTGCTGTGGCAGGCCTGCCAGGGCCTTATACTGACCGGAATATTAATGACCACATACAAATGTCACAGGAAGGGTTTCGGTCTCAGTACGTTTAGTTGCGTACATTGGAGGTCTTACTCTGATGGAGATTCTGCACATAGCATGGGACTGGTGCAAGTCCCCATAGTGTTTCCGATGGTTGCAACTGCAGGTGCACAAAGTGGGTGTCCCAGCCCTGGTGTATTCAAACACATGGCTGTACACCAGGGAAGGGCTGATAATAGCATTGGCATAAAGTTGCAGATGTGACTATGGTGAAGCATGCTATCGCGATCGCAGTAGTGTCAGAGTAAGAATCAGCCCTAGTCTTCGAATAGGAATTAATATGTACACAGTTTATATGTTTTTAAAACACAAGATTACTTTTTGATGTAATATTATTTTTACGAATCAAATGAAGAAATCATGCACCTGTCGGCAATGAGAGAATAACCAGATGTAACTGCATGTGGGGTCATAGTCGCAAGCTAAGTGCGTCGCTCATGACATTGAGTGGCCACTCCCCCTTACTGTCAATAACTTGCAAATATATCCTCGCCGCGACCACTTTCACAAGAGCATGTGATCAGGCCCAGTGTCTAGTAGGAACATTGCTTAAGGTGGTCCTAGAGAGGTGGTGGAATTCACCCCCCCTCCCCCCAGCACCCATGCAATAAAGGTATTGCGCGTCATGATGTCTCTCCCATAGCGCACACTGACAGAGCCAGAAGCCGGAGCTCAGTAGTGAGCTCCTGCCGCCGGCTTCCGCTGTGAAGAGAGAGCCGGGCGCCCGCTGGTAACACAATCTCAGTGGGCGCCCGGCATCTCCCTGCGGCGCCGGCACACATTGGGTTAGGTGAGCCGGAGGAGGTGGAACTGCATTCCGTCTCCAAGTGGAACTGACAGAGCACAGTTCCGCCCCGTTCCGGTTCACTTTATCCCCATATCAGGAATATTGGCAGCACAGAAGGGGATATTTTACATCTATATGTTTTAACATTTTGTGAGTTAATTAACTTATTTTACAATCTGTCAAATAAATGGTAATATGGCAGGATCTATGTCCTTTTTTTTGCAATTATTAAGGGAGAGGCACGTAGGAATACATTTTAAATTGATCTTAATCTCACAAGTGGACCCCTCAGAACAGGATCGCAGGGAAGTGGCATTTGTAAGAAGGAATAATTAGAAACATTGGAGGCACTGAAACAAAGGAAACGTTTTATGAAATCTCCTATAGTGTGCAAGCGAGTGCCATCACCAAAAGAGTCACATATACAGTGGCGAAGAGAGAGGGGGGTACAAATTACCTGGGCCCAGGCCTGGTGAAGGGGCCCAGGCCCGTGCCTCCTTTGATTAGGCCATGCCCCCTGACAAGTACCTGGACACAGCCAGGCTCTCTACTGCACTAGCTGGGAGGCATGCCATGCTCCAGTGAGTGGGTGCTTCTCATGTGCTAGTCACGCCCCCAAAGAGGTGTGGCCATGCCCCCCACATACTGTGGTCACACCCACTCCAGGAAGGGGGCAGAAAGTTGTTGTACCGGGGCTCAGGATTTCTCTTGGCAGCCCTGCACATATATTGTCAGTACTCCAATAAAGATGTTTCTATTGATGGCTGCAAATCACCTCTCATGTCTGGGGGATTACAGTGCTGCCTATATATCATTTGTAGGACACTGCATATATACAGAAGCAATGTCATGATCTGTGGGAAACTATGGATGCCACTTCTCCACCGGTGCAATATGTCTGGATAGCTGAAATACAGCATTATTTGTGATACATGAAGTCTTTATAGATGAAGATAATATTTGGATGTCTTTAATAATAGGGAGGTGTTTTGAGCTACACTGTACATGTATTTAATTATCCCATCTCTAATGTTAGGATATATGCAGACCTTTCCTGTACTGCATCTGTAATATAGGAATGATATGTTCACATAATAAAGGCTTACAGGTACTTGCAGGAAATATGTTTCATAGTCCTACACACACAACGTACTCACTGCTGCCACAATGCCAGTTATAGTTAGAAGTTAAACAGACAGTATGAATGTGATGACCCAGATATCATAGAAAGCATTTGTGTAAGTACCATGGATAGCAGAATGTTTTCTGGAGCCTTTTCCCTATGGCAATGGAATAATTAGACAAGCACACTGAAGTACAGACAATCTTACAGCTGTATCGGATGTTTGTGGCTGAGAGTATAACACTTTACACTATAATACCAACGTTTACAGCTGAGTTCTGAAATCAATGTTCCAATCAGCAGAAGAAAGCCAGAAGCTTTCAATAATTTGTGCTAACTATATCTTGTCTCTGGTGTCAGTAATCTCTCAGTACAAACAGCAGACACTGATGGTTTGTTTGTGACAGACCAAGATTATTTTGTCCTCAGGATGAACGTTATAAAGTCAAATAAATGCTCTAATTATTATGCTCTGACACATATAGTTCTTAAAATGTTAAATAGGAAATTAGTTTTTTTATTTTATTTTAATGTGCACCTGTCCCTTACACATGGTGCATTTTTTGTGCAGAAACATCTAGCAACCTATAAATCACTGAGACGCTACCTGACTAATATTCATGAGGCCTAACTTATATATGTATTTCAGAGCAGTAACTAGACCATTTCGTGCCCTGTGCCAGAAAGAGAAAGATAATTGCCCCCCTCCCCCAAAAGGGACATAAGGTGCATGCCCTCATGGGGAAGGGGCATGACAAAATTGATCCTAGAGAAAGCCCATGCTATGATAAACTGTCCCACATTTTAAACCACATTCATGCATTTAACTTGAGCGCTTGTTGTTATTCAGTTACAATACCCTTTATTTAATAACACATTTCAATATACTGCCATACCCAGGATTCAAACCCATAATCTGTTGCATTCCAGTCAAATACGATACTCATTGAGCTATTTGATCCAGCATAAAAACTATGAGATTTCTAACTACAGGTTGAGTATCCCATATCCAAATATTCCGAAATACGGAATATTCCGAAATACGGACTTTTTTGAGTGAGAGTGAGATAGTGAAACCTTTGTTTTTTAATGGCTCAATGTACACAAACTTTGTTTAATACACAAAGTTATTAAAATATTGTATTAAATGACCTTCAGGCTGTGTGTATAAGGTGTATATGAAACATAAATTAATTGTGTGAATGTAGACACACTTTGTTTAATGCAGAAAGTTATAAAAAATATTGGCTATAATTACTTTCAGGCTGTGCGTATAAGGTGTATATGTAACATAAATGCATTCTGTGCTTAGATTTAGGTCCCATCACCATGATATCTCATTATGGTATGCAATTATTCCAAAATACGGAAAAATCCAATATCCAAAATACCTCTGGTCCCAAGCATTTTGGATAAGAGAGACTCAACCTGTATATGAAGCTACTTGCACTTTGTAAAAAAATGATCAGCATTGCAATTGAGCAGATCTATGTAGTGTGCAGCCACACATCAATCTGCTCAGCTGCAATGCTGATCATTGTTTCACAAAGAACAAGGTAAGCTTCAAATAGTTAGAATTCTCTAGCTTAGAATTCTCTAACTTTCTATGTAAGGGCAGATAGCTCAATGAATAGAGAGTCCCACTGCAATGCCATAGGCGATGGGTTTGAGTCCTGGGTATGTCAGCATCTTGAAATGTAATGAAGGACAGTGTGATTGAATAAGAAAGAACCCTCAAGTTAAGTTCATGAACATTCTATAGGTATTAGTGACGGAAGAAAACAGGGGTGGTCAGGAGATGCTGGGCTTCAAAAAGGGGGGAAGCTACAATAGAAAGTAAATAAAATTCTGCCACCTCTCCTGCAGCGCTGTGTGCGGTGGAACACTCTGCACATACCTAGCTATGGGCCTGATGTATTTACAAATATTCATATAGGGTAAGCACACTTCAATATGCTGCATTGCTTTTTATTATTAGCACACAGGGTTCACAGTGCTATAGAAAAGGGGTCACATATGCTACATAGAGCCCAATACATGTTTGTATGGAGTTGCAGACGCTAAGAGGCGGCTGTGCAATTCCATCTAATTAAAATTCTACTACAACATGAGGCGACTGTAGGAGATAGACGGCTCCTGTTTGCATGGGATGCAGTTAATTTGCCGGCAGTTGGGATCCCGGTGGTCAGGATACCGACGCCATAATCCCGATTGCTGACAATACCGACAGCGGAATCCCGGCTCACACAAGCTATTCCCACTCGTGGATGTCTATGACACCCATAGAATGGGAATAGAACCTGTGGCTCACATAGCGAGCCACTGAGCCCTTAGCATAGTGAGCGCAGCGAGCCCGCAAGGAGACTCTTTGCGCATGCCCCACTACCGGCATACTGACGGCCGGGATGCCGTTGTTGGTATACTGACGGCCGGCACCCCAACCATCGGTAAATCATACTGAACCCAGTTGCATTAGCAAGCAGCTGAATGCTGCATCTGAGGACGCAGCCCCGGGTCACCATCACGACTCGTTACAGCTGAAACTTACTCAGGCTGCCTGTTGGATCCGGACCCCGGGGTCTATGAAGTCTGCGTCCGTTTTGAAGAATGGTGATTGGCACCACCTTCACTCCGCCCCCAAACACTGCAGCATATCAGTCACAGCTGACTGGGGGCTGTGAGCGATATCGCAAGACTTGTTATGTACATGTGCACACAGGCCCCCAAACATTGTATTTGTACACAAACCATCGGGTTTGTGTACAAATATGAATCAGGCCCACAGTACATAAGTACACAGCAAAACTCCCTGTACCAAATCCTGTGCACGCCTATGGTAATCATTGTGCATGTATGATGTAGGTGTATGTGTTCATATCAATATTATGCATACATGATCTTGACCTAATGATACTATAATACTGTAGATTCAAATGTAATATATGTGTGCTTTATTATATACTTGTTTTTATCTAATGAAACCACTGGCTTATTATGGGAACTGATTATTATGCGTCTGAGTCACATTGCGCAATTGATTAGCGATGGTGGGTGCAGTGGGACTTTGGACTTAAAAGTGATTCACAGTCAGTGTGCATTTATGGGAGGTAACGTGTGGCTAGTAAAACACAGGCATGTTACAAGTGTTTTGTGGCCGTGCTGCAGCTAGAGACTGTGTTTGTCTACACAGCTGCAATGACCCAGGCGGCTTAGTTCTGACGGACATTCTGTGCAACCACAGGATTGTCCAGATCTAATGGGCCCTACACACTGGCAGATCCGACGCCGAGCTGCCCGACGGCGGATACGGCCGACAGGCGACCCGGTGGCGGGGGGGGGGGGGCAGTGACGGGGGGAGTGAAGTTTCTTCACTCCCCCCGTCACCCGGCTCCATAGCAATGCATGCTGATATGGACAATCTTGTCCATATTGGCCTGCATGCATAAGCGACGGGGCACCAACGATTAACGAGCGCAGGGCTGCGCATCGTTAGTCGTTGGTGCCTACACACTGCACGATATGAACGAGTTCTCGTTCATTAATGAACGAGAACGTTCATATCGTGCATTTTATCTGCCAGTGAGTAGTGCCCTTAAGATGGTGCAACCAATGTTGCGTCTTTGTATGGAAGCGGCGGATTAGAGACACCACCGGTGGGCTTCTCTGTACAAATCCCTGTGCCTGCGGCATTTGTATATACAAAGAGTTGCGAATGCAGCTTTGTCCGCCTCTGAGTCTGAATCAGCCCATATATCCATTGCTTGCTAATTAACTTACCAGTATGTTTTTAGATTGGGAGAGGAACCTATGCAAACACACGGTGAACCAGTTCCTGGTCAAAGTTGAACCCATTGCCCCAGTGTTATGAGGCAGCAATGCTAACCACTTTATCACTGCGCTGCCCACATTACAATGCAATTTGCAGTGGGTTAAGTTGTACTTTAAATGAGGAAAACCAGAATAAACAACCAAACCTTTGTACTCAAAAGGTTAAATGACCTGATAGATAATTGGGAGAAACCACATACATTGTGACTGTTAGAGTCCGGAATGATATGGCAGATAGGAATCAGCGTCCACTGGGTCTCCTCCCATTAAGTGCAGGATGTTTCATCTGCTCCTTGCTCTGTGGAAGAGAAAAGCAATCTGTGCAGCTGGAGAGTTCCATCCGTGAGTGCTATATACACAGAGGAATTCCTCCCTCCATTAGCCACACATTACCATAATATGGATGGTGTGTGGGACAAGCTTAGGTTTCAGGCCAAAGAACAACATCCGAAAATTAAATATCTTACACAGAATATCTCCCATCCACAGAGAATGATATACAGCACAGGCAAAACACTGTGACCTCTGGGAGAAGGCAAACAAAAAAGTCACATGCTTATGTGACACTGGGCTGAGGCAGAGGTGTGCGCTGTGCTACCGTGGTTCGGTTATGCAATGGTCTCTGTACTGGGCACTGCCGGGGGACGCAGGGCGATTTTGGACACAGGGAACTGGTATTTCAGTGGGCATATATGGTCGACAGGTACAAAAGGTCAACAGATGAAAGGTCGACAATGGATAGGGTCGACAGGTTCAAAAGGTCGACATGACAACGGTCAACAAAAAAATAGTTGACACTTTTTTTGGGATGGGGGGTCCAATTCTTGCATATATAATTTTCTGTGACCACCATCAGTAGAAACGTAGACCCTTGCAGGCTCGCTTCGCTCCCCATGCTTAGAGAAGATTTATATTTCCAGTCGTAGTCCATGTGAATAGTAAATGAAGCACATGTTGGGAAAACATGTGAAAACCACAAAAAACACATGTCGACCATTTGTGTGTGTCGACCGTTGTTATGTCAACCTTTGGTACCTGTCAACATGTACCTGTCGACCTTAAGCAGTATCGATCTTTCATCTGTGAACCTTTGTACCTCTCAACCTAATGCATGTCGACCATAGGGTGTTGACCGATTGACTGTCTACCGGGTGTGGTATTGAAAGTCGACAGTAACTAGGTCGACAAAGTCTAGGTCGACCACTATTGGTCGACAGGGTGTCTAGGTCGACAGGGTCTTTAGGTCGACATGTTCTAGGTCGACAGGTCAAAAGGTCGACATGAGTTTTTAATGTTATTTTGGTGTCGTTTTCTTCGTAGAGTGACCGGGAACCCCAATTAGTGCACCGCGTCCCCTCGCATGGCTCGCTTCGCTCGCCATGCTTCGGGCATGGTGCATTCGCTCCGCTACCGCTTCGCTCGGCACAGATTACCGTTCCAATCGTAGTCCACGTGGATCGTTAAGTATGAAAAGGTTCAAAAAAAGAAAAAAATTGTGAAAAATTCATGTCGACCCTTTGACCTGTCGATCTAGAACATGTCGACCAATAGTGGTCGACCTAGACATTGTCGACCTAGTTACTGTCGACTTTCAGTCTGGATCCCTGTCTACCTAGACAGTGTAGAGATATCATATGGATACCGTTAACAGATGGGATGTGACTGATGTGAATGGCCAAGTATTGTGTGCGCTATATAAATAACTGGTAATAATAATAATAACAGGAGGGTGTCTATGCATATGCGGGTGTGTCGCCACCAGCAACTGCAGCCAATACAGATGTTCATATTCAGGATGGACATTCTACGCTGATGTTTGAAGGTACAGTGTATGTGTGACTTTTACACAAAGCGGTGGATTAGAGATGCAGCCAGTGGACGTCTCTGTATGAATTCCAGCGGCTGCGGCATTAGCATAAAGATGCAGTCACCTTGAGTAAAAAGACGCAGACGCAACTGCATTACCATCCACCTCTGAATAAGACCCCTGACAGGATTTATTTATCTTGGTGCTCTTTATTTCTGGCCTAAATGATGAGGCCTAATGTTGCAAAATACAATGGTTCCTCTTCCATGTTCTATGTGTTACTGGGCACTTATCTGTCGCTACCTGTAACTTTATGGTATCTGTTGTACAGGACTATAAAACATGTCATACACGTCATAAATTCTTGAAATTCATGACATTTCTTCATGATTTCCATACAGGCTATAGTGGAATTCCCTCAGGGAGTGTTTCTATGTAGGGCTGTATATACCGTACAGACAAACTAGCCAAACGCCTAAATCAGCCCTGTTCTGGGACCATTATCATAATGGAATTATGTTAACAAATTTAATTCCATTATTTACACTGAAAAATAAATTTTTAGATGCACATTGCACACATGAAAGTTATTTCACGCAAGAAGGATATATATGAGATTGCTGCTTTATCCTAGAGAAAGCAGCCTGCAATGTTCACCGATTACAGTCTGCTTCTAATTGGTTAATATGACAGCAGCCAATCCCTGAGGCAGCCGGAAGAGGTGCGTAATGGGGTGCACACTGGTGAGCTCAGTGGCGTAACTAGAAATTTTTCTCCCCCAAGGCAAAAAATTCTTCGGCGCCCCCCCCCCCACCATACCCCCCATAATTGGCACTAGTAAAGGGGCCAATATGCGCGCGCCGTAGGCGCGCGCCGCCAAAAAGGGTGTGTGGCTTCGTTGAAATGGGCGTGGCTTCGTGTAAAGGGGCGTTGTATTGCAGGAAAAGACTACCTTATACCCCAGTTTTGCAACCTGCACACCAATCAGAGCTCACGAACGGCACTTCCTTTATTAGACCGGCCGGAGAGCCAGGGAGGGACACAGGAGAGGCGCGCACTGTGCGCTCCGTGTCCCTCCTTACAGCAGCGGAGGGAAGGAGACCGCAGATTGACAATCTGTGCAAAGTCAGTGGCGCCCCCGCAGCCCCTCGCCCCCAAGCCACCGCGAGGACTGCGGGGGCAGTAGTTACGCCACTGGGTGAGCTATGTACTAACGGACAAAACAGGGGAGAAATAATAGGATTTTAATACCTACCGGTAAATCCTTTTCTTTTAGTCCGTAGAGGATGCTGGGGATGCTTCAAGAACCATGAGGTATAGACTGGATCCGCAGGAGACATGGGCACACTATAAGACTGTGAACTGGCTCCTCCCTCTATGCCCCTTCTCCAGACTCCAGTTAGATTCTGTGCCCAGAGAGACTGGTCACACACTGAGGAGCTCTACTGAGTTTCTTGGAAAAGACTTTATGTTAGGTTTATTATTTTCAGGGAGACCTGCTGGCAACAGGCTCCCTGCATCGTGGGACTGAGGGGAGAGAAGCAGACCTACTTCTCTGAGTTCAAAGGCTCTGCTTCTTAGGCTACTGGACACCATTAGCTCCAGAGGTTCGATAACTTGGTGCGCCTAGCTGCTTGTTCTCGGAGCCCGCTGTCACCCCCCTCACAGAGCCAGAAGACAGAAGCCGGGTGAGTATAGGAAGATCAGAAGACTTCAGTGACGGCGTTTGAGGTACCGCGCAGCGGTCGCGCTGCGCGCCGTGCTCCCACATATGTACGGTACTGCAGGGCGCAGGGCGCAGGGGGGGCGCCCTGGGCAGCATTGGACCCTCAAACAGCACTGGCAAAAGTAAAAACAGTGCCTAGGCACTAGCTACGGGACCCCCGCCAGTATAAATATGAAATTTAAGCGGGACTGAAGCACGCCATGTAGGGGGCGTGGCTTACCCCTCACAGCTCTGACCAGCCCCATTTTGTCTTCACAGAAGCTGCAGAGACGCTGAGCCTGGCCTCCCACACTACTGTACAAGTAACAAAGTGCAAAACTGGGGGGGCACAAGTGATTTGGTGCTAATTATTATATGTATAAAGCGCTAACAGGTCTGGCCAGTCTTTTTACTCGCTTCAGTACCGGGATAGGCGCTGGGTTGTGAGCTGGCAGAACTCCCTCTGTGTCTCTCTTACAGGCTTTGTTGTGGGTCTGTCTCCTATAGCCCCAGTGTGGTTGTGGGTGTCAGTACGTGTGTGTCGACATGTCTGAGGCTGAGTGCTCTTCCCAGGAGGAGGCTGGAGTGGGGACAGAAAATACTGTGAGAGTGACTGTGTTGGCACCGCCGACGGATGATTGGGTAAATATGTTGATTGTTTTAAATGCAAATGTGACTCGGTTGTCTAAGAGATTTGATAGATCTGAGTCTAAGAACCAGACATGGAGGAAATCCATGGAGGATGCTTTGTAACAAACTCAGACCCTTTCGGGGTCACAGAAACGTGCTTTTATCCAGATAGCTGATACAGATACCGACACAGACTCTGATTCCAGTGTCGACTATAGTGATGCCAGATTAAATCCAAAACTGGCTAAGAGCATTCAGTACATGATTGTGGTAATTAAAGAAGTGTTGCATATAACAGAGGACCCTGCTGTCTCTGATACAAGGGTCTGTATGTATAAAGGAAAGAAACCTGAGGTAACGTTTCCTCCCTCTCATGAACTGAATGCGCTTTTTGAAAAGGCTTGGTAAAATCCTGACAAGAAGATACAGGTTCCCAAAAGAATTCCAGTGGCATATCCGTTTCCATTTGGGGACAGGGAAAAGTGGGAGTCAACCCCCACGGTAGACAAAGCTCTATCGCGTCTATCCAAAAAGGTGGCGCTTCTGTCTCCTACACATAAGCAGGAAAATACACTAAAATCCATTTATGTCACTACGGGTTTGCTACTCAGGCCTGCCGTTGCTTCGGCATGGGTGTGTAGCGCTATTGAAAAGTGGGCAGATAACTTGTCATCTGAGATAGATACCCTAGACAGGGATAGCGTGCTTTTGACTCTGGGTCATATCAGGGACGCTGCAGCATATGTAAAAGAAGCTGTAAGGGATATTGGCCTTTTGGGATCAAGGGCCAATGCCATGGCAGTCTCAGCAAGGAGAGCATTGTGGATTCATCAATGGAATGCTGACGCTGACTATAAGAAGGCGATGGAGTCTCTACCGTTTAACGGTAGTGTCCTGTTTGGTGATGGCCTCACTGACCTGGTGTCTACGGCTACCGCAGGTAAGTCGTAATTTTTACCTTATGTTCCTGCACAACAAAAGAGAACGCCTCACTATCAGATGCAGTCCTTTCGGCCCAATAAATTAAAAAAAGTACGAGGGTCCTCCTTTCTTGCTGCGAGAGGAAGAGGACGGGGAAAAAGGTCACAGGCTGTGGCAAGTTCCCAAGAGCAGAAGTCCTCTCCGGCTTCTACCAAATCCACCGCATGACGCTGGGGCTCCTCTGCGGGAGTCCGCACCAGTGGGGGCACGTCTCAGACTTTTCAGTCAGGTCTGGGTGCACTCGGACCTGGATCCTTGGATAGTAGAAATAGTAACCCAAGGATACAGATTAGAGTTTCACAACGTGCCCCCTCACCGATTTTTCAAATCGGCCTTGCCAGCTTCTCTTATAGAAAGAGAGGTAGTATGCGCTGCGATACTAAAGTTGTGTCAAAATCAAGTAATCGTCACAACAGGGGGAAGGTTTTTATTCGAGCCTGTTCGTGGTCCCGAAGCTGGATGGCTCAGTCAGACCGATTCTTAACCTAAAATCCCTCAATTTCTTTCTAAAAAAAAACGAGTTTTATGGTAAGAACTTACCCTTGTTAAAACTCTTTCTGCGAGGTACACTGGGCTCCACAAGTCTGGACAATGGGGGTGTAGAGTAGGATCTTGATCCGAGGCACCAACAGGCTCAAAGCTTTGACTGTTCCCAGAATGCACAGCGCCGCTTCCTATATCGCCCCACCTCCCAGCACAGGAGCTCAGTTTAGTTAACCAGTCCAATGCAGTAGCAGGAAAAGAGACGACAACGGTTAGTAGCCACACTCTCACGACAAGAGAAGTGTCAGCGGCTAATGCCATATCAACCCAAAGAAGCTAAGTGCGTCAGGGTGGGCGCCTTGTGGAGCCCAGTGTACCTCGCAGAAAGAGTTTTAACAAGGGTAAGTTCTTACCATAAAACTCGTTTTCTGCTGCGGGGTACACTGGGCTCCACAAGTCTGGACAATGAGGATGTCCTAAAGCAGTTCCTTATGGGAGGGGACGCACTGTAGTGGGCACAAGAACCCGGCGTCCAAAGGAAGCATCCTGGGAAGCGGCAGTATCGAAGGCATAGAACCTTATGAACGTGTTCCCGGAGGACCACGTAGCCGCCTTGCACAATTGATCAAGGGTCGCACCACGTTGGGCCGCCCAAGAAGGTCCAACAGACCGAGTAGAATGGGCCGTAATGTGAACAGGAGCCGACAGACCAGCCTTCACATAAGCATGCACAATCACTATTCTAATCCACCTGGCCAGGGTCTGCTTGTGAGCAGGCCAGCTACGTTTATGAAATCCAAACAAAACAAAAAGAGAATCAGACTTTCGAATAGAAGCAGTTCTCTTCACATAGATACGGAGAGCCCGTACCACATCCAAAGACCGCTCTTTGGGAGACAAATCAGGAGAGACAAAAGCTGGAACCACAATCTCCTGATTAAGGTGGAACGAAGAAACCACCTTAGGTAAATATCCGGGACGAGTCCTAAGAACCGCCCGGTCACGGTGAAAAATCAGATGTGGGCAACTACAAGACAAGGCACCCAAATCTGACACTCTTCTAGCAGAGGCAATAGCCAGCAAGAACACCACCTTATGGGAAAGCCACTTAAGGTCAGCTGAACCAAGAGGTTCAAATGGAGGCTCCTGCAACGCCTCCAAAACCACCGACAAGTCCCAAGGAGCCACAGGCGGGACATAGGGAGGTTGGATACGCAACACACCCTGAGTGAAAGTATGAACATCAGGTGAAGTCGCAATTTTTCTCTGAAACCACACCGACAAGGCAGAAATATGAACCTTGAGGAGGCCAGACGCAGGCTTAAATCTAGACCCTGCTGTAGAAAAGCCAAAAGTTTGGCTGTACTAAACTTGGAAGCGTCATAATGGTTAGATGCGCACCAAACAAAGTAGGAATGCCAGACCCGATGGTAAATCCGAGCAGAGGCCGGTTTCCGGGCCCGCAACATAGTTTTAATGACCTCTTCAGAAAAACCCTTAGCTCTTAAGACGGAAGCTTCAAGAGCCACGCCGTCAAAGACAGCCGGGCTAGGTCCTGGTAGACACAGGGGCCCTGAACGAGGAGGTCTGGGCATTGTGGAAGTAGAAGTGGACGCTCTGACGATAGGCCTTGCAGGTCTGAGAACCAGTGCCGTCTGGGCCATGCCGGAGCTATGAGAAGCAGATTTCCTTTTTCTTGCTTGAACTACCGAATTACCCTGGGCAGGAGTGACACTTTTTACCTCATAAAAAGCTTTCCTTAGGGCTGCCTGGAGCAGCCCCTCTGTTAAGTGCCTGCTTACTGCAGCACCAACTGACAAACTGAGCTCCTGTGCTGGGAGGCGGGGTGATATAGGAGGCGGCGCTGTGCATTCTGGGAACAGTCAAAGCTTTGAGCCTGTTGGTGCCTCAGATCAAGATCCTACTCTACAACCCCATAGTCCAGACTTGTGGAGCCCAGTGTACCCCGCAGCAGAAATTCAAATTCAAGATGGAATCTCTCCGAGCAGTGATCTCCAGTCTGGAGGAGGGGGATTTTATGGTGTCGGTCGACATAAAGGATGCCTACTTGCATGTCCCCATATATCCTCCACATCAGGCTTACCTGAGGTTTGCTGTTCAGGATTGTCATTACCAATTTCAGACGTTGCTGTTTGGTCTGTCCACGGCTCCGAGGATTTTCACCAAGGTAATGGCGGAAATGATGGTTCTCCTGCGCAAGCAGGGAATCACAATTATCCCGTACTTGGACGATCTCCTCATAAAGGTGAGATCCAAGGAGCAATTGCTGAAAAGTGTTGCCCTTTCACTGACGATTCTGCAACAACATGGTTGGCTCCTAAATTTGCCAAAATCACAGTTGGATCCGACGACACGGCTGTCGTTCCTGGGTATGATTCTGGATGCAGAATTGCAGAGAGTTTTTCTTCCAGTGGAGAAGGCTCTGGAAATACAGAACATGGTAAA
This sequence comes from Pseudophryne corroboree, assembly GCF_028390025.1. Classification (NCBI taxonomy): domain Eukaryota; kingdom Metazoa; phylum Chordata; class Amphibia; order Anura; family Myobatrachidae; genus Pseudophryne; species Pseudophryne corroboree. Next base: position 720,815,753 of record NC_086448.1, read on the forward strand.
ACAGATTCTGAAACCAGCAAAGGTGTCAGTTCTTCAATGCACTCGGTTGCTGGGGAAGATGGTGGCGGCCTACGAGGACGTTTCCGTATGGCAGGTTCCATGCCAGGGTGTTTCAGTGGGACCTGTTGGACAAGTGGGTGGGTCTCACCTGGACATGCACCGGAAAATAATTCTATCTCCCAGGACCAGAATCTCCCTTCTGTGGTGGCTGCACAGTTCTCACCTTCTGGAGGGACGCAGGTTCGGGATTCAGGATTGGATCCTGGTGACCACAGATGCAAGCCTCCGAGGCTGGGGAGCAGTTACACAGGGAAGAAATTTTCAGGGAAAGTGGTCAAACCAGGAAGCTTGTCTACACATAAACATTCTGGAATTAAGGGCCATTTACAATGGCATTCTGCAAGCAGAACTTCTTCTTCGAGGTCTGCCTGTCTTGATTCAGTCAGACGTGACAGCAGTGGCGTACATAAACCGCCAGGGCGGAACAAGGAGTAGAGCGGTGATGGGCGAGGCCACGAAGAGTCTTCGCTGGGCGGAAAGACATGCCAGTGCTCTGTCAGCAGTCATCATTCCAGGAGTGGACAACTGGGAAGCAGACTTCCTCAGCAGACACGATCTCCATCCAGGAGAGTGGGGTCTTCATCGAGAGGTCTTTGCAGAAGTGAAAAGTCATTGGGGAATTCCTCAAGTAGACATGATGGCGTCCCGCCTCAACAAGAAACTTCAGAGATATTGTTCCAGGTCAAGGGACCCTCAAGCGATAGCGGTGGACACCCTAGTGACACCGTGGGTGTTTCCGTCGGTATATGTGTTCCCTCTACTTCCACTCATTCCAAAGGTGATAAAAATTATAAGAAGAACAAGGGTTCAGGCGATACTCATTGTTCCGGATTGGCCAAGAAGGGCCTAGTATCCAGATCTTCAGGAGTTGCTCATAGAAGATCCCTGGCCTCTTCCTCTTTGGGAGGACCTGTTGCAACAGGGGCCGTATGTGTATCAAGACTTACCGCGGCTGCGTTTGACGGCGTGGCGGTTGAATCCTAGCCCGAAAGGGTATTCCCAGTGAAGTCATTCCCACTCTTATTCAGGCTAGAAAAGAAGTAACGGCAAAGTATTACCACCGTATTTGGAGAAAATATGTGTCTTGGTGTGAATCCAAGAAGGCTCCTACGGAAAAATTTCACCTGGGGCGTTTGCTCCATTTTTTGCAAGCAGGTCTGGATGCGGGCCTAAAGTTAGGCTCCATTAAAGTACAGATTTCAGCTTTGTCGATCTTTTTTTCTCGGGATCTTCTGCTCTTGGGAACTTGCCACAGCCTGTGACCTTTTTCCCTTTCCTCTTCCTCCCGCAGCAAGGAAGGAGGACCCACGTCCTTTTTTGTATTTATTGGGCCGAAAGGACTGCATCTGATAGTGGGGCGTTTTCTTTTGTTGTGCAGGAACATAAGGTAAAAATTACGACTTACCCGCGGTAGCCGTAGACACCAGATCAGTGAGGCCGTCACCAAACAGGACACTACCGTTAAACGGTAGAGACTCCATCGCCTTCTTAGAGTCAGCGTCAGAATTCCATTGATGAATCCACAATGCTCTCCTTGCTGAGACTGCCATGGCATTGGCCCTTGATCCCAAAAGGCCAATATCCCTTACAGCTTCTTATAAATATGCTGCAGCGTCCCTGATATGACCCAAAGTCAAAAGCACGCTATCCCTGTCTAGGGTATCTATCTCAGATGACAAGTTATCTGCCCACTTTTCAATAGCGCTACTCACCCATGCCGAAGCAACGGCAGGCCTGAGTAGTGAACCCGTAGTGACATAAATGGATTTTAGTGTATTTTCCTGCTTACGATCCGCAGGATATTTTAGGGCTGCCGTGTCAGGAGACGGAAGCGCCACCTTTTTGGATAGACACGATAGAGCTTTGTCTACCGTGGGGGTTGACTCCCACTTTTCCCTGTCCCCAAATGGAAACAGATATGCCACTGGAATTCTTTTGGGAACCTGTATCCTCTTGTCAGGATTTTACCAAGCCTTTTCAAAAATCGCATTCAGTTCATGAGAGGGAGGAAACGTTACCTCAGGTTTCTTTCCTTTATACATACAGACCCTTGTATCAGGGACAGCAGGGTCTTCTGTTATATGCAACACTTCTTTTATTGCCACAATCATGTACTGAATGCTCTTAGCCAGTTTTGGATTTAATCTGGCATCACTATAGTCGACACTGGAATCAGAGTCCGTGTCGGTATCTGTATCAGCTATCTGGATAAAAGCACGTTTCTTTGACCCCGAAAGGGTCTGAGTTTGTGACAAAGCATCCTCCATGGATTTCCTCCATGTCTGGGACCTGTTAGCGCTTTATACATATAATAATTAGCACCAAATCACTTGTGCCCCCCCCCCCCCCCCCAGTTTTGCACCCTGTTACTTGTACAGTGTGGGAGGCCAGGCATAGCGTCTCTGCAGCTTCTGTGAAGAGAAAATGGCGCTGGTCAGAGCTGTGAGGGCTAAGCCACGCCCCCTATATGGCGCACCTCAGTTCCGCTTAAATGTCATATTTATACTGGCGGGGGTTTTGTAACTAGTGCCTAGGCACTGTTTTTACTTTTGCCAGTGCTGTTTGAGGGTCCAATGATGCCCAGGGCGCCCCCCCCCCCCTGCGCCCTGCACCCTGCAGTGCCGTACATATGTGGGAGGAGCCAGTTCACACCCATTCAAAGTGTTATAGTGTGCCCATGTCTCCTGCGGATCCCGTCTATACCCTATGGTTCTTGAAGCATCCCCAGCATCCTCTAGGACGTATGAGAAATACTTCTGGGCACAACATGGAAGCTAAGTACAACAGTGGAACTGGGCACTAGTGGGTGCAACAGGGGAAGTAGGCACAAATAAGCAGCGGTGTGCCACTCACTGGGCACAGCAGGTTAGCTGTTACCACTGGGTACTGACCAAACACAATAGGTGAACTGGGCACAACAAAATAGCTTTATACTGCTGCCACTCTGACAGGGCATATTACTGGGCATCTTAACACTGACATTTTCCATTTTAGCCTTATATGAGTTATTTCAATGTATTTCTTACCTTGCACATTGTAAGCTATGTAGTGCGCCCCAGTTACTGTAGTTGCCTCACCAGGTACTCTCACAGGTAGGATGAACAATGCGTGGATCTAATGATTTTGTAAGGATCACGTATGTCACATTAGTATTTTGTAGCTCCCCCATAACATGTCATCGCATTGCCGATTCTGCCCAGTGTAACCTACAGTATGTAGTGCCTGCTGATGCCATCTTTCTGTATTATGATGATTGTACCTGTATTTTCTACTAATCTAAACCTCTGTATTAAGTTTATGGTTTCTGTAATGTGCCTTCAGTCTTTTTGGAGAAAATATTATTACTACTAGGTGATTCATCGCGCCCTACGGGCGCTCTTCACACCGTTGTAAGGGGCTAAGTCCCCTTAAACCTTGCACGCCATTGTGGCGTGCAATATTTGTATTATATGGAGTATTACCTCCAATCATAATTGTGTGAGTGCTTAAAATAAGATTTTACTCACCGGTAAATCTATTTCTCGTAGTCCGTAGTGGATACTGGGACTCCGTAAGGACCATGGGGAATAGCGGCTCCGCAGGAGACTGGGCACAACTAAAGAAAGCTTTAGGACTACCTGGTGTGCACTGGCTCCTCCCACTATGACCCTCCTCCAGACCTCAGTTAGGAAACTGTGCCCGGAAGAGCTGACACAATAAGGAAGGATTTTGAATTCCGGGTAAGACTCATACCAGCCACACCAATCACACCGTATAACTCGTGATACTATACCCAGTTAACAGTATGAAATATAACTGAGCCTCTCAACAGATGGCTCAACATTAACCATTTAGTTAAACAATAACTATATACAAGTATTGCAGACAATCCGCACTTGGGATGGGCGCCCAGCATCCACTACGGACTACGAGAAATAGATTTACCGGTGAGTAAAAGCTTATTTTCTCTGACGTCCTAAGTGGATGCTGGGACTCCGTAAGGACCATGGGGATTATACCAAAGCTCCCAAACGGGCGGGAGAGTGCGGATGACTCTGCAGCACCGAATGGGCAAACTCTAGGTCCTCCTCAGCCAGGGTGTCAAACTTGTAGAATTTAGCAAATGTGTTTGACCCCGACCAAGTAGCTGCTCGGCAAAGTTGTAGAGCCGAGACCCCTCGGGCAGCCGCCCAAGAAAAGCCCACCTTCCTCGTGGAATGGGCTTTCACTGATCTAGGATGCGGCAGTCCAGCCGCAGAATGTGCAAGCTGAATCGTACTACAGATCCAGCGAGCAATAGTCTGCTTTGAAGCAGGAGCACCCAGCTTGTTGGGTGCCTACAGGATAAATAGCGAGTCAGTTTTCCTGACACTAGCTGTCCTGGAAACATAAATTTTCAGGGCCCCGACTACGTCCAACAACTTGGAATCCTCCAAGTCTTTAGTAGCCGCAGGCACTACATAGGTTGGTTCAAATGAAAAGCTGATACCACCGTAGGGAGAAACTGGGGACGAGTCCTCAATTCTGCCCTATCCATATGGAAAATCAGATAAGGGCTTTTACGTGACAAAGCCGCCAATTCTGACACACGCCTGGCCGAAGCCAAGGCCAACAGCATGACCACTTTCCACGTGAGATATTTCCAATCCACGGTTTTAAGTGGCTTAAACCAATGCGACTTTAGGAAATCCAACACCACGTTGAGATCCCAAGGTGCCACTGGAGGCACAAAAGGGGGCTGAATATGCAGCACTCCCTTAACAAATGTCTGAACTTCAGGCAGTGAAGCCTGTTCTTTCTGGAAGAAAATCGACAGAGCCGAAATCTGGATCTTAATGGAACCCAATTTTAGGCCCATAGTCACCCCTGACTGTAGGAAGTGCAGAAAACGGCCCAGCTGAAATTCCTCCATTGGGGCCTTCCTGGCCTCACACCACGCAACATATTTTCGCCATATGCGGTGATAATGGTTTGCGGTCACTTCTTTCCTAGCTTTAATCAGCGTAGGGATGACTTCCTCCGGAATGCCCTTTTCCTTCAGGATCCGGCGTTCAACCGCCATGCCGTCAAACGCAGCCGCGGTAAGTCTTGGAACAGACAGGGCCCCTGCTGCAGCAGGTCCTGTCTGAGCGGCAGAGGCCATGGGTCCTCTGAGATCAGTTCTTGAAGTTCCGGGTACCAAGCTCTTCTTGGCCAATCCGGAACAATGAGTATAGTTCTTACTCCTCTTTTTCTTATTATCCTCAGTACCTTGGGTATGAGAGGAAGAGGAGGGAACACATAACCGACTGGTACACCCACGGTGTCACCAGAGCGTCCACAGCTATCGCCTGAGGGTCCCTTGACCTGGCGCAATATCTTTTTAGCTTTTTGTTGAGGCGGGACGCCATCATGTCCACCTGTGGCCTTTCCCAATGGTGTACAATCATTTGGAAGACTTCTGGATGAAATCCCCACTCTCCCGGGTGGAAGTCGTGCCAGCTGAGAAAGTCTGCTTCCCAGTTGTCCACTCCGGAAATGAACACTGCTGACAGTGCTAAGACATGATTTTCCGCCCATCGCAAAATCCTTGTGGCTTCTGCCATCGCCATCCTGCTTCTTGTGCCGCCCTTTTGGTATACATGGGCGACCGCCGTGATGTTGTCTGACTGGATCAGCCCCGGCTGGTGTTGAAGCAGGGGTCTAGCCTAACTTAGGGCATTGTAAATGGCCCTTAGTTCCAGAATATTTATGTGTAGGGAAGTCTCCTGACTCGACCATAGTCCTTGGAAGTTTCTTCCCTGTGTGACTGCCCCCCAGCCTCGAAGGCTGGCATCCGTGGTCACCAGGACCCAGTCCTGTATGCCGAATCTGCGGCCCTCTAGAAGATGAGCACTCTGCAGCCACCACAACAGTGACACCCTGGCCCTTGGAGACAGGGTTATCAGCCGATGCATCTGAAGATGCGACCCGGACCACTTGTCCAACAGATCCCACTGGAAGATCCTTGCATGGAACCTGCCGAATGGAATTTCTTCGTAAGAAGCTACCATCTTTCCCAGGACTCCCAATGCACCACATTACAGGGAAGAAGATGCACTCAAGAAACTACAGCTCCCAGCAGGCCTTAGCGCTGGAATGCTTTGGCGCTAAGGGCTGCTGGAAGCTGTAGTTTATTTAGTGCGTCTACTTCCCTGTAATGCGCTGCGTTGGGACGCCGGCGCTAACAATAGTGACTGGCTAGCAGAACTGACTGACTCGCTGAATCAATGTAAAAGGTGAGAGTGCTGTGCAGTGTCAGTGACACTGCACACCCACTGCACTGCACAGCACTGTCACCTTTTACATTGATTCAGTGTCCAGACATTACCCTCTGCGATATCACCCACTCTATCCGTTACATTAGTCATCTCGGGCTTCCAGGCCGGCAGCCCACGTGCTGTGTTGCGGAGTCAGGGCCTCTGGCGATCTGGGTGCGTCTGTGGTGTGGAGGCACTTCTGTGACATCACGCACAGAGGAGGCTCCGGGGCTCAGAGAGTATGCTGCGCAGGGAGGGCTATGAAAGCCTTCCGCTGCACCGCTTTCACACACACTTATGCCGGTGACCACAGCAGTTTTTGTTCCACCTGCGCCGCAGCTAGGGAGTGGGGTTTGTTGATGCCAGAGGGGGCAGGCAGACTGGCAGCAGGACATAGGACGCTGCAGTAAAAGGTTGTTTTCTCCCCCCCTATCTACAGCACAGAGACTTGCTGCAGATGCAGTGGCATACTCTCCAGCTGTACCTTTTTGGCATGTACAGTACCTTTTTTTATGGTCTGTACCGATTCTTGGCTCTCCAAACTTCCATTGAGAGTATAGGAATAGGGGCATGGTCACGCCACTTTACCCGTGGCCAAGACCCCTTTTTGAATTTGTACCGATTTTTATGTGTAAATTGTTGGGGGGTATGTTGCTGCAGATGCAGTGGGCCTATTTTGGGGTGTGGACCTGGAGCTGCAGCTCCATCAGCCCCATTGTTAATCCTGCTTTGGGCACACACAGAGCACCCAAAGGCCAGAGCCTCCCATTGGATGTAACCTGTGTGGGAGGGCGTTTCTCGCCCAATCAGCTGTGGACTGGGTGTGATAGACCTGCTGCTAACCCAATGAGAGCTCCTAGTCACGCCCAGCTTTATACACACAGTCACTCTGGGCTGTTATACAGGAGATTATTATTATTATTATTATTATTATTATTATTATTATTATTATTATTATTATTATTATATAAGGCTATTAACAAAGTGACAGCAACATACATATATTTGCTTATCTCAAAATATCTCCAAATTCGTCCGCTTTGTGCGTGATCTGCTTCTCCACCCTCATTACCTGCTCCCTTTCATTTATTTTAGGCAGCACCCTCTCTGGGAAATGCCCTTCCTCCCACAAGACTTACTTTTAGCCTCCAAACCTTCTGGCATTCCCTGAACAATCAACTCTTCAGGAAGCGTATAAAATTCCAGAAGCACCAGGATAACCTCCATAAGCTATCCTACCCATTTACCTCCCCTCTACACAGTCCACAAATAACTTATGTTCTTTTAATACACTCACACATTCCGCTGACCCCAGTTCAAAATCGATGTGTGACTGGCTCATGTAGTCCACCAAGAACCTATGAAATCTGACTGTACCAATACGCAATATGCAGAACTTCCCTCATGTGTGAAATCCTTATTCCCCTACAGGGGAGGCACGCGATATCCTGTTGGGATCCCGGCGCTCTGAATACCGGCGCCGGGATCTCGACCGCCGGAATACCGACAACTATTTTCCTTCTTGGGGTGTCCACGACACCCCCGGAGGAAGAATAAATAAGCTTGAGAGAAGGGCCCTCTTATAACTTTGTCTATTATACAGTCTTGTGTTATTACTGTTTTGTTTACAATTATAAAGTTCAACAAAATATGATGGCACTATATAAGTAACTGTTAATACATAATTATATCTCTGCTCACCGTGGGGCCTATTCATCAAGTTTAATGGTCCCATTGCACATGCGGAAATGGTAGTTTCCACATCTGTTAAGTAATGGGTCAATTTATCATTAGGGGCCCGATGTGGCCTCCCTGTGTTCAACAAACTCCCAAAACCTTCAGTTTTTAGAGTTTGTTTGCAAGAACTGACACGGTGTCAGTGACACTATCTTTGGCCATCAGCTCCCAGAGTAACGCTCCTCCTTATCATGGGAAAGAGGTCCAGGTTGAGAAGAGGGATCCATTCAGGTCCCTCCGGTCCTGTACCCCCTCGGGCTGTGAAAACTTTTGCTGCTAGTAATTAGTGGTAGGGCTTGTGGAGACATCTGCCCCCAAAAGCAATACAGAATTGCTCCGATACTGTAGGATCTACTGTTGCAACTTGTAGTGAGTTGGATACTTAATTATCAGGGCCAATTGGGGCTGCATAATGGATAGGTCCATGTGTATTGTGACTTTTGTATTCTGTTATATTGTATACATTTTACACTAAATGGTTTTTATCTAAGTTTTTAAGAGTTTTGCCTATTTAATAATTCTGCCACAAGAAGTTTCGTTTACTAGACCTTCAAGAATAGATATTACATATAGCATTTGTTTTGAAGCGACCCTTTGTAGTTTTTTGTATTATTCCCATTTCATGAACTGCTTAGTGATGGTATATTATGTGCAGACAATGGGGGTCATTCAGAGTTGATCGCTCGCTGCTGTTTTTCGCAGCATATCGATCAGGCTAAAATTCGGCTGTTCTGCGCATGCGTATGGGCCGCAGGGCACACGCGCAAAGTACTTTCACACAAAACTATGCAATTTTGCACAGGGCGAGCGACGCTTTTCAGTCGCTCTGCTGATCGGTGAGTGATTGACAGGAAGTGGGTGTTTCTGGGTGGTAACTGACCGTTTTCCGGGAGTGTGCTAAAAAACGCAGGCGTGCCAGACGAAAACGCAGGAGTGGCTGGCCGAACGCAGGGCGTGTTTGTGACGTCAAACCAGGAACCAAACAGTCTGCAGTGATCGCAATCTAGGAGAAGGTCTGGAGCTACTCAGAAACTGCAGGGAAATATTTAATAGCAGAACTGCTAACCTTTCGTTAGCAATTCTGCTAAGCTAAGATATACTCCAAGAGGGTGGCGGCATAGCGTTTGCAATGCTGCTAAAAGCAGCTAGCGAGCGAACAACTCGGAATGAGGGCCTATGTGACTTAAAGCAGATAGGCAGGTACCATTGTATAGCGATGTGTATTGTGGAGGAAGGAATAGATAAGACAAAGCTATAAGGGACCTACGTTTAGTAGTGGGCATCAGACACCTGGTGCATCAGGAACAGCAATACTGCTTTTTTACACCTATTGTATTCAAGCAGGGCTAACAGAGAAATTACATGTGGCCAGCTGTGCTCAGAAACAAACCACTGATAAAATTGGCAAATACAGACAGATAAGACTTGGGTGGTCATTCCGAGTTGATCGCTAGCTGCATTCGTTCGCTGTGCAATGCGCACGCGCGACGTACTATTACAACGGCCGATGTAGTTTCCCACAGGGTCTAGCACAGATTTTCAGTTGCACTGCTGACCGCAGAGTGATTGACATGAAGTGGGCGTTTCTGGGTGGCAACTGACCGTTTTCAGGAAGTGTTCGTAAAAACGCAGGCGTGCCAGGAAAAATGCAGGCGTGGCTGGCCGAACGCAGGGCGTGTTTGTGACGTCAAAACAGGAACTGAATAGTCTGAAGTGATCGCAAGCGCTGAGTAGGTTTAGAGCTACTCAGAAACTGCACAAAAAAAATTGTAGCCACTCTGCGATCCTTTCGTTCGCACTTCTGCTAAGCTAAAATACACTCCCAGTGGGCGGCGGCATAGCGTTTGCACGGCTGCTAAAAACTGCTAGCAAGCGAACAACTCGGAATGACCCCCTTGATACAATGATATACAGCCGTCAGACAGCCAACTAGCAGCAAAGTACATCAGTGGTGCTGAAAGAGGCTTCTCTGAAGTCACAATTCATGACACTTTGCTAGCAGAAGGGTATAGTAGCCATGTGTATATGACTGGAGCGCTGCCTAAGCCACATAAACTGCGCTATCCGTAATAAGTTGGAGTCATTTAAAAGCAAAGTTTTCCTGCAGAATGAGAATGACTTTTTGGAGAGAAACTGGAGGACCATCAGTACATCCCTAACCTCAGGCATCTTACACTAGAGGATGTGTAGTTTAATAGTAAATATTTACATTTCCAGTGCTTTAATCCTTAATATTAACATATGCTCTAACACTAGGGTAAGGTCCAGACAGCTTCACAGTGTGGTACTCTCACTAAGCTCTGGAGGTTCCTCCTCTATGGGGCCCCGGTTCTGATCTCCCTTCACAGCTGTGAAGGGTGGAAGAGAAGCCCCTCGTTCCCCTGCTTTCTGTAATGAATGCTGCTGTGTAGGAGTGAGAACCATAACAGTTATACAAAGCTACAGAGAACATGTCAGGATTAGAACAAGATTGCCCTCTGTACTATGTAAGTGTACATAAAAACAAAACAACTTTTTTCTATGGTTACTTTGCCTAGCAGAGAACATAGAAAGACAACTTAAACTGATGCACATACTGGAGAGTCCTCTGTCTTTTGCACTGCGCTCACTTACAGGTACCTATCTAAGCTGCTCACAAGGCAGGGAAACTGAGGCGAGTCAGCACTCAGTAGTACAGTCTGCAGAGGACTCTCGCGTTCTGACATAGGATGCATTACTGCACGCTATGGGGTAAATTTACTAAGATGGGTGTTCTATTTAAGATGGGATGTTGCCCATAGCAACCAATCAGATTCCAGGTATTCTCTTCTACAAGGCACTAGATAAATGAGAGGTAGAATCTGTTTGGTTGCTATAGGCAACATCCCATCTTAAATAGAACTCCCATCTTAGTAAATTTACCCCTATATTTTGTATGCTCTCTCCTGAATGGGGGAACACAGGCATTATATGAACAACTAATTATCCGAAGTGAGAGAAGTAATCCTAAATTACCAACCAAAGTAACAAGGACAAAAATGAACAACTGAAACCTGAATTTGCTGTCATGGTCTTACAGATTCTAGGCTTTGGCCTCAGCACTCGCCAGTACTTATAGTACTGGCTGTCACATGCCTCTCCTGCTTACCTGTGCTAGACTTCAGCTTCCCCGGCTACGTGCTTTGGTTCTGCAAATGCCCCATATACTGTATGTTGTATTTTACCTCTTTTGTTTCCAGGATTCGGGTGTAGTATGGTATGCTTGCGGGCACGGTTTATTCTCCCTCCAAGGGGGTCGTGGACCCCCACGAGGGAGAAAAAGTGTTGGTATGCCGGCTGTAGGGATTCCGGCGCCGGTATACTGTGCGCCGGGATCCCGACAGTCGGCATACTGAAGACCACTCCCAGGATTCATAGCTTGAACAGTTTCTCTTGCATATCTCCTAAGTCATAAAGGGGGTCATTCCGAGTTGATCGCTAGATAAAAATGTTCGCAGTGCAGTGATTAAGTGAAAAAGTAGCACTTCTGCGCATGCGTATGTGACGCAATGCACACGCGCGACGTACTTTCACAACAGCCGATGTAGTTTTACACAAGATCTAGCAAAGCTTTTCTTTCGCAATGTCCGCCGCAGAGTGATTGACATGAAGTGGGGGTTTCTGGGTGTCAACTGACCGTTTACAGGGAGTGTTCGGAAAAACGCAGGCGTGCCAGGAAACGCAGCCATGGCTAGGGGAACACAGGGTGTGTTTGTGACGTCAAATCCGGAACTGAACAGTCTGAAGTGATCGCAAGCGCTGAGTAGGTCTGGAGCTACTCTGAAACTGCACATTTTTTTTTTTGTAGCCGCTGTGCGATCCTTTCGTTCGCACTTCTGCTAAGCTAAAATACACTCCCAGTGGGAGGAGGCATAGCGTTTGCACGGCTGCTAAAAACTGCTAGCGGGCGATCAACTTGGAATGACCCCCAAAGACCCCAATAAAACGCACCAGCAAGCAGTCGATTTACACAAAAAAAACGCACTGGCATGAGAAATTTATATACTGACCGAATTAAGACACAAGACATTCGTACCATCAAGACAAACACAATTACTCATATCACAGACATTGGACAAAACGCATGTCTCCCCGATGTACATAAAATACATACAAAAAACTTTATTTGAAACAGAATAAGCAGTTTTCTCCCTTCCACATAAACAATTCCCATCTGGTGAGTAACAAAACACAGTGCATTATATCATGTAGTAGCTGGAAACCACCACACGCACGTTCACAACACCTAAGGGCCCCATACACTAGAACGATATGTCTGAGGCTGAAGTCGGAGGAGATTTCCCTTGAACTCTTCCAGGAGCTTCCCGGGAATGGTTCCATACGATTCCATATGATTTGGTACATTTTGCATGTGATATATCGTATACGATCCCAGCCATGCCTGCGTGTACCGACATATCACGAGTGCAGCACTAACGATCTAGGGGAGCCGATCCAACCCTGACGGGAACGCGCATCGGATCGGAAACACATCCAAAATGCCAGCTTTCACCCGATATATCGGCCCGAATGCCCGAAATTGGGTGAAATTGGGCATTATCGTTCTAGTGTATGGGGCCTTTAACACAATGAACACCATGAAAGAATCATTTTGAGATAAAAAACAGAATGAGTTGTGACACAATTGATGTCATCTATTTGCTTGACCTTGTGGACTGCAGTGTATTGGCAGAACTTTTTCGCAAATTAAAGTTACACATCTCTGAATCCATCAGAGATATCATGTTAGCAATAGAGCTACATGGTCTTTTAAACTATCACAAAATGCAAAAGGACTGCATACTCGCCTACTCTCCCGGAATGCCCCCCACAGCTGCACACAGCCTATTGCAGACCGAAATTGCGTCATTGCCCTCCTGCCCCTCCCCTTGCCTCACAATGTCTGTTATCTTGGCATTGATTAAAGGGGGCAGGTCCGCAATGACGCTTTTTCACGTACATGCCTCTGCTCCGCCAAAACCTAGCATAACCCCCCCTCCGTCACCCCCCCCAGTATGCTGCACCAACCCGATCCTGGAGGAGGTGGCCATTATATCGGCAGTATGAAGAACTGTGATACCTCCAGTCTCCTGACGTAAGGTATTCAATTAGTCACTGGCAAGGTGATAACATTAAAAACCTTTATGAAACAAACGGGGTCTATTCATGAAGCAGTGAAAAGTGTGGAGACGTGAGCCACTGGAGAATTTGCCCATGGCAACCAATCAGCATTGAAGTAACATTTATAATTTACACACTATACAATTGTACGGAGCAGCTGATTGGCTACCATGGGTAACTTCTCTACAGGCTCACTTCTCCACTCTTTTCACTGCTTCATGAATAGACCCCAAAGTCTCACTAAACATAAACTAAAATCGTAAGTGCCAGAGGGGTTGATGTATCAAGCAGTGGAAGGGTGGGCCAGTGCAGAAGATGTCCATAGCAACAATCAGCTTCTACCTATCATTTTATAGAATGTACTTTTACTACTAATTTAACGAATATAAATAAGAATTTACTCACCGGTAATTCTATTTCTCGTTGTCCGTAGTGGATGCTGGGTATTCCGTAAGGACCATGGGGTATAGACGGGCTCCGCAGGAGACTGGGCACTCTTAAAAGAAAGATTAGGTACTATATCTGGTGTGCACTGGCTCCTCCCTCTATGCCCCTCCTCCAGACCTCAGTTAGGGAAACTGTGCCCGGAAGAGCTGACATTACTAGGAAAGGATTTGGAATCCAGGGTAAGACTCATACCAGCCACACCAATCACACTGTACAACTCGTGATAACTATACCCAGTTAACAGTATGAACAATAACTGAGCCTCTCTCAACAGATGGCTCATACAATAACCCTTTAGTTAAGCAATAACTATATACATGTATTGCAGAGAGTCCGCACTTGGGACGGGCTCCCAGCATCCACTACGGACTACGAGAAATAGAATTACCGGTGAGTAAATTCTTATTTTCTCTGACGTCCTAGTGGATGCTGGGTACTCCGTAAGGACCATGGGGATTATACCAAAGCTCCCAAACGGGCGGGAGAGTGCGGATGACTCTGCAGCACCGAATGAGAAAACTCAAGGTCCTCCTCAGCCAGGGTATCAAACTTGTAGAATTTTGCAAAAGTGTTTGAACCCGACCAAGTAGCAGCTCGGCAAAGTTGTAAAGCCGAGACCCCTCGGGCAGCCGCCCAAGAAGAGCCCACCTTCCTCGTGGAATGGGCTTTTACTGATTTAGGATGCGGCAGTCCAGCCGCAGAATGTGCAAGCTGAATGGTGCTACAGATCCAGCGAGCAATAGTCTGCTTTGAAGCAGGAGCACCCAGCTTGTTGGGTGCATGCAGGATAAATATCGAGTCAGTTTTTCTGACTCTAGCCGTCCTGGAAACATAAAGTTTCAGGGCTCGGACTACGTCCAGCAACTTGGAATCCTCCAAGTCCCTAGTAGCCGCAGGCACCACAATAGGTTGGTTCAAATGAAACGATGATACCACCTTAGGGAGAAATTGGGGACGAGTCCTCCATTCTGCCCTTTCCATATGGAAGATCAGATATGGGCTTTTACATGACAAAGCCGCCAATTCTGACACACGCCTAGTCCAAGCTAAGGCCAAAAGCATGACCACTTTCCACGTGAGATATTTTAGCTCCACGGTCTTAAGTGGCTCAAACCAGTGGGATTTTAGGAATCCAACACACGTTAAGATCCCAAGGTGCCACTGGAGGCACAAAAGGGGCTGAATATGCAGCACCCCTGTAACAACGTCCGAACTTCAGGCAGTGAAGCCAGTTCTTTTTGAGAGAAAAAGGGATAGGGCCGAAATCTTGGCCTTTATGGATCCTAATTTAAGGCCCATAGTCACTCCTGACTGTAGGAAGTGCAGGAATCGACCCCCCTGGAATTCCTCTGTAGGGCCTTCCCGGCCACACACCAAGCAACCTATTTTCGCCATATACAGTGAAAAAGTCTTGCTATCACGTCTTTCCTAGCCTTTATCAGCGTAGGAATAACTGCATCCGGAATGCCCTTTTCCACTAGGATCCGGCGTTTAACCGCCATGCCGTCTCCTTCTTGGCCAATCCGGAGCAAAGAATATTGTTCACACTCCTCCGTTTATTACAATTCTCAGCCCTTGGGTCTGAGAGGAAGAGGAGGGAATATATAGACTGACTGGAACACCCACGGTGTAACTAGTGCGACCACAGCTATCGCCTGAGAGTTCCTTGACCCAGCGTAAAACCTTTTTTATCTTTTTATTGAGGTGGGACGCCATGTAGTCCACCTGAGGCAGTTTCCATCAATTTGCAAAACTGCGTGAAGACTTCCTGATGAAGTCACCACTTTCCCGGGTGGTGGTTGTGTCCACTCCCGGAAAGAACACTGCTGACAGTGCGCTTACTTGATTCTCCGCCCAGCGAAGAATTCTGGTGGCTTCTACCCTCGCCACCCTGCTCCTTGTGCCGCCCTGGCGGTTTACATGAGCCCCTGCGGTCTGACTGGATCAGAACCGGTTGGTCGCGAAGCAGGAACTCCGCTTGACTTAGGGCGTTGTATATGGCCCTTAGTTCCAGGATATTGATGTGAAGGCAAGTCTGTTGGCTTGACCACAAACCTTGGAATTTTCTTCCCTGTGTAACTGCCCCCCACCCTCGGAGGCTTGCATCCGTGGTCACCAGGACCCAGTCCTGAATGCCGAATCTGCGGCCCTCGAGAAGGTGAGCACTCCGCAGCCACCACAGGAGAGACACCCTGGCCCTAGGGGATAGGGTGATTAACCGATGCATCTGAAGATGTGATTCGGACCACTTGTCCAGTAAGTTCCATTGTCCTTGCATGGAACCAGCCGAAGGGGATGGCCTCGTATGATGCCATCATCCTTCCCAGGACTCGAGTGCAGTGATGCACTGACACCTGTTTTGGTTTTCAATGGATTCCTGACCAGTGTCATGAGCTCCTGAGCTCTCTCTATCGGGAGATAAACCCTCTTCTGGTCTGTGTCTAGGATCATGCCTAGGCGAGGCAGATGAGCTGTAGGAACCAACTGCGACTTTGGAATATATAGAATCCAGTCGTGTTGCCGTTTCACTTCCAGAGAAGGTGATACGCTGTCTAGCAACTGCTCTCTTGATCTCGCTTTTATGAGATCATCCAAGTATGTGATAATAGTGACACCTTGCTTCCGCAGGAGCACCATCATATCCGCCATTACCTTGGTGAAATTGGTAATGACAATCCCGTACCGCAATTCTGAGGTACGCCTGATGAGGTGGATAAATGGGGACACGAAGGTATGCATCCCTTATGTCCCGATTCATTTCAGGCATGCAATGACCGCTCTTAGCGATTCCATCTTGAACCTGAACCTTTTTCAGGTATATGTTCAGGGATTTTAATTCAATATGGGTCTAACCGAACCGTCTGGTTTCGGGATTATAACATGGTTGAATAATAACACCCTCTTGTTGAAGGAGGGGACCCTTGACCACCACCTGTTGAAGATACAATTTACGAATTGCAGTTAACACTGGCTCCCTCTCTTGGGGGGAAGCCCGCCGAGTCCTCGGTGAGGGGGCATCTTCTCACAGTCCAGCCTGTATCCCTGCGATACAATTTCTATTGCCCAGGGATCTAACAGGGAGTGAACCCACTTGTGGCTGAATTTACGAAGGCGTGTCCTCACCGGGCCTAGCTCCGCCTGTGGAGCCCCAGCGACATGCGGTGGATTTTTGTAGAGGCCGGGGAGGACTTCTGTTCCTGGGGACTAGCTGTGTTGTACAGCTTCTTTCCTCTGCCCCCGGCTCTGACAAGAAAGGACGCACCTCAGACTTTCTTGTTTCTTTATTCGAAAAGCTGCATTTAAAATGTCGTGCTTTCCTAGGCTGTGCAGGAATATAAGGCAAAATATCAGAATTACCAGCTATAACTGTGGAGACCAGGCCCGAGAACCTTTCTCCACACAATCCTCAGCCTTCCATATGCCTCTTAAGACGGCATCATCTGTCCAATGTATATTCTACAGGACACGTCAAGCAGAAATCGACATAGCTTTTGTCTCTAGGATCCAGTATACTCATGTCCCTTTTGGGCATGCTTTATAATTATATATCTATCACTTAAGACAGCATCTTAAAATATTTATATGCATACTAGGGTCTCAATCTCTGCTGATAAGGTACCTGTCCACGCTGCCACAGCGCTATAAACCCACGCCAACACAATCGCCGGTCTGGGTAGTATACTAGAATGTGCACGCTATCTGCAGGATCCCTGAGAATAGCTAGTGCAAACAGGACACCCAAGGGGAAGATTCTCAACACACCCTGGCCCTAGTGGGGAAAGGATACAGCCTGAGAATTCTCTTGTGGGAAGCTGCCGTCTCTTGTCTGGAGATTCCCGCTCTTTTTCCTCATGAGAGGAGGGAAATTTACCTCAGCATTCTTCCCCTTAACATGTGTACTCTCGTGTCAGGGACAGATGAGTCATCAGTGATATGCAAATCATCTTTTATTCCAATAATCATATATTGAATATCTTTTAGCCCTCTTGGCTGTAACTTTGCATTATCGTAGTCGACAGTGGAGTTAAACTCCGTGTCGATACTTTGTTATTTTGGATAGTGAACATAGAGAGACTCTGAAGGACTCTGTGACATAGGGACAGACCAGGGTAGATTTCCTTTCTGTTCCCTAACCTTTTGTGCAATAATTTTACCTCAGCACTTACACATATCCAAACAGGTGTCGTCGTTGTTGACGGAGACACCCTCCCACACACTTATCCGCTCTATCACCTCCTTAGAGGAGCCTTTTACCTCAGACATGTCAACACACGCGTACCGACACACCACACACACAGGGGATGCTCTATTTGAAGACCGTTCCCCCACCAGGCCCTTTGGAGAGACAGAGAGAGAGTATGCCAGCACACACCACAGCGCAATATAATACAGGGATGTACACTATACTGAGTGATTTTTCCCCTATAGCAGCTTATATACACAGTTTTGCGCCTAAATTTATGTGCCCCCCCTCTCTTTTTTACCCTTTGTGTACCAGGATACTGCAGGGGAGAGCCTGGGGAGCTTCCTTCCAGCTGAGCTGTGAAAAGAAAATGGCGCCGGTGTGCTGAGGAAGAAGGCCCGGCCCCCTCAGCGGCGGGCTTCTGTCCTTTTATGTACTTTAATGGCGGGGGTTAATGCACATATACAGTTTATCAGACTGTATTATGTGCTTTTCGCCAAGTAAGGTAATCTAATTGCTGCCCAGGGCGCCCCCCCCCCCCCCCCCCCCCAGCGCCCTGCACCCATCAGTGACCGGAGTGTGTGGTGTGCTAAGGGAGCAATGGCGCACAGCTGCAGTGCTGTGCGCTACCTTAATGAAGACCGGAGTCTTCAGCCGCCGATTTTCAACTTCTCTTCGTTCTTCTGGCTCTGCAAGGGGGACGGTGGCGCGGCTCCGGGACCGGACGACCGAGGACTGGGCCTGTGTTCGATCCCTCTGGAGCTAATGGTGTCCAGTAGCCTTAGAAGCCCAAGCTAGCTGCAAGCAGGTAGGTTCGCTTCTCTCCCCTCAGTCCCACGTAGCAGTGAGTCTGTTGCCAGCAGATCTCACTGAAAATAAAAAACCTAACAAATACTTTCTTTTCTAGGAAGCTCAGGAGAGCCCCTAGGGTGCATCCAGCTCTGGCCGGGCACAGATACTAACTGAGGTCTGGAGGAGGGGCATAGAGGGAGGAGCCAGTACACACCAGATATAGTACCTAATCTTTCTTTTAAGAGTGCCCAGTCTCCTGCGGAGCCCGTCTATACCCCATGGTCCTTACGGAGTACCCAGCATCCACTAGGACGTCAGAGAAATATACTTGATATTGCTTCACTTTATATATTTAACACACGTTGCTAATTAAGCATTAAAATAGTAAATCCAAGGCTTCACCTACAACTATATAATTTATTTATTTTATTATGCATATTTTACGATTTCTTTCAATGTGGCATAATATTCACATTATTACATTTCATTATATATAAAACACTTGACTATAACATAGAATCATCTATCTGTGCGCTGTTCATTCTTTTATGTTTTATACTGTATGTGGAGACTATCTCCTTATTAACAGCTGCTTGGTTTAAAACAACCATAGCAGCGCCTGTTCACATATATATCTTGGTTAATATCACTTCTTGCAAGTTACATAGAACCAGCCTGACATACAGACCCATTGTGCTTGCTAATGCATACTGATCAAGTATTGATCTCCTCCTAATTGGTCAATTAAGTAACATCATCAGACACCATCCATATGCATCACTGCAGACCTAGGCCCCTGGGAAAGTCCCACTATTGAAGAAACACATATATTTACAGTAGTAGCAAACAACAGTGTTTTATAGTCAGAAGCATTTGGCCACTCAAGTAGTTATCTTCAGCTGCACTACATAGACAGCATGGGAGAGGCCCTCCCCATTGTTCCTGTCCTGCTGACATCACAAGGGCCATATTGCTATACTACACAGCAGTAACTGCTGACATCACAAAGGCCCTATTGCTGGGCTACCCAGCAGTAACTGCTGACATCAAAAAGGCCCTATTACTGCACAACACAGCAGTACTGTACCTGCTGACATCACAAAGGCCCTATTGCTTGACTACACAGCAGTAATTGCTGACATCACAAAGACCCTATTGCTGGGCTACCCATCAGTAACTGCTGACATCACAGAGGCCCTATTACTGCACAACACAGCAGTACTGTACCTGCTGACATCACAAAGGCCCTATTGCTGGGCTACCCAGCAGTAACTGCTGACAGCACAAAGGCCCTTTTGCTATACTACACAGCAGTAACTGCTGACATCACAAAGGCCCTATTGCTTGACTACACAGCAGTAATTGCTGACATCACAAAGACCCTATTGCTGGGCTGCCCATCAGTAACTGCTGACATCCCAAAGGCCGTATTCCTGGGATGCGTTTAAGATGCCGAATGTCGGGATCCTGGCAGTCGAGCTCCCAACTCCGGAATCCCGACACCTGCCAGAATGTTGACACCGAACTCCGAACAGAGTCAGGAGACCGGTGACGGAATCCTGACAGGATCAGGAGACAGACGCCGGAATCCCAACAGTCAGCATCCCGACTGTAAGTATAGCGTGCGGGTTAGGGCTGGGGGAGCATGTTTGGGCACCACCTGGGAGGTTAGGCTGTGGGGTGGGAGGGTTTAGGATTAGGCTGTGGGGAAGGGGGCGTGGGGTACGATTAGGCGCCACCTGGGAGAGGTTAGGGTTGGGCACTAAGGGAGGAAGTTAGGGTTAGGCACTTAGGCTGTGGGAAGTGAGGGGTAGGGGAGAAGGGTTAAGATACTTACCTCACCCCTGTCGGGATGTCAAACATCGGGATGCCAGAGTCGGTATTGTGAGTGCTGACATCCTGTCCGGCGGTCAAACATACTGAACTCATATTCCTGAACTACCAATAACTGCTGACATCACCAACAATGTATTGGTGGACTACCCAGCACTAACTTCTGACATCACACTGGTCTTATTGCTGGTCTTCTCAACAGTACCTGCTGACATCACACCTGATGATATTTACATTAAAAAGTGCCATCACAAGGGAAACAGCATTGCTCAAGATTGCTATCATCCTTACCATAACATCTTTTCTTTGCCTCTATTGAAAAGACGGTTTAGGTGCATCAAAGCTAGGACATTTCGATTAAAGAGTAGCTTTCTCCAGCTGTAATTGTTAGCTTTAACCAGAAATGGTGAATTGCAACTATTTGTGTGACCCAGACTGTAATTTTGTTGTTCTTTTACAATGACAATAAAGAATATCCTATTCTATAGCCATAAAAGGCCCTGTTGCTAAGCTACCCAGCAGTAACTGCTGTCATCATAATGGCAGAACTGATGTACTACCCAGCAGTAACTTCTGATATCCCAATGGCCCTATTGCTGGGCTGCCCATCAGTAACTGCTGACATCACAATGACCCTATTGCTGGGCTACCCATCAGTAACTGCTGACATCACAATGACCCTATTGCTGGGCTACCCATCAGTAACTGCTGACATCACAATGACCCTATTGCTGGGCTACCCATCAGTAACTGCTGACATCACAATGACCCTATTGCTGGGCTACCCATCAGTAACTGCTGACATCACAATGACACTATTGCTGGGCTACCCAGCAGTAACTGCTGACATCACAATGACCCTGTTGCTGGGCTACCCAGCAGTAACTGCTGACATCACAATGACCCTGTTGCTGGGCTACCCATCATTAACTGCTGACATCACAATGACCCTGTTGCTGAGCTACCCAGCAGTAACTGCTGACATCACAATGACCCTATTGCTGGGCTACCCATCAGTAACTGCTGACATCACAAAGGCCCTATTGCTGGCAGGCCCGCCATCAGGGACCTGCCTCTCTAACAGAGAGGAGAGGGCCCGGCCGCTCATGCCGCCGTCCGCCCACTTTTCATGACTGAGTTCTGGCACTGTCACAGGAGGGGGAGAGGACGCTGCAAGCTTCTATTGTAAACGTCCCTTAAAAAATGGTCGCTACTTAAAGATACTAGAGGAGGCTCCAGCAGTGCCAGATCTCGGTTATGAAAAGAGGGGGGAGCTACACGAAATGGAGAGGGTGGAGCTACACGGGACTAGGCTGCTACCACATCGGCAACAGCTGCGGCCAGCCTGTGATAGGTAAGTTGAGGGAAAGTGAGTGAGAGAGAGAGACAATGTGTGTGCATCTGTGTGTGTGTATGTATGTGTATGTATATATATATATATATATATATATATATAATTAATATTATCTTATTATTTGGTTGTTGTTGTTTTTTTTTTTTTTTGGGGGGGGGGGGCAATGCCTGCTTTTGTGAGTCCCGAGCCCCAGAATTTCTGATGGCAGCCCTGATTGATGGGCTACCCAGCAGTAACTGCTGACGTCACAAAGGCCCTATTGCAGACTTTGTGATAGTGTAGGACCTGCATGAAGGTGGGGTACCTTGGCGAGCGGTATGCAGGCTTCCGTGCATTGGCCAATTCACTAACTAAACCCCCATCATTTATTTATTGATGTTTTGAGGACAAGTGAGCTTGCTATGGTGAGTGCTGAATTTCCTGTTTGTATGTATTTGGGTAGGTGGCCATGGGCTGCATGCACCCCACCCTATGAGTGGTGAGTGCAGCCCTGATTGTTGGGCTACCCAGCAGTAACTGCTGACATCACAAAGGCTCTATTGCAGGGCTACGCAGCAGTAACTGCTGACATCACAAAGGCCCTATTGCAGGGCTACCCAGCACTAACTGCTGACCAGTGCTGTAACTAGAAGTCTGGGCGCCCCTTTCAAAGAAAATGACTTGCCTCCCCTTCCCACACACACATACACCCTCCAGAATACATAAAAATACTAATTAAATGCCTCCATGATTAAATGCATGATTAGTCATTGAGAGGGGTGTACCAAAGGTATTATGTTCAAATATTTTTCCCTACTTTTCACATGCACAGGGGCTACAAACTAAAATCCTCCTAAACTCTCACTGTGATCCATGCTAACATAACACAAATTCTCTAATCGAATAGCAAAAAGTTACAACCATGGGTTTTTACGGCACATTAAACAATTTTCATCCAACTCACGGCTAACTGAATTGGACCCATAGATTGTCAAAGTTGCAAGTTGCTTGTTAAAGTGAATGGCTGGGAACCTGCTGGCTGCCTAGGCTTCCAGAAGGTTTAACGACTTTGATATTGTGAAATCAATATTAGGTGCCCACCATGCATGCTGCCAATTCACTTTATACAGTATATCACACTGTGCATGCCCCAATTCACTTTATATGCCACACTGCATGCCCCCAATATGCATTATAAAACAATGTGGGAGATATTCAATTTGGCCCGGGGTGCCGGGTGATAAGTATCGTCCGGTGGGGGCTATTTAATTGGCCCCGATAAACCGGCGCGTGCCGCGGCTTATCGGGGGTTTTGCTTCACCTGCCTCCGGCAGGCGAAGCAAAACGCCCGATAACAGCCCCGTTTTCAACCGAAAACGGGACTGTTTCACCCGAAAACACACAGGTTTCACTGAACCTGTGTGTTTTCGGGTGTAAGAGGACTTGTTACCGGCCGAGCAAATTAAATAGCCCGACCGCAGCACCCGAAGAAACATCGGGGTTTTTTACTCCCGATGTCTCTTCGGACCAAATTGAATATCCCCCTGTGTCTTCTAATTATATGCCACACTACCCACCCACCCTCCCCCATAATTAGTATATTTCAGTAATACCCCTATCAGACTAGCAAAAATTTCCTGGGTTATTGCACGTGAACGCGCAACAACCCCGGATTTTGGTTAGTCTGAAAGTGTCCTTGAGCAGATTCCTGTGTGGAGCGTTCCGGCATTTCACCCCAGGTCCTGACCTGAGTTAAAGCAGGAATCAACCCGGGATGCGTGCAGTGTGTATGGGTAAGCCGGGTCAAGGCAACCCAGCGCCCGTTTTCTGCGTAGGAGGAGGTGCATCTCAAACTGCCGCCTCCTGTAGCATCCCCGGGTTGGGCTGCAAGCCTGAAAGGGGTCTCAAGCTGGGTCACACCCGGGAAGCACCCGTGTACACATTCCCGGGAACTGGAACTGGAAGTATGAGAGAGGTGTAACTTGCTGATCTCAGCTATGAATCCTGCAGCAGCTCCAGTGCTGACTCCTGTTCAGTCATTTCTTCCAAGTGATGTCTTCTTATCGCTATGCAGGCCAGTGAAGGAGGAGGGAGAGGTGGGCCGCCAGATGGGAACATGATGCTGGAAGGAGCACAACTGGCCTGGCATTGTGACTCTCTGTGAGGAGCCCCACT
This sequence comes from Pseudophryne corroboree, assembly GCF_028390025.1. NCBI lineage: Eukaryota > Metazoa > Chordata > Amphibia > Anura > Myobatrachidae > Pseudophryne > Pseudophryne corroboree. The sequence continues at coordinate 720,839,709 of NC_086448.1, forward strand.
GATTGTCAGGCCAGGAGGACTGCATTGTTTTTTATCTATGGTGCACCCATCCTTCTCTGACCAGAGTCCCTGGTGGGTACAATCCTGGCCGACCCCTAGTTACGGCGCTGCCTACACGATACTAGGCACCTATCCCATGGCCTTTGTGAATTTATCTAATTCTTATCACTCTTTTAAATCAACAGTAACTGATAGTCATACCTTATTACATTCTGGATGTCTTTGGATGTAATGAAGACTATAGTGACTTATCGCTGTCTATATCCTACTATTCCATGGTCTCCTCTCAATTAGCACAACACAGATTAATGCTACAGTAAATGTCATTCTCTTCATTGTTTTTCCTCTCCCTGCTCTTTTCTGTGGTATGGTATATTTGTGTGCAAAATCATGTTATATAGTGTTCACACTAGAATGTTTTAGTAGCTGCGCCCTGTCCGATTTTTTCAGGGCAAAATGCACCCTGCCCCTTTAGCGGCGCCCTGCTAAAACAGCATGATATCTAATCACATTTTAGGTAGAGCTTGGGGGAAGCCCGGCACCTCCGTAGGTGCTGGGCACGCTCCCCATCAGTGAGGCCGCAAGGTGGGGCACGCCGCATCAATGACATTGGTAGGGACGCCCTTTTTGTGCACGCACGTGGCACCCTGCCCTGCAAAATATATATTAAACAAACAGAACACTTACTTTCATTTCTGTAATCATCTGGTCAGCTTCGGCAGTCAGTCTTGGCTGGTTGCTTGTAGCTTTTCTTGCCTGTTTCCTTGTGCAGTCTTGTTAAGTAATATGATTTTATTTCTGTTATTCAATCCATTTCTCCAGTGAGAATAAAACATACTTCTCTAGTGTCAGTACCCAGGTCAGAATAACAACCGTCAATGTTCTATAACTCTTATTATAAAAACAGAGAAGTGAGTTCTCGCGGCCTATGTAATATGGCAACACCCATTCTTATTTACAGGACAAAAAGACCCGAATGCAGCCACACGTCTGTACACAGCGGCTGCATTCGGGTTGTCTGCGCATGGGCACAGGCCGCAGTGTGCGTGCACGGCCCTACGCCTTATGCCCGCATCCTGATTGACAGTGGCGGCTGCCGGGGGGCGGCAAAGTGGCATTTTGCGGGCCGGGAGCATTTTCGGGGCGGCTGTGTGAAGCCATACACAGCCGCTCCGATTAAAAAAATGTCCGTGGACCGCGTGACAGCACAGGGAGGCTGCCTCCATTCGATGCATCCACAATATAATTGCGGACACATCGTGAGGCGGTGCTACACATGCTGGGCGGCTTTGCCCTCTACTGGCCAGCCCCCAGCATGTAAGGAGATGGACGCAGATCTGGATGCGTATGCAGCGATCTGCCTCCATCTCTGAATAAGGGTGTAGTATGTTATGCCGGCGGTCAGGCTACCGGCGACCAGCATACCGGTGCCGGCATACCGACAGCTGGGTGAGCGCAAATGAGCCCCTTGCGTGCTCGCTGCGCTCGCCACACTGTAGGCACGGTGCCGTGCTGCGCGCGCCATGCTATCTATTCTCCCTCCAGGGGGGTCGTGAACCCCCAAGAGGGAGAAGAACTGTCGGTATGCCATTGGCCTTATTCAGCATCAGTTGCAATTTAGCAAAGTCGGAAATCAGACGATTATTGGATGACTGCACATGCACTGTGTCTGCACTGAGCATCCGCAAAGGCCGCAATGCGATTGCAGGCACAGCAAAGTGCTATCGCATAGCGATTGCCAGGACGTGATCATTAGTGGGAGGTTACATGGCATTTGTGGGGAGTGAGTGGGATAACGCAAGCGTTCATGGCCGTTTCTGGTGTGTGCATCTGACGTCAGTTGCGGTTACAAACATGGCGCCGCTGTGACTGCAGCCATGTATATCCTGTGCAAGCATGGGTCACCAGGTATTCTCTATGATGGTTCTTAATTTCTGCAAATGCATCGCACTTATGCGACTGCATATGCAATTTTGTGAATGCATTGGTGGACATCTGTTCCTTTCTGGGTGGCTCCTCACATACGTTTTTTAGAAGGAGGATTAAGAAAAATCGCAATTTCTGCCTCAAGCTGAATGAGGTCCCATGTACATTACACCTCTGTATTCTTATGGCCTCAAACTATTAATAACAAATCACATATCTCAAAAGGGTAATTATGGTTGTTTACAAACAGCAAAATAATAAGAATTTACTTACCGATAATTCTATTTCTCATAGTCCGTAGTGGATGCTGGGGACTCCGTAAGGACCATGGGGAATAGCGGCTCCGCAGGAGACTGGGCACATCTAAAGAAAGCTTTAGGACTATCTGGTGTGCACTGACTCCTCCCCCTATGACCCTCCTCCAAGCCTCAGTTAGGATACTGTGCCCGGACGAGCGTACACAATAAGGAAGGATTTTGAATCCCGGGTAAGACTCATACCAGCCACACCAATCACACCGTATAACCTGTGATCTGAACCCAGTTAACAGCATGATAACAGAGGAGCCTCTGAAAGATGGCTCACAACAATAATAACCCGATTTTTGTAACAATAACTATGTACAAGTATTGCAGACAATCCGCACTTGGGATGGGCGCCCAGCATCCACTACGGACTATGAGAAATAGAATTATCGGTAAGTAAATTCTTATTTTCTCTAACGTCCTAAGTGGATGCTGGGGACTCCGTAAGGACCATGGGGATTATACCAAAGCTCCCAAACGGGCGGGAGAGTGCGGATGACTCTGCAGCACCAAATGAGAGAACTCCAGGTCCTTCTCAGCCAGGATATCAATTTTGTAGAATTTTACAAACGTATTTGCTCCTGACCAAGTAGCTGCTCGGCAAAGTTGTAAAGCCGAGACCCCTCGGGCAGCCGCCCAAGATGAGCCCACCTTCCTTGTGGAGTGGGCATTTACAGATTTTTGGCTGTGGCAGGCCTGCCACAGAATGTGCAAGCTGAATTGTACTACAAATCCAACGAGCAATAGTCTGCTTAGAAGCAGGAGCACCCAGCTTGTTGGGTGCACACAGGATAAACAGCGAGTCAGATTTCCTGACTCCAGCAGTCCTGGAAACATATATTTTCAGGGCACTGACAACGTCTAGCAACTTGGAGGCCTCCAAGTCCCTAGTAGCCGCAGGCACCACCAATAGGTTGGTTCAGGTGAGACGCTGAAACCACCTTGGGGAGAAACTGAGGACGAGTCCTCAATTCCGCCCTGTCCGAATGGAAAATCAGATAAGGGCTTTTTCAGGATAAAGCCGCCAATTCTGACACGCGCCTGGCCCAGGCCAGGGCCAACAGCATGACCACTTTCCATGTGAGATATTTTAACTCCACAGATTTAAGTGGGTCAAACCAATGTGACTTTTGGAACCCAAAACTACATTGAGATCCCAAAGTGCCACTGGAGGCACAAAAGGAGGCTGTATATGCAGTACCCCTTTTACAAACGTCTGAACTTCAGGGACTGAAGCTAGTTCTTTTTGGAAGAAAATTGACAGGGCCGAAATTTGAACCTTAATGGACCCCAATTTCAGGCCCATAGACACTCCTGTTTGCAGGAAATGTAGGAATCGACCCAGTTGAATTTCCTCCGTCGGGCCTTACTGGCCTCGCACCACGCAACATATTTTCGCCAATTGCGTTGATAATGTTTTTGCGGTTACATCCTTCCTGGCTTTGATCAGGATAGGGATGACTTCATCCGGAATGCCTTTTTTCCTTCAGGATCCGGCGTTCAACCGCCATGCCGTCAAACGCAGCCGCGGTAAGTCTTGGAACAGACAAGGTCCTTGCTGGAGCAGGTCCCTTCTTAGAGGTAGAGGCCACGGATCCTCCGTGAGCATCTCTTGAAGTTCCGGTTACCAAGTCCTTTTTGGCCAATCCGGAACCACGAATATAGTGCTTACTCCTCTCCATCTTATCAATCTCAGTACCTTGGGTATGAGAGGCAGAGGAGGGAACACATACCCTGACTGGTACACCCACGGTGTTACCAGAGCGTCTACAGCTTATTGCCTGAGGGTCCCTGGACCTGGCGCAATACCTGTCGAGTTTTTAATCATGTGGAAGACTTCTGGGTGAAGTCCCCACTCTCCCGGGTGGAGGTCGTGCTGAGGAAGTCTGCTTCCCAGTTGTCCACTCCCGGAATGAATACTGCTGACAGTGCTATCACATGATTTTCCACCGAGCGAAGAATCCTTGCAGCTTCTGCCATTGCCCTCCTGCTTCTTGTGCCACCCTGTCTGTTTACGTGGGTGACTGCCGTGATGTTGTCCGACTGGATCAACACCGGCTGACCTTGAAGCAGAGGTCTTGCTAAGCTTAGAGCATTGTAAATGTCCCTTAGCTTCAGGATATTTATGTGAAGTGATGTCTCCAGGCTTGACCATAAGCCCTGGATATTCCTTCCCTGTGTGACTGCTCCCCAGCCTCGCAGGCTGGCATCAGTGGTCACCAGGACCCAGTCCTGAATGCCTAATCTGCGGCCCTCTAGAAGATGAGCACTCTGCAACCACCACAGGAGGGACACCCTTGTCCTTGGTGACAGGGTTATCCGCTGATGCATCTGAAGATGCGATCCGGACCATTTGTCCAGCAGGTCCCACTGGAAAGTTCTTGCGTGGAATCTGCCGAATGGGATTGCTTCGTAGGAAGCCACCATTTTACCCAGAACCCTTGTGCATTGATGCACTGAGACTTGGCTCGGTTTTAGGAGGTTCCTGACTAGCTCGGATAACTCCCTGGCTTTCTCCTCCGGGAGAAACACCTTTTTCTGGACTGTGTCCAGGATCATCCCTAGGAACAGAAGACACGTCGTCGGAACCAGGTGCGATTTTGGAATATTGAGAATCCAATCGTGCTGCCGCAACACTACCTGAGATAGTGCTACACCGACCTCCAACTGTTCCCTGGATCTTACCCTTATCAGGGAATTGTCCAAGGAAGGGATAACTAAAATTCACTTCCTTCGAAGGAATATCATCATTTCGGCCATTACCTTGGTAAAGACCCGGGGTGCCGTGTACCATCCATACGGCAGCGTCTGAACTGATAGTGACAGTTCTGTACCATAAACCTGAGGTACCCTTGGTGAGAAGGGTAAATTTTGACATGAAGGTAAGCATCCTTGATGTCCCGAGACATCATGTAGTCCCCTTCTTCCAGGTTCGCAATCACTGCTCTGAGTGACTCAATCTTGAATTTGAACCTCTGTACGTAAGTGTTCAAAGATTTTAGATTTAGAATCGGTCTCACCGAGCCGTCCGGCTTCGGTACCACAACAGTGTGGAATAATACCCCGTTCCCTGTTGCAGGAGGGGTATCTTGATTATCACCTGCTGGGAATACAGCTTGTGAATGGCTTCCAAAACTGTCTCCCTGTCAGAAGGAGACATCGGTAAAGCCGACTTTAGGAAACGGCGAGGGGGAGACGTCTCGAATTCTAATTTGTACCCCTGAGATATCACCTGAAGGATCCAGGGGTCTACTTGCGAGTGAGCCCACTGCGCGCTGAAATTCATTGAGACGGGCCCCCCACCGTGCCTGATTCTGCTTGTAAAGCCCCAGCGTATACTGAGGGCTTGGCAGAGGCGGGAGAGGGTTTCTGTTCCTGGGAACTGGCTGATTTCTGCAGCCTTTTTCCTCTCCCTCTGTCACGGGGCAGAAATGAGGAACCTTTTGCCCGCTTGTCCACGAAAAGACTGCGCCTGATAATACGGCGTCTTCTCATGTTGAGAGGCGACCTGGGGTACAAACGTGGAATTCCCAGCTGTTGCCGTGGCCACGAGGTCTGAAAGACCGACCCCAAATAACTCCTCCCTTAATAAAGCAATACTTCCAAATGCCGTTTGGAATACGCATCACCTGACCACTGACGTGTCCATAACCCTCTACTGGTAGAAATGGACAACGCGCTTAGACTTGATGCCAGTCGGCAAATATTCCGCTGTGCATCACGCATATATAAAAATGCATCTTTTAAATGCTCTATAGGCAAAAATATACTGTCCCTATCTAGGGTATCAATATTTTCAGTCAGGGAATCCGACCACGCCAACCCAGCACTGCACATCCAGGCTGAGGCGATTGCTGGTCGCAGTATAACACCAGTATGTGTGTAAATACCTTTTAGGATACCCTCCTGCTTTCTATCAGCAGGATCCTTAAGGGCGGCCATCTCAGGCGAAGGTAGAGCCCTTACAAGCGTGTGAGCGCTTTATCCCCCCTAGGGGGTGTTTCCCAACGCACCCTAACCTCTGGCGGGAAAGGATATAATGCCAATAACATTTTAGAAATTATCCGTTGTTATCGGGGGAAACCCACGCATCATCACACACCTCATTTAATTTCTCAGATTCAGGAAAACTACAGGTAGTTTTTCCTCACCGAACATAATACCCCTTTTTTGGTGGTACTCGTATTATCAGAAATGTGTAAAACATTTTTCATTGCCTCAATCATGTAACGTGTGGCCCTACTGGAAGTCACATTCGTCTCTTCACCGTCGACACTGGAGTCAGTATCCGTGTCGGCGTCTATATCTGCCATCTGAGGTAACGGGCGCTTTAGAGCCCCTGACGGCCTATGAGACGTCTGGACAGGCACAAGCTGAGTAGCCGGCTGTCTCATGTCAACCACTGTCTTTTATACAGAGCTGACACTGTCACGTAATTCCTTCCAACAGTTCATCCACTCAGGTGTCGACCCCCTAGGGGGTGACATCACTATTACAGGCAATCTGCTCCGTCTCCACATCATTTTTCTCCTCATACATGTCGACACAAAAGTACCGACATACAGCACACACACAGGGAATGCTCTGATAGAGGACAGGACCCCACTAGCCCTTTGGGGAGACAGAGGGAGAGTTTGCCAGCACACACCAGAGCGCTATATATATACAGGGATAACCTTATATAAGTGTTTTTCCCCTTATAGCTGCTGTATAGTTAATACTGCGCCTAATTAGTGCCCCCCTCTCTTTTTTTTAACCCTTTCTGTAGTGTAGTGACTGCAGGGGAGAGACAGGGAGCTTCCCTCCAACGGAGCTGTGAGGGAAAATGGCGCCAGTGTGCTGAGGAGATAGGCTCCGCCCCTTTTTCGCGGACTTTTCTCCTGCTTTTTTATGGATTCTGGCAGGGGTTAAATGCATCCATATAGCCCAGGAGCTATATGTGATGCATTTTTTTGCCATCCAAGGTGTTTTTATTGCGTCTCAGGGCGCCCCCCCCCAGCGCCCTGCACCCTCAGTGACCGAAGTGTGAAGTGTGCTGAGAGCAATGGCGCACAGCTGCAGTGCTGTGCGCTACCTTGTTGAAGACAGGACGTCTTCTGCGCCGATTTTCCGGACCTCTTCTGCCTTCTGGCTCTGTAAGGGGGCCGGCGGCGCGGCTCTGGGACCCATCCAAGCTGGGCCTGTGATCGTCCCTCTGGAGCTAATGTCCAGTAGCCTAAGAAGCCCAATCCACTCTGCACGCAGGTGAGTTCGCTTCTTCTCCCCTTAGTCCCTCGATGCAGTGAGCCTGTTGCCAGCAGGTCTCACTGAAAATAAAAAACCTAATCTAAAACTTTCACTAAGAAGCTCAGGAGAGCCCCTAGTGTGCACCCTTCTCGTTCGGGCACAGAGATCTAACTGAGGCTTGGAGGAGGGTCATAGGGGGAGGAGTCAGTGCACACCAGATAGTCCTAAAGCTTTCTTTAGATGTGCCCAGTCTCCTGCGGAGCCGCTATTCCCCATGGTCCTTACGGAGTCCCCAGCATCCACTTAGGACGTTAGAGAAATGTGGGGTGCATTATAACGGTTCCCCTAACGTGATCACAGCAGCCTTCTATTATGCTTTTTGTTAATGTCCATGTAAAGGTGTGCTGTGTACTTTTTAGTTTTACGGCCACTGCAAAGTTCATACTACTAGCACTTTATGTCCACCCATTTACTGCATTTGATATTAAGAAATAGGCCCCTTATATATTAATAGAAATCAGGAGAATGAGGGGACATTTTTTCATTTTTACATTAGTAAGTCGCGAACCGCTTGTTGCAGTGATATAAAAATGTCATTATCTCAATAGCTTGTTATAGAAATATTGTTGCTGCAGCTTACGTGATGAGGTGTGTGTGCTTTACCATTTATAGATGGCCCTCTATGGCTCAATGCATTTTTACACGAAAACAACAGTACTTGCGCCACCTGGTGCTAAAGAGAAGAACAAGAGCGATGCAAAGAAAATCTGATTAGTCATTAACATCAACGGTAAAAAACCTAGATAGATAGATAGATAGATAGATAGATAGATAGATAGTGGTGTATGGAGGAAGAGGGTTGTGGAAACTTAAGACGGAGTATTTGTTTATAAATAAAATTCTTATTTAAATACAAAGTCACTTGTAATTAAATATTCATGAGCAACACCCCTTAATAAGCATTCGTTATTGATGTGCACCAGGCTGTTAGTAGAAAGGATATAAGAATGATACCTCCAGTTCTAGGAGATAGACTTGTTTCTGAAGATTCTTTATGTACTCCGTTTCAATAAGTAAAAAAGATTCCAAATTTCTGGAAAAAAATATAGTCAAAATGATCAGAATAATTATCTTAATAAGCCTAATTTATTTGCAGTAACATACTTCTTGTAAAACATAGTTATTAAGAAAGTAAACAGGACACAAAAGTTATAAACAACACACACATTGGGGTTTGCAGTTTTGTATAGTATTAGGACCCACTAACCTGGAGCTAGCAGTTTCCATATTCGACTTCAGAGCTTGTGAACTAAAGGATTTTTTAAATATTTCTGCAATAAATAAAAACAACACAACTTTAAAACATAGGTAGAGACTACCAGACCTCCATTTGAAAGTTTCAGATTTGTAGTATGTAGTCAGAACTCACTGTTTAAATTGTCCATTGTACGTTCCACTTCTCCAGTACATTTAAGATAGTTATAACCACATCCCAAATCTATAGAACACTAGGGGGCAGATTCAATTATCCGCAGGTGCGAGGAGAAATGAGCATTAACTGTTGTCTTGGGGCATTGGTCAGGTCTGTAACAGCTCCAGCTCTGAGGAACAGACAGCGCGAATCAGAGATTTCTCTAATGCAACAGGTTTGAACCAAAATGATTGTGTTCCCCCTGTCCAGGACTGCCTCACCTCACCTCATTTCCTCACATCCGCTGTCTGGGCGTCATCCTCAACCTACTCCTCACACCTTACATTAAGTCTACCTCACACTCCTGCTGCTTCCACCTTCGTAAAATTTCTAGAATCAGTCATTTCCTCACCGCGAACGCCACCATAACTCTAATTAATGTACTCAGCAATTCCTACCTTGATTACTGCAATCTCCTATCTGGCCTTCCTCTCACACGTCTCTCCCCACTTCAATCCATCATGAACGCTGCTACCCGGCTTATTTATCTCTCTCGCAGCTCAATGTCGGCTGTCCCCCTATGCACAATTCTCCTCCACAGAAATCAGTCACTCTCACATACTGTATCAAGCTCTCAATTACTCCACCCACTCCTACTTCTACACCCTCATTTCTGTTCACGTTCCCTCCTGCTGTCTCTGCTCCGCCATGATACATACTACACGGTTGAGTGACATAATTATGACCACCAGCTAATAGCCAGAGTACCCGCCATGTTCAGCATGGACAGCATCTAGACGGGCTGAACTGTCATTTTAGACACACGTTTGGTAGATCCCAGGTTCATTGTGATGGTGAGCTGTTCCACTGTGTAGGTTGGCCCTCATGCACCTTCATAGCCGACGTTCACCTATCACATCAATGGCACGTGGTGCTCCGCAGTTTCCACTTCGGTTATTTGCAATGGTGCTATTTGTCCAGCCACGATACACCTTCACCACAGCAGCAAGCGAACAGTTCACAAACTGCGTTGTGTCAGAAATACTGCCACCCTTGGCCCGAAAACTGATAATTACGAGTCAGGAGACTGCCGGTCACAATACCGACGTTGGGATCCCGGCATCTGAAAAACCCAATGGTTGGCATGCCGAGCAACAGGGACTATTCCTGCGCGAGCCACCTAGCCCGCTGCATGGCGAGCGCAGAGAGCCCGCAAGGGGCATCATTCCTCTGCCCCCCACACCAGCCATCCGATAGCCGGGATCCCGCCGTAGGTATTGTGACTGGCAGTCTCCTGGCCCAAAAGAGGCGTGGTCAATATTTATTCACTTTTGATGTTTATCCATGAGAACTTTGTGTTGTGTTTATGTCGGCAAAACTAAGCATCGCTATATTTAACCACTGATACCAAGGATATGCCCTTGTGTGGCTGTTAACACAATATGTAGCAATAACATTTATATTTGGATTAGCTGGACTTGATATATCGCATACCTCCCAACATCATTGCCAGTGAAGTAGGGACTCTCTTGTGCAGTGAAGGTGCACCCGGCCCAAAAGAGGCATGGTCAATGTAAAGGGGGGATGGCTTTGCAGGAATGCCCACAATCGCAAGCCACACCCCCATTTTGGGGGGGCATGCACAGCGCTCGGTGAGCTGCTGGCATGCCCCAAAGCCCCCCTGTCTCTCGTGAATAGATGCGCACAGCATCTATTTACCGCTGCTCTGCTTATGCAGAGTAGAGTGACAGGAGCCTCCCAACTGCCCCCCCAACAACCGGGACACTGTGGCCCGCGGGTGGGACAGCGGGACAGTGTCCAAAAAAAGTAACTGTCCTGCGAAAATCGGGACAGTTGGGAGGTAAGGTATTGTATTGATACCATACTTGCTGACATTATATTTCTCCTCTCTGAGAGAAGCCTGGAGAGTAGATGCAGCTGACCACTAAGGGGGCAGGCCAGAGTCCTCATGCCATTAAGCCCCACCCCCATCATAACAAAATGCTGCATATTCCGTTCAGAAGTAGTGGGGTTAAAATGACACGATTTGCGTAATTAAAGCCCCATCCTCTTCGTACGGACCCGCAATTCCCGGTATTATCTCTCCATCCTGCTCACTTCTCTAGGAGGTGGGAGGGATGCCGGATATCCACAGTTCTGGGGGTTCGGTTTTCTACCTATAAAATTGTGAGTCTCTTGCACCTTCCGAGACAGTAGATTAGTGTGACTGATCATTATTATTAAAATGACTACACTGCAGCTGATTATATACACGTGGATAAGCGATAAGCGATTATATACATGTGGATTTTAAAATTGTGTTTATTGTTCATTGACTGTCTCTTTTGTGTAATGTTATATGTTATTTTGATAGTTCACGTTTTTTAGCACTGAGTCACGGAAACTATTTTTATTTAATGATCAGTAATATAAGTTTGGGATTATATAATTAGATTTATTTTGTGCACCCTAGAGTCTGGTTACTCTCTCTGTACCTTGCTTCATTACATAAATTACCTGATCACAATCAGTGGGACTGCCCTGCCCCAATCCTCTAGATACTGGTTCAGAGGTGCACTCAAATGCCGACACAACTGCTATCTGCGAAATATGCTAATGCCGCAGTCACCGGGATTTCTAGAGATGACTTTATCAGTTGCACCATTCATCATGGACGTAAGCCCCCGGAGCCGTTGTTACTGTGTACACACAGTTGCAGGATCAGACACACCCCTGAAATAGTCGTGACACGCCTGACTTTTACCGGCCACCCCCCCTTACCTCCTACAACCGATCCAAGACAGTCAATCATACTGCGTTTAATTTCCCACTGCAACCGCCTCCGATAAACTAAGCTGGCATGTGCGCTGTGTGACTCTGACCCATGTGCAGTCTAAACACAGAGCTCAGATCAGCAAACATTGGCACTGAGTCCACCTCTGAATCAGGCCCTGAGGATGTAACATTATCATGTACACCGGGTAGGATAGTGATACAAGGGTCTGAGGAGGTCATTCCGAGTTGATCGCACGTAGCAACGTTTTGTTGCTCGTGTAATCAACTAGACGCCGCCTATGGGGGAGTGTATTTTAGCATAGCAGGGCTGTGATCGCTTGTGCAGCCCTGCTATGCTAAAAAAAGTTTTGTGTAAAACAAGACCAGGGTAAGAGTTACTTACCCTGTGCGACGGATCCAGCGACGAAGGTCCCAGATTTGACGTCAGACATCCGCCCTGCAAACGCCTGGACACGCCTGCATTCGGATCTCCACAGCCGGAAAACGGTGAGTAGACGCCCCGGAACGCCTCCCTACTGTCAGTCTTCTTGCGATCGCGCTAGCAATCACTTTCTTCTTTATTCTGGCCACTGCCCGGCGCATGCGCAGTTCCGACCCGTTCGCACCGCAGTGATGAACCGCTGCGTGCAAACGAGTCGGAAAGACCCCCTATGTACTTAGCTTTGCAGATCGATAAAGTGGACAGAGATAAAGGGGGTCATTACGAGTTGATCGGTCGCTAGCAACTTTTTGCTGTGCTGCGATCAGATAGCCGCCGCCTATGGGGGAGTGTATTTTCACTTTGCAAGTGTACGAATGCTTTTGGAGCCGACGGCACAAAAAAGTTTATTGTAGTTTCTGAGTAGCCCAGAACTTACTCAGCCGCTGCGATCACTTCATCCTGTCCGGTCCCGGAATTGACGTCAGGAACCCTCCCTGCAAACGCTTGGACACGCCTGCGTTTTTCCAAACACTCCCAGAAAACGGTCAGTTGCCACCCACAAACGTCCTCTTTCTGTCAATCACCTTGCGATCGGCTGTGCGAATGGATTCTTCGTTAAATCCATCGCCCAGCACGATCCTCTTTGTACCCGTCCGACGTGCCTGCGCATTGCGGTGCATACTGCACAGTTTTGCCGAGATTTAACCTTTTTAAAAAGTCGGATTGACATTGTCGAAATACGGGGCTAAAACATGTCGGGTTTGGGCGTGCTTCAAACAATGCACGTGGATAGGCTGCTAAAGCCGCCAATCCGCGTACATTCCGACAGCTTTCTGACAAGTCGGATTTCCAGGCTTGCCGGAAAAAATGGGGCCGCATTGAATGGATCAGAACCCCTTCCAGCCTAAACCTGTCGGAAACTGCCGTCTTTTCGACAAGACGGCAGTTTCTGACAACAATTAAATATACCCCTATGTTACATATACTAAAGTAATAACTTTGCCCTTTATTCGTATAGTGAAGTAAAGATCGCTCTGGGGCTTGTGGTGTCTCAGCTTCGGCCTCACTTACCTGCCATTCCCCCTCTGAAAGCCCTCAGTCAGCTGTGAGAACTAGCAATGGTTAAAGCTCTGACCCAGCCGTCACCACAGCAACAGTATACAAGTGTGTTTTACTACGGAACGTCAGTGTGTGTGTGTCCGTGTTAAAATAGAATGAGAACAAATGCGTTGTAACATGTCCTCAAGTTAGGAGCCATGTTTCTGGAGTCTACTCCAAATACTTTGATGTTTGTTTTGTTTGTTTGTTTGTTTTGGTTCTGGTCCCGTTATGTGTAATTTACTTTCACTCTACTCTCTCTTTTTTTTCTGTCCTGTTTAAAATTGTGAACCAGCCTAATTACTTTGTTTTATTTAGATGGAGTGGTGCTGCCCAAGTTTGGAAATGTAACCATTTTAATTTCAAACGTTTTATTCATTGGTGGGTTGTTTTCACATAAAAATGTAGGACTTCTATTTGTTGATAAATAGGTCTGTAGGAGTATTGCTGCATTGAATTTATATGTGCTGAGTCAGTGAGGTTTAATTTAGTAGTAGCAAAGAGATTCTATATGTGAAAGTAATATCGCCTTTGCTGTGTTCTTCTTTGTAAATGTGAAATCCTTTCTATGTATTTCTTTATTCAACATTATTTTGTCCATTTATTCCCCCTAAAAATGAGCCACATAGGTCAACTAGTTTCTGCAAGTTCCATGAGACTAATTCAATTAGTAAAGCGCAACGGAAAATGCTGCGCTATATAAGAAACTGTTAATAAATAAATTAGGTGCGAGTTTGATCAATCGAGGCAGATTCGCATTTGCATAGCGAATTACCTTTGCAATACAATCCCAAATTCGCATTCCTTTTTCAGAGTAAATGTTTTTGTTCGCACTCCCCTGAGCAGGTGACAAGGCATTGAAAATCCTTAAGGTATAACATTTTTAGATTTGCTTCAGAACTCCTTTAAAATCTTCCAGTACTTTCCTTATGCCCGCTAACACATTCTGTATGATCCTACTAACAAAGTTGTCACTTTTTTGGGGGGATTCAGGAAGGTTTCCCCACTTTTTTGATCCTCTTTTCCCAGTTAACTTTTTGGACAAAATTTGCACAACTTCCCTGCGAGTAATGCAAATTGGCATTTCTAATTGAATTGTGCGAATCTCGGGTACACACATTAAGGCAAAGTGTGCGAGTTTAACTAGGCGAGTTTGCAGAATGTAATTGCCCTAATACTGGGTTAATCTTATGCCAGTTTATGTAGTGTAAATTGCTCAAATTCACACTGTCATGCCCACAAAAAGAAGGCACCAATGCAGTGTCGGACTGGGCAGGGGCGTCTCTAGAGAGGAGGGGACCCGTGTGCAGACTCCGTGTGTGGGCCCTCTCCTCTCCCGTAGCTGTTGCGCCGCTGCTAACGCTCTGAGCGCTGTAGACTCTGGCATAGTGCCAGAGTCTACAGCGCATGCGCAGGACTCAGAAAAATGGCCGCCGCGCCATTTTTTCGGAGTCCTGTGCATGCGCTGTAGACTCTGGCACTGTGCCGGAGTCTCTAGTGGTCAGTGCGCTAGCAGCGGCGCAATGGCCACGAGAGAGGAGTGAGCCCACACACGGTCAGCGATGGACTCCGGAAAGGTAAGTATAGGAGAAATGGGTGCAGTGTGTGCAGTGTGGCCTCTCCCTGGACTCAGGGGCCCGTGTGCACCGCACCCATTATAGAAACGCCAATGGGACTGGGGAATGGAGGGCCCACCGGGGGAGTGCAGTGGCAGAGGCCCACACTTAGGGATGTGGCCAGCTACCACAGAGGCTTGGCTAACCATGGTATGGGCCCCATGTTAAATATATATATTGGGCGGGATGTACTAAGCGGAAAATGCGGTAAACTCCCTGTTTACCGCATTTTCCTGATGTACTAACCCCCGGCCGGCAGGACAGCGCCGCGTCGGGGTACGCCAGCTTTAGCTGGCATACGTCCATAGAAGCCTATGGGCTTCTCTCCGCGGCGCTGTGTGAGGGATCCGATCGGATCCCTCCCAGCATGCCCTGCGGCCGCCCCCGTCACCCCGCGCATGCGCAGACTGACTTCTGGGGCCAAATCCCGGAAGTCAGGCTGCCGCTGTGCATCGTGGAGGACAGCTTTTATCGGAAGAGCTGTCCTCCGCAATGCTGATCGCATATGTTAGTACATATGCGATCAGCATCATGGCGCAGGGAGGCGATGGGCGGCGATGTACATTAGTACATGCCGCCCATTATGAATACTGCTAGTGCATGCATGATAATGTACCAGATTAATAACTGTAATGCACTGTAGATAATATGTATAATGTACAATTCAAGTGGAACCTGATCCCTAGAGGAGGAGGTGGGGCCCCTGGTCGTGGGGCCCACCGGTGGTTTCCCCTGTACCCCTGTGGGCCAGTCCTGCCCTGCACCAATGTACCTAACACTCCTCCTTATGACTGGAAAGGCTAAAGTAGGGTGGGAAAGGTGTGCTGATTTAGATGGAGTACTATATGGGTGTGTTCACACAAATGCAGCTAAAGCACACCTGCAGAAACAGGTAATATGCATGTTATGAGGCGTAACCATTATGTGCTATTAGGCAAGTGCAAATACACTCTGGTGATGATGATATGAAATAAACCAGTAGGATGGACTCTTAAATGATGATTCATTCCACCAGCTGCAATTCCTAAAAAGTAGGCACAGGATGATTTTCTAGAGGCAGTTCCAAATGCTGCTACGTGTTTATGCACCTATTAATATTAGTATACAATATATTTGCGCAAATTGAAAAGCTCTTCCCAAATGCTTTTTTTTTTGCATTTTGCATTTTTAGGGCTTTGAGATGTCTGCAATACATCTATATTCCACAAGAGGGCAATAGAGTTTTCAGATATGAACATTAAATAAACTGATTTGTGTAACAGGTACTGCACATTTTCAGTCCATGTAGTTTAATTTTTCCAATTTAAAAATGTATCTGTATTTAGTTATCAAGTATTCCCCTCATGGCACGGTTACAGAAGTAAATTTCTTGACTAACTGTCTAATAAAACACAGTCAGGCTCATGGGAATTCAATTGATTTGGGCATCTAATTTTCCTGTCTAAACAGGACTGTTTAGGTGCCACAATTCAATTGTTGTTTGAGCGCAATTCAATTGTTGTTTGAGCGCACATGTCACGCCCAAACAGACAGTGTTTGGCCCATCTAAAGTCCTGCTTATGGCATCCAAACTACTGTTTGGCTTGCGCTGGCCTGGGGGGTCCCGTGGTCTGGACTTGAACCTTAGGAATGTTAGGATCCCATCTGATGAGGACACCTGAACCCCCCACCACCACCGTACACACAGACAAATACAGATTCTAATGGATACACACAGGATGGATCCTGACACATATGGCATCCTTAGCAATCACTCAACAAGCCACTCTTTGTCCAGTGCACTCTACCAGACCTATAAAGATGAGCATGATCATATTGTACTTGTGGGTGACTGACCGCAGAGACCCTCTAAAAACCTAAGAATCTCCTATATTCAAATTACTTTTCCACATTCCTATATTGTTGGCCCATTATTAGGTCATGTAGTTTCTTCATGGGCATCATATGAAACCATAGTATTTGATATAGTAACTGTCTTTTCATTCCTACAATGTCCCTTTCTCATGCGTCCTAGAGGATGCTGGGGTCCACTTCAGTACCATGGGGTATAGAAGGTTCTGCAGGAGCCATGGGCACTTTAAGACTTTTCAAGGGTGTGAACTTGCTCCTCCCTCTATGCCCCTCCTCCAGACCTCAGTTTTAGAAATGTGCCCAGGCAGACTGGATGCACTCCAGAGGAGCTCTACTGAGTTTCTCTGAAAAGACTTATGTTAGGTGTTTTATTTTCAGGGAGAACTGCTGGCAACAGTCTCCCTGCTTCGTGGGACTGAGGGGGCAGAAGTAGGACAGGACACCATTAGCAATTGAAGGGAACTGAACGCTAGCCGTGCCTAGATGCTCACTCCCACAGCACGCCATCACTCCCCTCACAGAGCCAGAAGTCAGAAGACAGGTGAGTGTTAGAAGACAGATCTTCAATCAAGAAAGTGACAGCTAAAGGTACCGCGCGGCTGGTGGGAGCGCAGCGCGCCATGTTGCTCACACATACACAGGCACTGCAGGGTGCAGGGCGCGCGGGGGGGGGGGGGGGGTGCGCCCTGGGCAGCATGAAACCTATGGAAACTGGCATAAATAGGGGGCATAAGTTGCTGAGGCACAGTCCTACCCCCGCCAGTATCAAAAATTACCTCATAAAAGCTGAGGAGAAACACGCCATTGAAGAGTGGAGCTTCCTCCTCAGTCAGCCAGCACACTGCTCTGCGCCATTTTCTCTCTTCCAGACTGCAGAGAAGAATGCTGGTCCTCCTCCACTGCTGAACAAGTATCAGGGTGCAAAACGGGGGGCCACAGTGAATTTGATGCTATATAATTCTGTGATTAACATTATAAAAGCGCTGCATGTCAGTGGCCATTTTGTGTTCACAGACATTGTGTTACTGGCGCTGGGTTGTTAACTGGCAAATCCTAGCTGTATCCCTCTGACAGATTTTTCTGTGGGTCTGTCCCCTATAAGTCCCGGAGTGTCTGTGGTGTGGTTGTGCACGTGTGTGACATATCTGTGGCAGGGAACTCTTCCTCTGTGGGAGACATATTAGGGATACAGAGGTGTAATATGACACCAAGAGCCTGACTTGGTGAAAGGTTACATGATAGTGTGAATCAGTAGCGTAAGTTCGTCACAGTTGCCCGGAGGCAAGATAAATATTGGTGCCCCCCTTTCTCTATCGTCCTAGTGGATGCTGGGGTTCCTGAAAGGACCATGGGGAATAGCGGCTCCGCAGGAGACAGGGCACAAAAAGTAAAGCTTTAGGATCAGGTGGTGTGCACTGGCTCCTCCCCCTATGACCCTCCTCCAAGCCTCAGATAGGTTTTTGTGCCCGGCCGAGAAGGGTGCAATCTAGGTGGCTCTCCTAAAGAGCTGCTTAGAAAAGTTTAGCTTAGGTTTTTTATTTTACAGTGAGTCCTGCTGGCAACAGGATCACTGCATCGAGGGACTTAGGGGAGAAGAAGTGAACTCACCTGCGTGCAGGATGGATTGGCTTCTTTGGCTACTGGACATTAGCTCCAGAGGGACGATCACAGGTACAGCCTGGATGGTCACCGGAGCCTCGCCGCCGGCCCCCTTGCAGATGCTGAAAAGAGAAGAAGGTCCAGAATCGGCGGCAGAAGAGTCCTCAGTCTTCTTAAGGTAGCGCACAGCACTGCAGCTGTGCGCCATTGCTCTCAGCACACTTCACTCGGCAGTCACTGAGGGTGCAGGGCGCTGGGGGGGGGCCGCCCTGGGCAGCAATGAAAATCCTTTTTTTGGCAAAAAATACCTCACATATAGCCTCCGGGGCTATATGGAGATATTTAACCCCTGCCAGAATCCATTTTTAAGCGGGAGACGAGCCCGCCGAAAAGGGGGCGGGGCCTATCTCCTCAGCACACAGCGCCATTTCCTCACACAGTTCCGCTGGTCAGGAAGGCTCCCAGGCTCTCCCCTGCACTGCACTACAGAAACAGGGTTAAATCAAGAGAGGGGGGGCAAAATTTGGCGAAATTGTGATTTTATAAAAGCAGCTATAAGGGAGCACTTATTATAAGGCTATCCCTGTAAAATATAGCGCTTTGGTGTGTGCTGGCAAACTCTCCCTCTGTCTCCCCAAGGGGCTAGTGGGGTCCTGTCCTCTATCAGAGCATTCCCTGTGTGTGTGTGCTATATGTCGGTACGTGTGTGTCGACATGTATGAGGACGATGTTGGTGAGGAGGCGGAGCAAATTGCCTGTAATGGTGATGTCACTCTCTAGGGAGTCGACACCGGAATGGATGGCTTATTTATGGAATTACGTGATAATGTCAACACGCTGCAAGGTCGGTTGGCGACATGAGACGGCTGGCAAACAAATTAGTACCTGTCCAGGCGTCTCAAACACCGTCAGGGGCGTTAAAACGTCCTTTTACCTCAGTCGGTCGACAGACACAGACACGGACACTGATTTCAGTGTCGACGGTGAAGAAACAAACGTATTTCCCTTTAGGGCCACACGTTACTTGTTAAGGGCAATGAAGGAGGTGTTACATATTTCTGATACTACAAGTACCACAAAAGAGGGTATTATGTGGGATGTGAAAAAACTACCTGTAGTTTTTCCTGAATCAGATAAATTAAATGAAGTGTGATGATGCGTGGGTTCCCCCCGTTAGAAAATTATTGGCGGTATACCCTTTCCCGCCAGAAGTTAGGGCGCGGTGGGAAACACCCCTTAGGGTGGATAAGGCGCTCACACGCTTATCAAAACAAGTGGCGGTACCGTCTATAGATAGGGCCGTCCTCAAGGAGCCAGCTGACAGGAGGCTGGAAAATATCATAAAAAGTATATACACACATACTGGTGTTATACTGCGACCAGCGATCGCCTCAGCCTGGATGTGCAGAGCTGGGGTGGCTTGGTCGGATTCCCTGACTAAAAATATTGATACCCTTGACAGGGACAGTATTTTATTGACTATAGAGCATTTAAAGGATGCATTTCTATATATACGAGATGCACAGAGGGATATTTGCACTCTGGCATCAAGAGTAAGTGCGATGTCCATATCTGCCAGAAGATGTTTATGGACACGACAGTGGTCAGGTGATGCAGATTCCAAACGGCACAAAGGTGTATTGCCGTATAAAGGAAGAGGAGTTATTTGGGGTCGGTCCATCGGACCTGGTGGCCACGGCAACTGCTGGAAAATCCACCGTTTTTACCCTAAGTCACATCTCTGCAGAAAAAGACACCGTCTTTTCAGCCTCAGTCCTTTCGTCCCTATAAGAGTCATATCTGCCCAGGGATAGAGGAAAGGGAAGAAGACTGCAGCAGGCAGCCCATTCCCAGGAACAGAAGCCTTCCACCGCTTCTGCCAAGCTCTCAGCATGACGCTGGGACCGTACAGGACCCCTGGATCCTACAAGTAGTATCCCAGGGGTACAGATTGGAATGTCGAGACGTTTCCCCCTCGCAGGCTCCTGAAGTCTGCTTTACCAAGGTCTCCCTCCGACAAGGAGGCAGTATGGGAAACAATTCACAAGCTGTATTCCCAGCAGGTGATAATCAAATTACCCCTCCTACAACAAGGAAAGGGGTATTATTCCACACTATATTGTGGTACTGAAGCCAGAAGGCTAGGTGAGACCTATTCTAAATCTAAAAAAATTTGAACACTTACAAAGGTTCAAATCAAGATGGAGTCACTCAGAGCAGTGATAACGAACCAGGAAGAAGGGGACTATATAGTGTCCCGGGACATCAGGGATGCTTACCTCCATGTCCCAAATTTGCCCTTCTCACTAAGGGTACTTCAGGTTCGTGGTACAGAACTGTCACTATCAGTTTCAGACGCTGCCGTTGGATTGTCCACGGCACCCCGGGTCTTTACCAAGGTAATGGCCGAAATGATGATTCTTCTTCGAAGAAAAGGCGTCTTAATTATCCCTTACTTGGACGATCTCCTGATAAGGGCAAAGTCCAGGGAACAGTTGGAGGTCGGAGTAGCACTATCTCGGATACTGCTACAACAGCACGGGTGGATTCTAAATATTCCAAAATCGCAGCTGATCCCGACGACACGTCTGCTGTGCCTAGGGATGATTCTGGACACAGTCCAGAAAAAGGTGTTTCTCCCGGAAGAGAAAGCCAGGGAGTTATCCGAGCTAGTCAGGAACCTCCTAAAACCAGGAAAAGTGTCAGTGCATCATTGCACAAGGGTCCTGGTAAAAATGGTGGCTTCCTACGAAGCAATTCCATTCGGCAGATTTCACGCAAGAACTTTTCAGTGGGATCTGCTGGACAAATGGTCCGGATCGCATCTTCAGATGCATCAGCGGATAACCCTATATCCAAGGACAAGGGTGTCTCTCCTGTGGTGGTTACAGAGTGCTCATCTTCTAGAGGGCCGCAGATTCGGCATTCAGGATTGGATGCTGGTGACCACGGAGGCCAGCCCGAGAGGCTGGGGAGCAGTCACACAAGGAAAAAATTTCCAGGGAGTGTGATCAAGTCTGGAGACTTTTCTCCACATAAATATACTGGAGCTAAGGGTAATTTTATAATGCTCTAAGCTTAGCAAGACCTCTGCTTCAAGGTCAGCCGGTATTGATCCAGTGGGAAAAACATCACGGCAGTCGCCCACGTAAACAGACAGGGCGGCACAAGAAGCAGGAGGGCAATGGCAAAAACTGCAAGGACTTTTCGCTGGGCGGAAAATCATGTGATAGCACTGTCAGCAGTGTTTCATTCCGGGAATGGAAACTGGGAAGCAGACTTCCTCAGCAGGCACGACCTCCACCCGGGAGAGTGGAAACTTCATCGGGAAGTTTTTCCACATGATTGTGAACCGTTGGGAAATACCAAAGGTGGACATGATGGCGTCCCGTCTGAACAAAAAACGGGACAGGTATTGCGCCAGGTCAAGAGACCCTCAGGCAATAGCTGTGGACGTTCTGGTAACACCGTGGGTGTACCAGTCGGTGTATGTGTTCCCTCCTCTGCTTCTCATACCTAAGGTACTGAGAATTATAAGACGTAGAGGAGTAAGAACTATACTCATGGCTCCGGATTGGCCAAGAAGGACTTGGTACCCGGAACTTCAAGAGATGCTCACAGAGGACTTATGGCCTCTGCCGCTAAGAAGGGACTTGCTTCAGCAAGTACCATGTCTGTTCCAAGACTTACCGCAGCTGCGTTTGACGGCATGGCGGTGGAACGCCGGATCCTAAGGGAAAAAGGCATTCCGGAAGAGGTCATTCCTACCCTGGTCAAAGCCAGGAAGGAGGTGACCGCACAACATTATCACCACATGTGGCGAAAATATGTTGCGTGGTGTGAGGCCAGGAAGGCCCCACGAAGAAATTTCAACTCGGTCGATTCCTGCATTTCCTGCAAACAGGAGTGTCTATGGGCCTCAAATTGGGGTCCATTAAGGTTCAAATTTCGGCCCTGTCGATTTTCTTCCAGAAAGAATTGGCTTCAGTTCCTGAAGTCCAGAAGTTTGTCAAGGGAGTATTGCATATACAACCCCCTTTTGTGCCTCCAGTGGCACTGTGGGATCTCAACGTAGTTCTGGGATTCCTCAAATCACATTGGTTTAAAACCAGTCAAATCTGTGGATTTGAAGCATCTCACATGAAAAGTGACCATGCTCTTGGCCCTGGCCTGGGCCAGGCGAGTGTCAAATTGGTGGTTTTTTTTTTCTCAAAAAAGCCCATATCTGTTTGTCCATTCGGACAGGGCAGAGCTGCGGACTCGTCCCCAGTTCTCTCCCTAAGGTGGTGTCAGTGTTTCACCTGAACCAGCTTATTGTGGTGCCTTGCGCCTACTAGGGACTTGGAGGACTCCAAGTTGCTAGATGTTGTCAGGGCCCTGAAAATATAGGTTCCAGGACGGCTGGAGTCAGGAAAACTGACTTGCTGTTATCCTGTATGCACCCAACAAACTGGGTGCTCTTGCTTCTAAGCAGACTATTGCTAGTTGGATGTGTAATACAATTCAGCT
The DNA here is from genome assembly GCF_028390025.1 of Pseudophryne corroboree. Taxonomy (NCBI): domain Eukaryota; kingdom Metazoa; phylum Chordata; class Amphibia; order Anura; family Myobatrachidae; genus Pseudophryne; species Pseudophryne corroboree. The sequence continues at coordinate 720,862,467 of NC_086448.1, forward strand.
TGCACATTCTGTGGCAGGCCTGCCACAGCCAAAATATGTAAATGCCCATTCCACAAGGAAGGTGGGCTCATCTTGGGCGGCTGCCCGAGGGGTCTCGGCTTTACAACTTTGCCGAGCGGCTACTTAGTCAGGGGCAAACACGTTTGTAAAATCCTACAAATTTGATACCCTGGCTAAGGAGGACCTGGAGTTCTCTCATTCGGTGCTGCAGAGTCATCCGCACTCTCCCGCCCGTTTGGGAGCTTTGGTATAATCCCCATGGTCCTTTCAGGAACCCCAGCATCCACTAGGACGATAGAGAAAATAAGAATTTACTTACCGATAATTCTATTTCTCGGAGTCCGTAGTGGATGCTGGGCGCCCATCCCAAGTGCGGATTATCTGCAATACTTGTACATAGTTACAAAAATCGGGTTATTATTGTTGTGAGCCATCTTTTCAGAGGCTCCGCTGTTATCATACTGTTAACTGGGTTCAGATCACAGGTTGTACAGTGTGATTGGTGTGGCTGGTATGAGTCTTACCCGGGATTCAAAATCCTTCCTTATTGTGTACGCTCGTCCGGGCACAGTATCCTAACTGAGGCTTGGAGGAGGGTCATAGGGGGAGGAGCCAGTGCACACCACCTGATCCTAAAGCTTTACTTTTTGTGCCCTGTCTCCTGCGGAGCCGCTATTCCCCATGGTCCTTTCAGGAACCCCAGCATCCACTACGGACTCCGAGAAATAGAATTATCGGTAAGTAAATTCTTATTATTTCCTATATTAAGATAAATATATGTATGTATGTATGTATGTATGTATGTATGTGTGCGTGTGTGTGTATATATATATATATATATATTAGAGATGAGCGGGTTCGGTTTCTCTGAAACCGAACCCGCACGAACTTCATGTTTTTTTCACGGGTCCGAGCAGACTCGGATCCTCCCGCCTTGCTCGGTTAACCCGAGCGCGCCCGAACGTCATCATGACGCTGTCGGATTCTCGCGAGACTCGGATTCTATATAAGGAGCCGCGCGTCGCCGCCATTTTCACACGTGCATTGAGATTGATAGGGAGAGGACGTGGCTGGCGTCCTCTCCATTAGAAATTAGATTAGAAGAGAGAGAGAGATTGTGCAGAGTCAGACAGAGTTTACCACAGTGACCAGTGCAGTTGTTGTTAGTTAACTTTTATTTATTTTAATATAATATATCCGTTCTCTGCTATATCCGTTCTCTGCCTGAAAAAAAACGATACACAGCAGCAGCCAGTCACACAGTGTGACTCAGTCTGTGTGCACTCAGCTCAGCCCAGTGTGCTGCACATCAATGTATAAAAGGCAAAGCTTATAATAATTGTGGGGGAGACTGGGGAGCACTGCAGGTTGTTATAGCAGGAGCCCCCAGGAGTACATAATATTATATTAATTTAAAATTAAACAGTGCACACTTTTGCTGCAGGAGTGCCACTGCCAGTGTGACTAGTGGTGACCAGTGCCTGACCACCAGTATAGTAGTATATTGTTGTATGTATTGTATACTATCTCTTTATCAACCAGTCTATATTAGCAGCAGACACAGTACAGTGCGGTAGTTCACGGCTGTGGCTACCTCTGTGTCGGCAGTCGGAACTCGGCAGGCAGTCCGTCCATCCATAATTGTATTACAATATATACCACCTAACCGTGGTATTTTTTTTTCTTTCTTTATACCGTCGTCATAGTGTCATACTAGTTGTTACGAGTATACTACTATCTCTTTATCAACCAGTGTACAGTGCGGTAGTTCACGGCTGTGGCTACCTCTGTGTCGGCAGTCGGCAGGCAGTCCGTCCATCCATAATTGTATTATTATTATAATATATACCACCTAACCGTGGTTTTTTTTTCATTCTTTATACCGTCATAGTGTCATACTAGTTGTTACGAGTATACTACTATCTCTTTATCAACCAGTGTACAGTGCGGTAGTTCACGGCTGTGGCTACCTCTGTGTCGGCAGTCGGCAGGCAGTCCGTCCATCCATAATTGTATTATTATTATAATATATACCACCTAACCGTGGTTTTTTTTTCATTCTTTATACCGTCGTCATAGTGTCATACTAGTTGTTACGAGTATACTACTATCTCTTTATCAACCAGTGTACAGTGCGGTAGTTCACGGCTGTGGCTACCTCTGTGTCGGCAGTCGGCAGGCAGTCCGTCCATCCATAATTGTATTATTATTATAATATATACCACCTAACCGTGGTTTTTTCATTCTTTATACCGTCGTCATAGTGTCATACTAGTTGTTACGAGTATACTACTATCTCTTTATCAACCAGTGTACAGTGCGGTAGTTCACGGCTGTGGCTACCTCTGTGTCGGCAGTCGGCAGGCAGTCCGTCCATCCATAATTGTATTATTATTATTATAATATATACCACCTAACCGTGGTTTTTTTTTCATTCTTTATACCGTCGTCATAGTGTCATACTAGTTGTTACGAGTATACTACTATCTCTTTATCAACCAGTGTACAGTGCGGTAGTTCACGGCTGTGGCTACCTCTGTGTCGGCAGTCGGCAGGCAGTCCGTCCATCCATAATTGTATTATTATTATAATATATACCACCTAACTGTGGTATTTTTTTTTCTTTCTTTATACCGTCGTCATAGTGTCATACTAGTTGTTACGAGTATACTACTATCTCTTTATCAACCAGTGTACAGTGCGGTAGTTCACGGCTGTGGCTACCTCTGTGTCGGCAGTCGGCAGGCAGTCCGTCCATCCATAATTGTATTATTATTATAATATATACCACCTAACCGTGGGTTTTTTTTCATTCTTTATACCGTCGTCATAGTGTCATACTAGTTGTTACGAGTATACTACTATCTCTTTATCAACCAGTGTACAGTGCGGTAGTTCACGGCTGTGGCTACCTCTGTGTCGGCAGTCGGCAGGCAGTCCGTCCATCCATAATTGTATTATTATTATAATATATACCACCTAACCGTGGTTTTTTTTTCATTCTTTATACCGTCGTCATAGTGTCATACTAGTTGTTACGAGTATACTACTATCTCTTTATCAACCAGTGTACAGTGCGGTAGTTCACGGCTGTGGCTACCTCTGTGTCGGCAGTCGGCAGGCAGTCCGTCCATCCATAATTGTATTATTATTATAATATATACCACCTAACCGTGGTTTTTTTTTCATTCTTTATACCGTCGTCATAGTGTCATACTAGTTGTTACGAGTATACTACTATCTCTTTATCAACCAGTGTACAGTGCGGTAGTTCACGGCTGTGGCTACCTCTGTGTCGGCAGTCGGCAGGCAGTCCGTCCATCCATAATTGTATTATTATTATAATATATACCACCTAACCGTGGTTTTTTTTTCATTCTTTATACCGTCGTCATAGTGTCATACTAGTTGTTACGAGTATACTACTATCTCTTTATCAACCAGTGTACAGTGCGGTAGTTCACGGCTGTGGCTACCTCTGTGTCGGCAGTCGGCAGGCAGTCCGTCCATCCATAATTGTATTATTATTATAATATATACCACCTAACCGTGGTTTTTTTATACCACCTAACCGTGGCAGTCCGTCCATAATTGTATACTAGTATCCAATCCATCCATCTCCATTGTTTACCTGAGGTGCCTTTTAGTTCTGCCTATAAAATATGGAGAACAAAAAAGTTGAGGTTCCAAAATTAGGGAAAGATCAAGATCCACTTCCACCTCGTGCTGAAGCTGCTGCCACTAGTCATGGCCGAGACGATGAAATGCCAGCAACGTCGTCTGCCAAGGCCGATGCCCAATGTCATAGTACAGAGCATGTCAAATCCAAAACACCAAATATCAGAAAAAAAAGGACTCCAAAACCTAAAATAAAATTGTCGGAGGAGAAGCGTAAACTTGCCAATATGCCATTTACCACACGGAGTGGCAAGGAACGGCTGAGGCCCTGGCCTATGTTCATGGCTAGTGGTTCAGCTTCACATGAGGATGGAAGCACTCAGCCTCTCGCTAGAAAACTGAAAAGACTCAAGCTGGCAAAAGCACCGCAAAGAACTGTGCGTTCTTTGAAATCCCAAATCCACAAGGAGAGTCCAATTGTGTCGTTTGCGATGCCTGACCTTCCCAACACTGGACGTGAAGAGCATGCGCCTTCCACTATTTGCATGCCCCCTGCAAGTGCTGGAAGGAGCACCCGCAGTCCAGTTCCTGATAGTCAGATTGAAGATGTCAGTGTTGAAGTACACCAGGATGAGGAGGATATGGGTGTTGCTGGCGCTGGGGAGGAAATTGACCAGGAGGATTCTGATGGTGAGGTGGTTTGTTTAAGTCAGGCACCCGGGGAGACACCTGTTGTCCGTGGGAGGAATATGGCCGTTGACATGCCAGGTGAAAATACCAAAAAAATCAGCTCTTCGGTGTGGAGGTATTTCACCAGAAATGCGGACAACAGGTGTCAAGCCGTGTGTTCCCTTTGTCAAGCTGTAATAAGTAGGGGTAAGGACGTTAACCACCTCGGAACATCCTCCCTTATACGTCACCTGCAGCGCATTCATAATAAGTCAGTGACAAGTTCAAAAACTTTGGGTGACAGCGGAAGCAGTCCACTGACCAGTAAATCCCTTCCTCTTGTAACCAAGCTCACGCAAACCACCCCACCAACTCCCTCAGTGTCAATTTCCTCCTTCCCCAGGAATGCCAATAGTCCTGCAGGCCATGTCACTGGCAAGTCTGACGAGTCCTCTCCTGCCTGGGATTCCTCCGATGCATCCTTGCGTGTAACGCCTACTGCTGCTGGCGCTGCTGTTGTTGCCGCTGGGAGTCGATGGTCATCCCAGAGGGGAAGTCGTAAGCCCACTTGTACTACTTCCAGTAAGCAATTGACTGTTCAACAGTCCTTTGCGAGGAAGATGAAATATCACAGCAGTCATCCTACTGCAAAGCGGATAACTGAGTCCTTGACAACTATGTTGGTGTTAGACGTGCGTCCGGTATCCGCCGTTAGTTCACAGGGAACTAGACAATTTATTGAGGCAGTGTGCCCCCGTTACCAAATACCATCTAGGTTCCACTTCTCTAGGCAGGCGATACCGAGAATGTACACGGACGTCAGAAAAAGACTCACCAGTGTCCTAAAAAATGCAGTTGTACCCAATGTCCACTTAACCACGGACATGTGGACAAGTGGAGCAGGGCAGGGTCAGGACTATATGACTGTGACAGCCCACTGGGTAGATGTATGGACTCCCGCCGCAAGAACAGCAGCGGCGGCACCAGTAGCAGCATCTCGCAAACGCCAACTCTTTCCTAGGCAGGCTACGCTTTGTATCACCGCTTTCCAGAATACGCACACAGCTGAAAACCTCTTACGGCAACTGAGGAAGATCATCGCGGAATGGCTTACCCCAATTGGACTCTCCTGTGGATTTGTGGCATCGGACAACGCCAGCAATATTGTGTGTGCATTAAATATGGGCAAATTCCAGCACGTCCCATGTTTTGCACATACCTTGAATTTGGTGGTGCAGAATTTTTTAAAAAACGACAGGGGCGTGCAAGAGATGCTGTCGGTGGCCAGAAAAATTGCGGGACACTTTCGGCGTACAGGCACCACGTACAGAAGACTGGAGCACCACCAAAAACTACTGAACCTGCCCTGCCATCATCTGAAGCAAGAAGTGGTAACGAGGTGGAATTCAACCCTCTATATGCTTCAGAGGTTGGAGGAGCAGCAAAAGGCCATTCAAGCCTATACAATTGAGCACGATATAGGAGATGGAATGCACCTGTCTCAAGTGCAGTGGAGAATGATTTCAACGTTGTGCAAGGTTCTGATGCCCTTTGAACTTGCCACACGTGAAGTCAGTTCAGACACTGCCAGCCTGAGTCAGGTCATTCCCCTCATCAGGCTTTTGCAGAAGAAGCTGGAGGCATTGAAGAAGGAGCTAACACGGAGCGATTCCGCTAGGCATGTGGGACTTGTGGATGCAGCCCTTAATTCGCTTAACAAGGATTCACGGGTGGTCAATCTGTTGAAATCAGAGCACTACATTTTGGCCACCGTGCTCGATCCTAGATTTAAAGCCTACCTTGGATCTCTCTTTCCGGCAGACACAGGTCTGCTGGGGTTGAAAGACCTGCTGGTGACAAAATTGTCAAGTCAAGCGGAACGCGACCTGTCAACATCTCCTCCTTCACATTCTCCCGCAACTGGGGGTGCGAGGAAAAGGCTCAGAATTCCGAGCCCACCCGCTGGCGGTGATGCAGGGCAGTCTGGAGCGACTGCTGATGCTGACATCTGGTCCGGACTGAAGGACCTGACAACGATTACGGACATGTCGTCTACTGTCACTGCATATGATTCTCTCAACATTGATAGAATGGTGGAGGATTATATGAGTGACCGCATCCAAGTAGGCACGTCACACAGTCCGTACTTATACTGGCAGGAAAAAGAGGCAATTTGGAGGCCCTTGCACAAACTGGCTTTATTCTACCTAAGTTGCCCTCCCACAAGTGTGTACTCCGAAAGAGTGTTTAGTGCCGCCGCTCACCTTGTCAGCAATCGGCGTACGAGGTTACATCCAGAAAATGTGGAGAAGATGATGTTCATTAAAATGAATTATAATCAATTCCTCCGCGGAGACATTGACCAGCAGCAATTGCCTCCACAAAGTACACAGGGAGCTGAGATGGTGGATTCCAGTGGGGACGAATTGATAATCTGTGAGGAGGGGGATGTACACGGTGATATATCGGAGGGTGAAGATGAGGTGGACATCTTGCCTCTGTAGAGCCAGTTTGTGCAAGGAGAGATTAATTGCTTCTTTTTTGGGGGGGGTCCAAACCAACCCGTCATATCAGTCACAGTCGTGTGGCAGACCCTGTCACTGAAATGATGGGTTGGTTAAAGTGTGCATGTCCTGTTTTGTTTATACAACATAAGGGTGGGTGGGAGGGCCCAAGGATAATTCCATCTTGCACCTCTTTTTTCTTTTCTTTTTCTTTGCATCATGTGCTGATTGGGGAGGGTTTTTTGGAAGGGACATCCTGCGTGACACTGCAGTGCCACTCCTAGATGGGCCCGGTGTTTGTGTCGGCCACTAGGGTCGCTAATCTTACTCACACAGCTACCTCATTGCGCCTCTTTTTTTCTTTGCGTCATGTGCTGTTTGGGGAGGGTTTTTTGGAAGGGACATCCTGCGTGACACTGCAGTGCCACTCCTAGATGTGCCCGGTGTTTGTGTCGGCCACTAGGGTCGCTAATCTTACTCACACAGTCAGCTACCTCATTGCGCCTCTTTTTTTCTTTGCGTCATGTGCTGTTTGGGGAGGGTTTTTTGGAAGGGCCATCCTGCGTGACACTGCAGTGCCACTCCTAGATGGGCCCGGTGTTTGTGTCGGCCACTAGGGTCGCTAATCTTACTCACACAGCTACCTCATTGCGCCTCTTTTTTTCTTTGCGTCATGTGCTGTTTGGGGAGGGTTTTTTGGAAGGGACATCCTGCGTGACACTGCAGTGCCACTCCTAGATGGGCCCGGTGTTTGTGTCGGCCACTAGGGTCGCTTATCTTTCTCACACAGCTACCTCATTGCGCCTCTTTTTTTCTTTGCGTCATGTGCTGTTTGGGGAGGGTTTTTTGGAAGGGACATCCTGCGTGACACTGCAGTGCCACTCCTAGATGGGCCCGGTGTTTGTGTCGGCCACTAGGGTCGCTTATCTTTCTCACACAGTCAGCTACCTCATTGCGCCTCTTTTTTTCTTTGCGTCATGTGCTGTTTGGGGAGGGTTTTTTGGAAGGGACATCCTGCGTGACACTGCAGTGCCACTCCTAGATGGGCCCGGTGTTTGTGTCGGCCACTAGGGTCGCTTATCTTTCTCACACAGTCAGCTACCTCATTGCGCCTCTTTTTTTCTTTGCGTCATGTGCTGTTTGGGGAGGGTTTTTTGGAAGGGCCATCCTGCGTGACACTGCAGTGCCACTCCTAGATGGGCCCGGTGTTTGTGTCGGCCACTAGGGTCGCTAATCTTACTCACACAGCTACCTCATTGCGCCTCTTTTTTTCTTTGCGTCATGTGCTGTTTGGGGAGGGTTTTTTGGAAGGGACATCCTGCGTGACACTGCAGTGCCACTCCTAGATGGGCCCGGTGTTTGTGTCGGCCACTAGGGTCGCTTATCTTTCTCACACAGCTACCTCATTGCGCCTCTTTTTTTCTTTGCGTCATGTGCTGTTTGGGGAGGGTTTTTTGGAAGGGACATCCTGCGTGACACTGCAGTGCCACTCCTAGATGGGCCCGGTGTTTGTGTCGGCCACTAGGGTCGCTTATCTTTCTCACACAGTCAGCTACCTCATTGCGCCTCTTTTTTTCTTTGCGTCATGTGCTGTTTGGGGAGGGTTTTTTGGAAGGGACATCCTGCGTGACACTGCAGTGCCACTCCTAGATGGGCCCGGTGTTTGTGTCGGCCACTAGGGTCGCTTATCTTTCTCACACAGTCAGCTACCTCATTGCGCCTCTTTTTTTCTTTGCGTCATGTGCTGTTTGGGGAGGGTTTTTTGGAAGGGACATCCTGCGTGACACTGCAGTGCCACTCCTAGATGGGCCCGGTGTTTGTGTCGGCCACTAGGGTCGCTTATCTTTCTCACACAGTCAGCTACCTCATTGCGCCTCTTTTTTTCTTTGCGTCATGTGCTGTTTGGGGAGGGTTTTTTGGAAGGGACATCCTGCGTGACACTGCAGTGCCACTCCTAGATGGGCCCGGTGTTTGTGTCGGCCACTAGGGTCGCTTATCTTACTCACACAGTCAGCTACCTCATTGCGCCTCTTTTTTTCTTTGCGTCATGTGCTGTTTGGGGACGGTTTTTTGGAAGGGACATCCTGCGTGACACTGCAGTGCCACTCCTAGATGGGCCCGGTGTTTGTGTCGGCCACTAGGGTCGCTTATCTTACTCACACAGCGACCTCGGTGCAAATTTTAGGACTAAAAATAATATTGTGAGGTGTGATGTGTTCAGAATAGGCTGAAAATGAGTGTAAATTATGTTTTTTGAGGTTAATAATACTTTGGGATCAAAATTACCCCCAAATTCTATGATTTAAGCTGTTTTTTAGGGTTTTTTGAAAAAAACACCCGAATCCAAAACACACCCGAATCCGACAAAAAAAATTCGGTGAGGTTTTGCCAAAACGCGGTCGAACCCAAAACACGGCCGCGGAACCGAACCCAAAACCAAAACACAAAACCCGAAAAATTTCCGGCGCTCATCTCTAATATATATATATATACATATATATGTGTGTGTGTGTGTGTGTGTGTGTGTGTGTGTGTGTGTGTGTGTGTGTGTGTGTGTGTGTGTGTGTGTGTGTGTGTGTGGAAATATGTTGCGTGCTGTGAGGCCAGTACGGCCCCAAAGGAGGAATTTCAGCTAGGTCAATTTTTGCACTTCCTACAAGTCAGAGGTGACTATGGGCCTAAAATTGGGTTCCATTAAGGTCCTGATTTCGGCTCTATCGATTTTCTTCCAAAATAGAACTGGCTTCACTGCCTGAAGTTCAGATTTTTGTTAAGGGAGTGCTGCATAGTCAGTGGCACCGTGGCTCCGTGGCTCCAGTGGCACCGTGGGATCTCAACGTAGTGTTGGATTTCCTGAAGTCGCATTGAGTTGAGCCACTTCAATCCGTGGAGCTATAATACCTCACGTGAAAAGTGTTCATGCTGTGGGCCTTGGCGTCGACCAGGCGTGTATCAGAATTGGCGGCTTTATCAAAGCTCTTATCTGTATTTTATATGGATAAGGCGGAATTGAGGACTCGTTCCCAATTCCTTCCTAAGGTGGTCGCAGTTTTCATGTGAACCAACCTATTGTGGTACCTGCGGCTACTAGGGACTTGGAGGACTCCAAGTTGCTGGACGTAGTCAGGGCCCTGAAAATATATGTTTCCAGGACGGCTGGAGTCAGAAAATCTGACTCGCTGTTTATCCTGCATGCACCCAACAAGCTGGGTGCTCCTGCTTTTAAGCAGACTATTGCTCGTTGGATTTGTAGTACAATTCAGCTTGCACATTCTGTGGCAGGCCTGCCACAACCAAAATCTGTAAAAGCCCGTTCCACAAGGAAGGTGGGCTCATCTTGGGCGGCTTTACAACTTTGCCGAGCAGCTACTTGGTCAGGGGCAAACACGTTTGCTAATTTCTACAAATTTGATACCCTGGCTGAGGAGGACCTGGAGTTCTCTCATTCGGTGCTGCAGAGTCATCCGCACTCTCCCGCCCGTTTGGGAGCTTTGGTATAATCCCCATGGTCCTTACGGAGTTCCCAGCATCCACTAGGACGTCAGAGAAAATAAGAATTTACTTACCGATAATTCTATTTCTCGTAGTCCGTTGTGGATGCTGGGCGCCCATCCCAAGTGCGGATTGTCTGCAATACTTGTATATAGTTATTGTTAACTAAATCGGGTTATTGTTGTAGTGAGCCATCTTTTTTTAGAGGCTCATCTGTTATCATACTGTTAACTGGGTTCAGATCACAAGTTATACGGTGTGATTGGTGTGGCTGGTATGAGTCTTACCCGGGATTCAAAATCCTTCCTTATTGTGTACGCTCGTCCGGGCACAGTATCCTAACTGAGGCTTGGAGGAGGGTCATGGGGGGAGGAGCCAGTGCACACCAGATAGTCCTAAAGCTTTCTTTAGATGTGCCCAGTCTCCTGCGGAGCCGCTATTCCCCATGGTCCTTACGGAGTTCCCAGCATCCACTAGGACGTCAGAGAAATTATCATATTTCCTTTACAGGAGCAAACTGCTTCATCAGTAAGGTGTCTGCTTCCAGTGTAATAGGTTGTGGTTTCTAATCCTGGTTGTGACACTTGTAAAATGTGTATATTCAGTATAATAAAGAGGGTCTGATTTGTAAGGTGCAGGGACCAGTGAGGAAGTCGGCCACTGAAAAGACAGGGACAATGGTGTCACAGAATGGGAGGAGAGGTGCCCCCCTTCAGAGCAGGAGCCCGGCGGCAGATGACTCTGTTGCCTCCCAGAGTTCTGCCTCTGGTGTGAATCATATCAGTAAGAGGTTGGACTGAATCTCATACAGAAAACTGAAAATAATCTGTTGAAGATGTGATTTTTAATAGTTCTGCCTTTCATCCACAGGGACCCCTCTGGGTCACATACAAATTTGCACAAGTAGTACAAACTGATACTGACACGGACACTGATTCCTGTGTCGACACTAGTGATTCCAGGGGAATAGGTCCTAAGTTAGCAAAAAAGCATTCAAAACATGCTTTAGCTATAAAGGTGGTGTTAGAAGTTACGAAGCCCCTCTTTTATCACAAGGAGAGGGTTTACTTTAGTAAAGAAGTAATGTAATTTTCCCTCCACCTCAGGAGTTGAACAGTCTCTTGGAGGGAGTCTGATTTAACCTGAAAAGAAATTTCAGATTCCCAAAAGGAATTCAGGCAGCTTACCTTTTTCCCAAAGGTGGGAGTCACCCCGCATTTTAGACAGGGCCCTCTCACAAAAGAGAAAAGTTGTTTCTCCCTGCGCCTGAAATGGCTTCACTTAAGGAGCCGACAGGCGCAAGTGAGTGAGATGATCTATTGATGTGGCCAATGGGACACTACTCAGGCCTACCATTGTCTGTGCGTGGGTGAGTAGTGCTATTGAAAAGTGGTCAGAAAACTTGTCATTAGACATTGACACAATAGATGGAGACATGATACTCCTAACATTAGGTCATATCAAAGACGCTGCTGCGTACGTACTAGAAACCATGAAATATATTGGTCTCTTGGGATCAAGAACCGCTACCATGGCAGTATCGGCTCGGAGGGCGTTGTGGATTCTCCAGTGGAATGCTGATGCAGATTCCAAAAGAAATATGGAGGCTCTCCCGTATAAAGGTGAGGCCTTGTCTGGTGATGGGCTGGATGCGTTAGTATCGGCGGATACCGCAGGTAAGTCGACGTTCTTGCATTATGCTCCTACACCAGCGAAAAAGACACATCACTCTCACATGCAGTCCTTTCGGCCCAACAAATACAAAAAGGCAAAAGGTTCCCCCTTTTTTGCAGGTAGAGGAAGGGGAAAAGGAAAAAAATCTGCAGCGTCTCCCGGATCGCAGGAGCAGAAGTCCACCCCTGCTTCTGCCAAATCTGCAGCATGACGCTGGGGCTCCCTTGCGGGAGTCCGCTCGGGTGGGAGCACATCTGAAACTTTTCAGTTAAATCTGGATTCAATCTGGCCTGGACCCATGGGTCTTACAAATAGTGTCCCATGGGTACAAACTAGAGTTTCAAGACGTCCCCCCATGCTGATATTTCAAATCGACCTTGCCAGCTTTTCTTCCAGAAAGAGAGGCAGTAACAATGGCAATTCAAAAATTATGTCAGAATCAGGCCATTGTCCTGGTACCCTTGTCTCAGCAAGGAGAAGGTTTTCATTCAAGCCTCTTCGTAGTTCCGAAGCCGGACGGCTCGGTCAGACCGATTTTAAACCTGAAAAATCTGAATCTCTACCTGAAAAGGTTAAAGTTCAAGATGGAAACCCTGAGGGTAGTGATTTCCAGTGTGGAGGAGGGGGACTTCATGGTGTCAGTAGACATAAAGGATGCTTACTTGCATGTTCCCATTTATCCTCCTCACCAAGCTTATCTGAGATTCGCAGTACAGGATTGCCATTAACCAGTTCCAGACGTTGTCGCTCAGACTCTCCACGGCACCGAGGGTATTCACCAAGGTTATGGCGGAGATGATAGTCCTCCTTCGTCAAAAAGGAGTCAATATAATTCCTTATCTGGAAGATCTCCTGATAAAAGCCAGATCCAGGGAACAGTTGGTGCAGAACATCGCACTCTCCCTGTCAATATTCCAACAACACGATTAGATCATGAATTTTCCAAAGTCGCAGTTGGAACCGACGACAAGATTGTCCTTTTTAGGGATGATTCTGGACACAGAAGTACAGATAGTATTTCTTCCAGTGGAAAAGGCTCTGGAAATCCAGAAAAAGGTCAAAAATATTGAAACCAACAAGCATGTTGATCCATCAATGCTTTCGATTGTTGGGGAAAATGGTGGCGGCCTAAGAGGCCATAGAGTTTGGCCGATTTCATGCCAGAGTATTCCAGTGGGACCTGTTGGACAAGTGGTCTGGATCCCACCTACACATGCACCGGAATAATCCTGTCCCCCAAAGCCAGGATTTCGCTCCTGTGGTGGCAACACAGTTCTCACCACCTAGAAGGACGCAGGTTTGGGATTCACGACTGGGTCCTAATAACCACGGATGCAAGTCTCCGAGGCTGGGGAGCCATCAGACAGGGGGAAAGCTTCCAAGGAAGATGGTCAATTCAGGAAGCCTGCCTTCACATAAACGTTCTGGAATTGAGAGCCATTTACAATGGCCTTCTACAAGCGGTACATCTTCTTCAAGATCATCCCGTGCAGATCCAGTCGGACAATGTAACAGCAGTCGCGTACATAAACCGTCAGGACGGAACGAAAAGCAGAGCGGCAGTGGCAGAGGCGACAAAGATCCTCCTCTAGGCAGAAAGACATGTAAGAGCTCTGTCAGCAATTTTCATTCCGGGAGAGGACAACTGGGAAGCAGACTTCCTCAGCAGACACGATCTCCATCCAGGAGAGTGAGGCCTCCACTAAGAAGTCTTCGCAGAGGTGACAAGTCTTCAGGGAGTTCCTCAAGTAGACATGATGGCATCTGGTCTAAACAAGAAGCTTCAGAGATATTATTCCAGGTCGAGAGACCCTCAAGAAATAGCAGTGGATGCACTGGTGACCCAGTGGGTGTTTCGGTCGGTATATGTTTTCCCTCCACTTCCACTGATTCCAAATGTTCTCAAAATATTAAGTAGAACAAGAGTTCGAGCAATCTTCATTGCCCCAGACTGGCCAAGGATGGCTTGGTATCCAGATCTTCAGGAGTTGCTCATAGAAGATCCTCGGCCTCTTCCTCCTCGAGAGGACCTACTACAGCAGGGGTCGTGTGTGTATCAAGATTTACCGCGGCTACGTTTGACGGCATGGCAGTTAAGCGCCGGATCCTAGCCCGAAAGGGTATTCCCAAGGAAGTCATCCCCACTCTCATTCAGGCCAGGAAAGGAGTAACGTCTAAACATTACCACTGTATTTGGAGAAAATATGTGTCTTGGTGTGAATCCAAGAAGGCTCCAATGGAAGAGTTTGAGTTGGGACGTTTTCTCCATTTTCTGCAGGCTGGTGTGGATGCGGGACTACGATTGGGGTCAATCAAGGTCCAGATTTCGGCCTTATCAGTTTTCTTTCAAAAACAATTGGCCTCCTTTCCAGAGGTTCAGACGTTCGTGAAAGGGATTCTGCACATCCAGCCTCCATTTGTGCCTCCTGTGGCACCATGGGACCTTAATGTGGTGTTGCAGTTCCTTCAATCAGATTGGTTTTAACCTCTGCAGGAGATAGAATTGAAGTTTCTCACTTGGAAAGTGGTGATGCTTTTGGCCTTGACATCCGCAAGGCGGGTGTCTGACTTGGGGGGCCTTGTCTCACAAGAGCCCTTACCTGATCTTCCATGAAGATAGGGCAGAGATAAGAACTCGTCAACAATTTCTTCCAAAGGTGGTTTCGTCCTTCCACATAAACCAACCTATTGTGGTGCCAGTAGCTACTGACACTTTCACTGAGTCACAGTCTCTAGATATGGTTAGAGCTTTGAAGATTTATGTCTCAAGAACAGCTCGGTTACGGAAAACAGAGGCTCTGTTTGTCCTGTATGCTCCCCGCAAGATTGGGTGTCCTGCTTCTAAGCAGACTATTGCGCGCTGGATCAGAGGGACAATTCAGCACGCTCATTCTACAGCAGGCATGCCGGTACCGAAATCGGTGATGGCCCATTCTACTAGGAAAGTGGGCTCATCCTGGGCGGCTGCCCGGGGCGTCTCGGCTTTACAACTTTGCCGAGCAGCTACTTGGTCAGGGTCAAACTCATTTGCTAAATTTTATAAAAGTTTTACACTTTGGCCGATGAGGACCTCAAGTGTGGTCAATCGGAGCTGCAGGGTCATCCGCACTCTCCCGCCCGTACTGGAGCTTTGGTATAACCCCATGGTACTGAAGTGGACCCCAGCATCCTCTAGGACGTATGAGAAAATAGGATTTTAATACCTACCGGTAAATCCTTTTCTCCTAGTCCGTAGAGGATGCTGGGCACCCGACTCAGTGCGTACTTTACCTGCAGTTTGTTCTTTATAGTTACACAAGTTGTGTTTCATTTGGTTTCAGCATGTTGCTGTAAATGGTTCATGCCTGTTGGCGTGTGTCATGTTGAATGCCATGTTGTGCGGCATGGTTGAGGTGTGAGCTGATATGAATCTCACCATTAGTATAAAAGTAAATCCTTTCCTCGAAATGTCCGTCTCCCTGGGCACAGTTCCTATAACGGAGGTCTGGAGGAGGGGCATAGAGGGAGGAGCCAGTTCACGCCCTTGAAAAGTCTTAAAGTGCCCATTGTTCCTGCGGAACTGTCTATACCCCATGGTACTTAAGTGGACCCCAGCATCCTCTACGGACTAGGAGAAAAGGACTTACCGGTAGGTATTAAAATCCTATTTTCTGTATTTCAAATAAGACCGTATCTCTCTCTCCAAGAAAAAATGCTGTTCATGTGAAGTGCTGTAAGTGCCAGATTTATCCCTCACCTTCCCATTATCTCTCTTTTTGATCTAACTAATGGACATGCATGGCAGAGTAAGTGGCTGTGAGTCCTGCATCTGGTTTATTAGGGGTTGTATTCATGTGACCGCCGGTCAGCTGACCGACAGTCACATGACCTCCTCCACCAGCCCGACGGGTCACTATCCCGATGGTCGGCATGCCGACCAACAGGGACTATTTCCACTCGTGGGTGTCCACGACACCCATAGAGTGGGAATAGAACCCGTGGCGAGCGCAGCGTGGCGAGCGCAGCGAGCCCGCAAGGGGCTTGCTGCACTCGCCCCTCCCCGCCGGGATCCCGGCGTCGGTATGCTGCCGGGATCCCGGCGTCGGTAAGCTGATCGCCGGTCTCCTGACCGCCGGTCAGCAGTACTACACCAGTTTCTTAGATACCCCCATAAGTCTTCTGCACATTTTTCACCCCTGCACAGGTAATTACCGCCTCACAGAAAGCAGTGAGATCTGGACGGTTAGAATGAAAACCTGGTAATGGATGAGCGGAAATGACAGTTGGCCATTTGCTCCTAAATGTCGTAAAACTGACAAAAACGGACGTGAATTTAACCAATTTGTCTAAGTGACCATTTTTGTCTGTTTTCCAGTGTTTGGGAGCAAATAGCCAATAGTCATTTGCTCTCATCCATTACTAGGTTTTAATTCCACCCAGCCAGATCTGACAAATCTGGAGGGGCATGGCCAGCTTTAGGCTGCAGCCCTCCCCTGTCTCCATTGCCCGGTTTGAGCCTGCTGCCGGCCCTGGTATTCTGCACCGGGGCTCTCCACCCATCTCTTTGCTCCTGCTGGGGACCCCTCCACACCTGCAACTGGAGATGACTTTTTCTGTTGCCTGTGGGACTTACACTACTGCCCACAGCTTAAAAACTCAGCCTCCCTTGCAGGTTAGTTCTTTCTTACAGCAGCCTGGGACCAGCCAGCATCCCAACTCCAGTGGCAGCATTGCTATGTCACATCTGCAATGCTTAAGGGAGAAGAAAAACCACCTCTGTGTAGACAC
This sequence comes from Pseudophryne corroboree, assembly GCF_028390025.1. Classification (NCBI taxonomy): domain Eukaryota; kingdom Metazoa; phylum Chordata; class Amphibia; order Anura; family Myobatrachidae; genus Pseudophryne; species Pseudophryne corroboree. The sequence continues at coordinate 720,879,191 of NC_086448.1, forward strand.
TCTATGTGCACTATAACTATATTAATGGCACACACCAAAAGCTGTTCTTAGTGTACCCTGTATACTGGCACCTGGGGGCAAATACCTCATCTGCCCGCCCATACCCACACTCCTGCCTTTATCTAATTGAAAATATAAATATTGTCTTGCAAATGTATAATTCAGAAGTATGCTCAGTGCTAACTTTTAGCTCACTTCCAGCAATGCGATCCATAGCAGAACTGTATTCCAGTTACTGTATCCAGTCTGTTTATACTATACATATAGTTCCAGGGGCAGATCGGCCATAGGGCTGACCAGGAAGATTCCGTGTAGACTGACGTCGTGTCTGTGGAGCCTGTTTTATGTGTTGTCATGTGGCCCCACCCCCCACACGACAGGCCACCCCCACCCACAAGACAGGCCACCCCCCACATGACAGGCAGCCCACTGCACTCAGTGCACTGCATTGTTCCCATTCATTCTGTTATTCCATCTCTGCAGTACAGCAACTCTGCCATCCAGAGATGCTGCCATGGCTACATGGTATGTTATACCTCTTGTGCTGCCCATGTCGGCCCACTTCTACAAAATTTTACATAGCCGCTTTTAGTTCCCAATGCGCCCCTGGTCTCAGACACAACTGAAGCAAAAGACGCAAGGTATGAGGAGGAATCCATGCCCCCTCAACAGACCCAACCCACTCATCAGACCAGAGGCAGAACTCTGGGAGGCAACGGAGTCATCTGCCGCCGGGCTCCTGCTCTGAAGGGGGGCACCTCTCCTCCCATTCTGTGACACCATTGAATTAAGTTAATTGATAGCTGTCGCTGTCTTTTCAGTGGCCGGCTTCCTCACTGGTCCCTGTGTAAAACCCCACTGGTACTAGGTATGCAAAATCTGCAGTCACTGTGTATAGTGCATCACACTTACTCTGCCCCGGCTGGTCATGGGTTCAGGCACAGATACCAGAGGGTCCCCTGAATAAACAGGTGTTTAATTACAGGTGCATTGTGGTAGTGGACTACAGGTGTCGGTGCAGCGCATAAAGAATTGGGCGCCAGGCCATCTCATAAACAGCATACAGTTTATTTTAACATCAAAGCAGGGATAACTTCTTAATGCACCTCCTCCAGCACAAAGCATAACGGTTACATTAGATCACATATCAGGGCACCTCCTCCAACGCATGACTTAATTGCAGCGGCATGAACATGGCGAACTGCATTATGTACCAGGGCATTCTGTGACCAGTAGTGCTACACATACCAGGTTACCATCTCTCTCTGTCCTAGCGAGGACTCTTGTCCATGGGGGGCTTCTAATCATGCCGCGTGGCTTCCGACCACTCCCCAGATACCTCTTCTCATGAAACACACCTGTGGCACATCCTTCTCACTGCATCACCCCCTCACTGGATTCTGAGTACTGCTGCTCTCACACTGCGGTGTCTACTTCTGTCAGGTGCCTTGCTGTGGCTGGCATCTCTCCCCACCTAAACATGTGGGGAGCCCTCACTGGGGTTACATCTTTCCAGCTCACACACCACGCTTTTCTCCTAGCTAACACACGTGCTTCTGCTAACACTCCAGGCTTCTGGGCTGCAAAGACCATGCTGCTGCTGCATGACAGCCTTTTATAACCTTTTACTCCCAGGGAGAAATTCTATCTGGGATTTCCCGCCCTGAGTTCATCTGGGATTTCCCGCCCTGAGTTGCAATTTGGTGAGTCTTGCATTTGCTTTTTGCAAACTGATCTGTCTAACTGTGAGTTGGGCTATTAACCCCTTCTGTGCTGCAAGCTGTAGGCTGCTGGCTCAGTGCTATGCAACTCCAGCAAACATTTTACTTTTATTAAAGTCATGCTGGCACCTGTAGTGCCACAGTTGATTTGTGCTTGCAGTTCCAGGGTATTACATACACCCCTGCTGAAATCTTACGTGTCCTCACGCAACAGCAGAGTTTTCAACAACATAACACATAATAAACACAATGACAGTACATGTGACAAAAAAATAACTATCACATACGCAGGAAAACATGGCATGTCAAACATCACATTACATACAAATCACATATCCTGTTGCTGTTTTCCAATGGATTACAGTCCTGAGTCACAGGTGATAATAAAATGTTCAGACATCTTATGGCAATTGTGCTAAACACTGAGAACCTGCCCTCGCCTGCCCTTGTCTCCCCCCACGTCTGGGTCAAAAGAGACAGGTGGCTCTCGTGGGCCCCTCCCAATAAACAAGTTTCTCCAACTTTAGGAAAATAGATATAGGGGACTACATTCCCCTTGCGATCCTTGGCTCTTTCGGACACTCAGAAATGGCCAAACACAGTGCCCCCAAGGGTGTTGCTTCGACCGGGTGCACTGCATAGTCCCGATGTCCTGTGACATGAGTTTTACCTCCACAAATATTGCCCTTAGAGCCCCACGTTGGGCGCCAAATGTAAAACCCCACTGGTACTAGGTATGCAAAATCTGCAGTCACTGTGTATAGTGCATCACACTTACTCTGCCCCGGCTGGTCATGGGTTCAGGCACAGATACCAGAGGGTCCCCTGAATAATCAGGTGTTTAATTACAGGTGCATTGTGGTAGTGGACTACAGGTGTCGGTGCAGCGCATAAAGAATTGGGCGCCAGGCCATCTCATAAACAGCATACAGTTTATTTTAACATCAAAGCAGGGATAACTTCTTAATGCACCTCCTCCAGCACAAAGCATAACGGTTACATTAGATCACATATCAGGGCACCTCCTCCAGCGCATGACTTAATTGCAGCGGCATGAACATGGCGAACAGCATTATGTACCAGGGCATTCTGTGACCAGTAGTGCTACACATACCAGGTTACCGTCTCTCTCTGTCCTAGCGAGGACTCTTGTCCATGGGGGGCTTCTAATCATGCCGCGTGGCTTCCGACCACTCCGCAGATACCTCTTCTCATGAGACACACCTGTGGCACATCCATCTCACTGCATCACCCCCTCACTGGATTCTGAGTACTGCTGCTCTCACACTGCGGTGTCTACTTCTGTCAGGTGCCTTGCTGTGGCTGGCATCTCTCCCCACCTAAACATGTGGGGAGCCCTCACTGGGGTTACATCTTTCCCGCTCACACACCACGCTTCTCTCCTAGCTAACACACGTGCTTCTGCTAACATTCCAGGCTTCTGGGCTGCAAAGACCATGCTGCTGCTGCATGACAGCCTTTTATAACCTTTTACTCCCAGGGAGAAATTCTATCTGGGATTTCCAGCCCTGAGGTCATCTGGGATTTCCCGCCCTGAGTTGCAATTTGGTGAGTCTTGCATTTGCTTTTTGCAGACTGATCTGTCTAACTGTGAGTTGGGCTATTAACCCCTTCTGTGCTGCAAGCTGTAGGCTGCTGGCTCAGTGCTATGCAACTCCAGCAAACATTTTACTTTTATTAAAGTCATGCTGGCACCTGTAGTGCCACAGTTGATTTGTGCTTGCAGTCAGGGCCGGCGACAGGGGGGGTCAAAGGGGACAACTGTACCGGGCCCCAAGGGTCAGAGGGGGCCCCAAGGATATGCCACTTAGTGACCGTCAGGGATGTGAGTCGTCTTGTCCAAATAGGGCAGCGAGCTGTAGGTGGTGTGGGCGCAGCCTCAGAGTAAACAGGAGGGCGGGGGTAGCAAGTCTGCGCTGTATAGGACTGAGACAGCTGGCCATGTGGAGAGTGCCAGGGCTCCCTAAGGGCTCAGTACAAAAGTACAAAATGAAAAAGGGGGTGTGCTCTCTCTACAATGGAGCCTCAGAGTGACAGGAGCCTCTTACACACAGTCATTATGTGGTTCAAGTGTGTACCTGCTATTCCGGGTCCCTATCTGTTGCAAGCAGTTATGGGACATGGCAGCAGCTCCGCTGGGCAGGATTCCTGTGCCCTGTGCTGGCCTCTTCTGGTGGGGTGTGAGGGCCGCATGGTATCTGCTGTGTGGTGTGCGGGTCTGGATAGTGGAAAGTGCAGCGCAGGTGAATCTCTCCCCTGGGTAAGAGTGGATTGGTGAGGGTATATATTGCTTTGGCATAGGGTAGGGGAGCTGGGAATGCAGCATGTAGTCATTGGGGACAGACAGACTGAGGGAGCCACAGCTGGGTTGGACACATGTCCCCAGCATGGACGTTATTTGTGAGAATATTCCAATATGCCATATGCTGACTTTGCACTAGTCGTGTCTTGGATGACATTAAATAACTTTATGCTATGAATGGAGTGCTGGTCTTGTCTGCAGCATAGCCCCTGCTGGAGCCTCTGTGTGTGGATATATATATATATATATATATATATAAAATTAGATGGGGCCCCACAGATATCACTGTACGGGGCCCCGAGATTTCTGTTGCCGGCCCTGCTTGCAGTTCCAGGGTATTACACCTGCACCTTACAAATCACACCCTCTTTATTATACTGAATATACACATTTTACAAGTATCACACCCAGGATTAGAAACCACAACCTATTACACTGGAAGCAGACAACTTAATGATGAAGCTGTTTGCTCCTGTATAGGAAATATGAGAATTTTAACTATATGAAGTTACTTCTCTGACAATTACATGTAACTTCATATAGTTAGAATTCTCATGCTTCCACTAGAGGAGCAAATAACTCCATCAGTAAAGTGTCTGCTGTTAGTGTAACAGGTCATTGGTTCTAATCCTGGGTATGACTTCTAAGAAATGTGTGATTTAAAATAAAAGACAATCAAATGTATAAATACAGTATATACATTTTTTTCAGAACACTCCATACACACACACACACACATACACCAGGGCCGGTTCTGTGGCTCTGTGCGCCCCGGGCGGCAATAGGGGGCGTGGCTTCGCACATGGGGCGTGGTCATTTACGCCCCCTGTACAGACTGTAATGATGTGCGGTGCGCGATGACGTCATCGCGCACCGCACAGCAAAGGTCCTCTCCATGAAGGGAAACTAGACAGTGTCTAGTTTCCCTTCGTGGAGAGGACCTTTGCTGTGCGGTGCGCGATGACGTCATCGCGCACCGCACAGTAAAGGACCTGTCTACGAAGGGAAACTAGATGCGTACGCGTCTAGTTTCCCTTCACAGCGGGGGGCACAGCAGCAGCGGATCTTGCCCTGGTGCGGCGCCCTCCGGATGGCGCCCTGCGCACTCCAGGAGGCGGCGCCCCGGGCAAAAGTTCTGCTTGCCCGTGGCAAGATCCGCTACTGATATACACACAAGCACACATACATACATATATTTATCTTAATATAGGAAATAGGGGGGCACCAATATTTATCTTGCCACCGGGCAACTGTGACGAACTTACGCCACTGCATCAGACCACACCACCATTAGGGCTGCTTCCATAAATTTTCCGGAGTGGTTTTCCATCCCAATCCGTCCCTGTATAGTTCCTTATTAAGAGTCACTACTTATGTCCTGGGATTGTGATTCTTAAGAGCAGGGTGGTACACAGCAGCTCACAAGCCGATGACTGTATCTGGATCACTGGTAGTGGTGCGGATACCAGCGGTGCCAGGTATCTCTCTGTAATAATGGCTGTTACAGGGAGCCAGAGCTAAGTGGAAGATTCCTGACTTCCACTGTGGCCCTCTAGCAGAGTGACATGGTGGCGGCCATCTTGGGTAGGGAATGAAGCCTCCCCGTAGGAACCAATAATGAAATATACGCAGTAGCACACTCCTACGTCAACTGACATAGATGGAACACTGGTGAGGATAGACGTTTCAGCAGGGAGCACATGCACAGCAGCGTATGTCATAGTTCAGGGCTCCTGCTGAGCCACGGCACGTCACTCATGTTACCCTGCAGTGAATGGATGCAGGCAGTGCTGAGCACTCCTCATCCAACAAATACCAGTATTGACATAACAGCGACCTCCTCTTCTAAGGGTTGCTGTGTGTTGGCCATACCTCCCAACTTTGTCCCGTCGGCAAGAGGGACACATGCGCGGCCTATGGAACAGGGGGCATGGCTTCACGGGAGGACCCGCGATTGCGAGCCACGACCCGTTTTCGTCACTGAGGGTGCATGCCCAGCGCTCTGTGAGCCGCTGGCATGCCCCCTCTCCCTCTGTCTGCACTGAATAGACGCTGTGCGCATGCGCATAGCGTCTATTCACCGCTGCTCTGCTAAGCAGGGCAGTGAGAGAAGGAGCCTCCCAACTGCCCCCCCACCGCGGGACACTGCGGCCCGCGGGTGGGACAGCGGGACAGTCCCCAAAAAACGGGACTGTCCCGCGAAAATTGGGACAGTTGGGAGGTATGTTTTGGCTAATTGGCCTAGTCTTTGTAATGAATATGGTGATTGAACAAATATATTCATTTGTTAAAATTGTCAACTATGTTTGCAGCAGCCTTTTTTTCCATATGCAGTTTCTTAAGGAGACACATTGGGGGTAATTCCAAGTTGATCGCAGCAGGAATTTTTTTTAGCAGTTGGGCAAAACCATGTGCACTGCAGGGGAGGCAGATTTAACATTTGCAGAGAGAGTTAGATTTGGGTGGGTTACTTTGTTTCTGTGCAGGGTAAATACTGGGTGCTTTATTTTTACACTGCAATTTAGATTGCAGATTTAACTCACCACACCCAAATCTAACTCTCTCTGCACATGTTATATCTGCCTCCCCTGCAGTGCACATGGTTTTGCCCAACTGCTAGCAAAATTCCTGCTGCGATCAACTTGGAATTACCCCCATAATGTCTGAGAAACGTTTTTGGCCGTGTGATAAGGGCCCAACTACATTCCAGCATTACAGACACCTGCCTATAGGGCTTTTGTTCTTCTTATCGGTTTTCTGTCAGCCTGGGTCCCTAATATGTACTGATAATAACGAATAATGGGGCTGATTCAGACCTGATCGGTGGTGTGCGTTTTCGCACAGCAGCGATCGGGTCTGAAATGCGCCGGCGCCGCAGTGCGCCGGCGCATGCCAGACAGCCAACGGCTGTCGTGGCCCTGCGATCACCTCTGCCTGATTGACAGGCAGAGGCGGTCGATGGGCGGGAGGGAGCGGGCCAGCGGCGTTTGGCCGCCGCTTAGGGGGCGTGGTCCGGGCAAAGCAGGCGGACCCGGACCATTGGGGGAGGGGGGGGGGGGGCGGCCGCAGCAGCTGCGTGACGTCACATGCAGCCGCTGCGACCTGGGCAGCAATGTGTTGCTCCCTACCAGTGTGCAGGAGCTGCGCTGGCTGGGAGCTACTCCTGAAGTACAAAAGCATGGTCGCTGTGTGATGCTTTTGCGACTGGGCAGGGACTGACATGTGGGACGGGCTAGCCCTGTGCCCCGCATGTCAGTGTGCCTGATCATAGATGTGCTATGTGTATGTCTGAATCAGCACCAATGGCCCTCATTCCGAGTTGTTCGCTCGGTAAATTTTTTCGCATCGCAGCGATTTTCCGCTTAGTGCGCATGCGCAATGTCCGCAGTGCGACTGCGCCAAGTAAGTTTGCTATGCAGTTAGGAATTTTACTCACGTTTTTTTCTTCGTTCTGGTGATCGTAATGTGATTGACAGGAAGTGGGTGTTTCTGGGCGGAAACTGGCCGTTTTATGGGTGTGTGCGAAAAAACGCTACCGTTTCTGGGAAAAACGCGGGAGTGGCTGGAGAAACGGAGGAGTGTCTGGGCGAACGCTGGGTGTGTTTGTGACGTCAAACCAGGAACGACAAGCACTGAACTGATCGCAGATGCCGAGTAAGTTTGAAGCTACTCAGAAACTGCTAAGAGGTGTGTCATCGCAATTTTGAGAATCTTTCGTTCGCAATTTTAAGAAGCTAAGATTCACTCCCAGTAGGCGGCGGCTTAGCGTGTGTAAAGCTGCTAAAAGCAGCTTGCGAGCGAACAACTCGGAATGAGGGCCAATGTTCCTTATGAGCACACAGGTTTCATTGTATAAAAGCTGTATGTTCCTGTCAGACAGTTTTTGCAACCTAGCTAGCGTCTGCCACTGCCTACTCTAAACCTGCCCTAACTGGCTATATTCCTCCTCAATCACTGTCAGCCTCTATAAAACAAAAATCAGTAACCATAGAATAGGAACAATGAAAAAAGAGACTTCACCAACACACCAAATTCACAACAATTGAGAGAGCTCAATGAAAAACAACACAGCAAACAGTAAGACCAACAGATAAGTAACAATGCCACAAAAGAAAACAAGACACCTCTCATCAACCTGAATTTTGTAAATGTTCTTTCTGTTGGAATATGTGTGTACTGCTCAAACACATAGATCTGCAGCCCCCTCCGCTCTGGTATTCCCTCAGCTTGCTTACTGGTGCTGATCTCATTTCTGCCGTGGGGAAGATCAGTGGATGAGCCAGAAGCACACAGGACCTAGGAATCGGATCAGTGTCTTCATACTAGCGGCGTACTGTGGGCGTAGCGGGAGCCGCGAGTGCCGCTCCACCTACACCACGCCCACTGCATGAAGACACTGACCGCTCGTCGGGTACCACAGGTGACCCGCCCCTGCTTCCTACCCCCAGACATTAACAGCCATGCGGGTACTGCGGCTGTGGGGCTCGTCATGCTGCAGGACTCACTGCGAATGACACCGGAGCAATGGAGGAGGTGCCCCTTTAGGGTTGGCGCCCGGCGGCTGCCGACTACATTGACTCCGGTACTTCCGCCACTGGCACTGTTTGTGATGCTATGGCAGAGTAATGGTACACACCAGTGGATGCCCTGGGACACTGAACGGCCCAGTACTTAACCAGTGGGGTGTTTATTCTGCAGTGATGTGATCTGTACAGCCATGCTCAGTTATGCATACACAGACTCTCAGCATGGAGCAGATCACCAGGCAGTGACTGTACCAGTGACGTGCGGTGAGGTGAGGCAGAGCCTTTCCTGTCATACTAACGTTCATGCCAGAGTTTTTACTGTATAAAGCATATGAAAAATACAAAGAATATGTTTGCAATATCTTCTTTGCATTATTCTAATAATTTGTATAGCCAAAGCTGTGGAGTAAAAAGTCTGTGGCAGGTGAGGCAGTGCCTCCCCTGCCTATCTTTTAAGCACATCTCAAATCAAAACTCACAAAATTTTCAGGAGTTTATACCGCTATACATGTGCATAATTCCCCCATGAACCCTTTGGCTCATATATTGCGTGTAAATCTGGCTCTTTTGCAAGCTAGTGCCTCAAGAGCAATTTACTTCACCGCACGTCCCTGGACTGTACGTGTGTAGCGGTGAAGGATACAAGTGGTACCAGTGTCAATCGTAGGGTGAAACGGGTGGCACTTGATATGCCGGCTGTCAGGATCCCGGCGCTGAGCATACCGACAACTATTTACCCTCTTGGGGTGTCCACGACACCCCTGGAGGGATAATAAAAAGCGTGGCGCACGTAAGCAGTATGCTGGGCGTCGGGATCCCAAGCGCCGGCATACCATAGTAGACCCGGTGGAACAAACTGTAATGGCAGGGTCTCTCTGGAACTAAGTGTAACGATTCTGTGTCCCACTGTGGCACTCTAACACAGTGACACGATGGCACTGCCCCCATATATCCCTCTAGAAGCCAATATGGAGACTGTTCAGTAGCGTTCTCCGGCTTCAACACTTTCTACCAATCAACTTTCAAAGGCTCCTCTCCTGTCACCCTGCTCCTCAGACCCCTGTCAATGATAATGAGGATGTGTCCAGGCTTTTATAGTGTCTCAGAGGCAAAAATACCTTGGGTTGTAAGAACCAATTAAAAACTGCCTAGAAGAGGGCAATTTAAAAACAACAACAAAAAAAAAAAACCTCTTTTCATTCTCCTCGAGCTTTAATGGTGAAGACCACCGGACATTGATGGGTGGTAATTTGAGAAAAGAAAAAACAGTAGTTAGTAAAGTTCCCCTTTGTGATGCCACCACCTGTCACTATCAGACACTATATGGAGAATGATGATAAAAGTTGGGTGGCATGACATATAATCAATACTTGCTCGGGGGTGGGGGTATGTGTCGGTAAGGGCCACTATCTTATTCCAGGTCTGCACTGATATGCAAGCAGCTCGGATTCTTAAAATGTATGCACGATTCTAGAGGGATCACATATTTACAGACAAGTTTTCATGTCCTCTCACATTGGAATTCAATGAGGAACAGTGCTTACATTTGTATTCACTCAATCTGCAGAAAGTTGACGGATGTAGGAAGTTTGCTGTCATACAGGTCTCACTATAAACACGGCCAACATTTGTAATTGGATTTTAGGAGATATAAGCAGCCTATACTAAGGACTTGGGTTGTGCATCATCAATCAGACTGGCAGCAGCATCCTGATTAGACTAAACTATGAGTAATCCTACAGAAGCCAATACCTCCAGGTTATCTAAACCTCCTTTCCAGAATATTATTTACTGTTCTGCATTTTATTTCACATTTTGCAATTTACTAAGGAAATAGAATATAACAGCAAATTGCTACACAGTTTCCTTATTTGTGTAACAGATGGTAGTATTATGAAGCAACTAGGTGCTTCATCGCGCCCTACGGGCGCTCTTCACACCGTCGCAAGGGGCTACGCCCCCTTAACCCTTGCATGCCTTTCTGGGGTTTAATATTTGTATTATATGGAGTATTACCTGCATTCCTTTGTTAGTGGTTAAATATTGCACAATGAAAGGGCGTGCGATGGTGAAGGAGGCGCAGCCCCTTGCGACGGCGTGAACAGCACCTGCAGGGCACGATGTACAGAATGTAGCGGGTGCGGGGGGGACTGCGGATGGTGTCTGTAGATGCTGCGGGTGGAGGGGAGGCAGAAGTGGGGGTGGGGCCTGGATGGGGAAGGTTCGGGAGGTGCTGCGCATGGTAGAGGGGCAGAGGAGTGGGGGATGCAGATGGGGGAGGGGTCCGGAGGCACTGAAGGTGGGGGAGGGGCAGGGGTGCCACGGGTGGGAGAGGGGCAGGTGTGGGGATGTTGTGGATGGATGAAGGGTTCCGGAGGTGCTGTGGGATGGGAAGGGACGGGAGTGCCGGGGGTGGGGTAGGGGACCGCAGGCACCATGGGTAGGGTAGAGGCAGGTACGGGTGTTGCGGCGGATGGGAAAGGAGGTCCGGAGGTGCTGCAGGTGGTGGAGGGGCAGGTGCGGGGGTGCCATTGGTGGGGGAGGGGTGGGTGAGGGGGGGACCGCTGATGGAGGAGGGTGTCTGCAGATGCTGCGGGTGGAGGGGGGCAGGTGTGGGGGGAGACATATAAGGGGGGTGAATGGTGGAAGGGGCCTGGAGGTGCTGTGGGTGGTGAAGGGGTGGAGGAGTGGGAGCCACGGGTGGTGTAGGGGGTCTGGAGGCACAGCATGTGGGGGAGGGGTGGAGTGCCGCATGTGGTGGAGGGGAAGGTGCGGAGGTGTGGTGCATTGGGGAGAGGTCTGGAGGCGCTGCGGGTACTGTATATGCCATAAAAGGTAGTTGGAGGGTATGCAGTAACAGGGCCAGGACAGGGGTGACAGGGTCAGTACAGGGTTGACGGGGCCAGGACAGGGGTGACAGGGTCAGAACAGGGGTGACGGTGCCAGGACAGGGGTGACGGGGCCAGGACAGAAATGATAGGGACAGGATAAGGGTGACAGGGCCAGGATAAGGGTGAAAGGGCCAGGATAAGGGTGGCAGGGCAAGGCCAGGGGTGACAGGGACATGACAGAACACAGGGCACGGGAGAGATTGGTATTAGGGACAAAACAGTGGTGACAGACAGATGTGTCTTACCGGAGTCACTGCTGCTGGCTGCTGCTGTTCCACTCCAACCTGTTGGGATCTGCTGCTGCTGGAGACTTGGCATGGCTGACTCTCTCAGGCTGGATTCCTGCTTCCTCTGCCCGTCCGCATCCCTCCCCCCCTCCTCAGTCACAGACCTCGCGCAGCTGCCGGGCACTGTGGTAAGGTGAGACTGGAAATGACTGGTTAGCCCCCAGGAGATGCTGCGGCTGGAGGGAGGAGGGGGTCATAGCATGCACGTGGCGCGGACCTCACGGCTTCCGGGCACTGTGGTAAGGGGAGACTGGGAGTGACTGGTTAGCTCCCAGGAGACGCTGCGGCTGGAGGGAGGAGTGGGTCAGAGCCTGCAAGCAGCTCGGATTTCTGTAGCGCTACCCGCCAGCTAAAGTGTGTGAAGGAGCTGGGTGCACCTCACTGCGGGTGGCAGTGCTGCAGCTAGCGGTGGGGTTGCCGGGAATGGAGATAACAGAGGCAGTACGGAACCTGCACAGCGGCAGGTGCCCCACTAAACTGCAGCTAAGAAGCGTGGAGTGTGCCAGAAAGTGACGCTCCTCAGCGCCAGAGAGACCCTGCTGAGTGTGCTGATGTGGGGGGTCAAGCACACAGTGAGCCGGTGCCCGTCTGTCTGTACGGCATACCCCCTCACACACCCCCATACCTCCCAACTGTCCCAATTTTCGCGGGACAGTCCCATTTTTTGGGGTCTGTCCCGCTGTCCCACCCGCGGGTCGCAGTGTCCGGCGGTGGGGGGGGGGGGGAAGGCAGTTGGAAAGCTCCTGTACTCGCTGTTCTGCTTAGCAGAGCAGCGGTGAATAGTGGAGACAGAGGGAGAGGGGGCATCAGGGGGTACGGATTAATGGGGGGGTTCCAGCAGCAGAGCCGGATTAAGGTGGGGGGGGGGGGGCAGGGGATACGTACCGTTGGCCCCACAGTTTTAGGAGGCCCCCCGGCTGGAGTAGCTCTGTTCCAGCTCAGAAGCTCCCCCCCCCCGTCCTGCCAGCAACAGCGGCAGCATTTGTGCTACAGTCAGCACACGCTGCTGCATATTGGCAGGTCTGTGGTGTTGCAGGGAGGCAGCAGCCTCCCTGCTTTCTTCTCCCTGTGCGGGTGTGTAGGGGGGAGCGACCACCTCCTCTGGATTTAGCCCTAGCTGAGGGGCCAAAATCCCATAAAAAAAAAAATAAAAAAAAAAAAAAAAAATCGAAATTCGCATAAGGGGGCGTGACCACGCGGGCCGCGTTTAGGCCACGCCCCTAACCCACAGCAGGCACAGCAATGAGATAGGGCTCCCCTGTCACAAGTGCCCTGGCCCCCCCGGACTCATAATCAGCCCCTGGGAGCATGCCAGCAGCTCACAGAGCGCTGGGCATGCTCCCTCACTGACGAAAACGGGGCCCTCCCGTGAAGCCACGCCCCCTTTTCGCCGAGTGTGTTTCCCTCCTTCTGCCTGTATAAAGCTCCTGCAGAAAGCTGGGAGGTCTGCACCCCTGCCTGTGCCATGCCCAATGCCCATGCTATCTGTTTCTGCTCCTAGTCTCCTGTAGATTTGGCCAGATCTCTGTGACTCATTTGACTAACTCCGCCCAGTGTTGTAACTCCGCCCAGCGTTAGCAAATGAATCACAAGGTCACAGAATAGGGCTATTATATAGGAGATGAGAGCACACTGCAATCGGAGCCTCATAGATATCGGTCATGTCATGAGGACCACAGTGATGTCACTAATTACTAGTGAATTCATTGGCTGCATGCTCATGAATACTCATTTGACTCCAAACAAGCTTGCCCCACTGTGACATTTGTTCCGGAATCACTTACAGAATCATTCCTGACTAAACACACTTTCATATATTTGCAAGCTGTAATTTAACAAAAATATCCCTTTGATGTGAAGAAAACACTGAAAAATATACAGCCGAGAGCTGGGCCTTCCTCCAAACGCTTGCAACTAATGACACATTAGCGAGTACATCTTTCAGGTTGTCAGGTACAAATTATAATGTCACTCCGGGTAATGATGACAGAATGGAAATAACACAAAACTAATAAACACATAAAGTTTATTAAACACACAGATACATATAAATTACATGTCAACATCTGGCTGACTAACATTTTTCCTCAAGGAAAACAGCAATAAGACATGTACTTTTAGAGTATAAAGAACATCGTTTTGGCTGTGAAACATTTAGTGAAAAACGCTCAAGAAAAGAAAAGACAAATATATATATGATGGAATATAAGTATATTTACCACAAGGATACTATGGTATTATAATCTTAAAGTGGACATATCATTTTCATATAAATCCATACTAGCGTGTGTCCCACATACACATTTTATAGTTGCTTTCTGATGTCATGGCTTTACTAAAGATTGTTCCAGGAATAAAAATGTATTCCTACCTTGGTCCCAAGTAGTGCCCAAGACCACCATGTTTTGGGAGACATGTTCTGCTCCTGTTTTTCTCACAGTCTGAGCTTAAATATAATTAGTTATTGGCTGGAAGCTTGTCCAAAGAGCTTACCATCAGAGCAGATCCGTTCCAAGGCACTAGCATCTCACAGATCACGGGGATTCTCACATACAACACTCGTGGCTTTGTGATCACGGCTTTGGGAGGAGGATACATTTTGTTTGTGGAGCTCAATGTTTGTCATTTGCATTCTAATCTGAAAGTGGATTTCTGCAGAAAAGTGGGACTGAAAGGGTGTGACTTTGGCAGTAATCCATTTCAGAGCAGGTCTGCTAACCAGGGACTTATTTTGAAAACTGATCTTTGAAAGCGAATAAACAAACAAGGAAGAAGCTTATGCATACTCATAAATGGACCCATTTTCTATATACAGTGGGGGTGATTCAATTATCTTTTAGGCGCCCACCACTAGATGGCGCCCGATGGCAGTAATTCAGTTGTTCTGCTGTTCGGGCGTGATCGCTGGCATTTCTGCTCACAGGTTCATGAGGTGGCGCTCAATCTGGACTTTTTGCATTGCGGGCACTATTTTAGGCAGGTTTAGTGTCCTGTTTGGGCATACAAAATAACATCTGAATCACCCTCATTGGAGGGTAACATCTTGGGGCTGATTCTGAGTTGGAGGCAGCTGCGTCAATGACTGCATCTTTTGACAGTGTAGTGTCAGCAGCTTTATGCTAATGGCGCTACAAAGCCCTTTCCTGGTGTATAGCAGTGCGCCTGAATGTGCAAGGACTGAGACACACATTTTGAAAGTATTTCGATGCTCAAACACAGCTCTGTGCGTCTTTAGCCTCCACTATTAAAGACCCCCTGTCACTGCCCAGTAACAGCACCGGGTGTCCATAGCACCCAAGAGACCTCCATGCCTGAAAGGGGTATGGCTTCACATACAGGGGTGTGACATCACTAAAGGGGCGTGGCTTCATGGGAAGCCTCGGAATACCTCACTCCAGGGGGTTGTGGGCAGCCCCCGGAGACTCTTCCAGCACTGTCAGCTCTTTCTCACTGACAGGAGCTGAGTGCAACCCGGCTCCTGTCACTGCAGTGGAGTCAGCGTCTTGGTGTCACCCCCTAGATGGGTAACACCCGGGAGTGGCCCGTCTCCCCTAGTGACACCACTGGGAACGCTCTTTACATTTCTACCGCATTCCAGAAACTGTGAGTCTGAATCAAAATGGCAACATAGCTCCAGTGTATGCCTCTCAGAATCAGGCCCTCTGCTCATCGCTCATACATACAGTACATCCTAGTATGCGGATAGGCTGAATATTCTTTTTAACAATGCAAAGAGTATACGTAATGGTGGCAGAAAAATAAGCATAAATATACATGCATTAACATATTAATATTTCACAATGACAGTACAATCTTTTCTAGGTTCTTTTGTAATTATAGGAGGAAACCCCGTTAGCAAATAAGATTAATATGTTAAATGTGTTTATTTAAAAGTCAACTGAAATAAAAATACACAAGAAATACACACAAACTGCATTTTTAAAAACTTTTTTTTTTGGGAGGGGGGGGGGGGGGGGTTAGCGGATAAAACCCCACAATAAATTATTTATGGAAAAGTGGGGGTCTCTGGAGTAATATTCTGGCGAATAGATGAGGATCCCTTACTCCCATAGATATTTTAAAATTCAATTAAAATACTTAATGACAAAAGTCAATTTCCATCTCCCATCAGAAGAGCCAGTGGAAGCCTCTGACTGTGGTAGATAATATTACTGGTAAAAGTCAGTATTGTTTCCTGAGAAAATTGTTCATATATAACAGCAGCAATGGTCTCCCCCAATTTTGGGGATGTAAAAACTATTTGCTGTTAAGTTGTATTGATATGTTCTGTTCATAAGCACATTGTTCCTTTCTTACTTGCTTATCAACAGAAGTGATTCTCCATTACTATAAAACATGTAAATTGACTGTGCTAGGTATACTGTGCAGACACAATTATATATCTCTATATATCTGCATTCATAGACATAATGATCCCATGTTGGTTACTCTTTCTCTGCATAGATTCTATAAACTGTCATTTCTAACAGGACACTGCCCCTAGTGGCCACATCATTTTGCTATCTTGGCTTTACCTAGCAATTACTTTTCAGCAAATGTGTCCTATGAGCTATTTGACAATGTCACTGTAGATTTTTGTTTACTTTACATTCAACGCAGTGTTTGGCATTTGGACACTTTGAACTGATTGTATATGAAATATATTTCTTGGTGCACAACACAGAGGTAGCTTACAAGTAGAATATTTTAATACAATAAAATAAGTAACTCTTGCAAATTGAAATGCATCTCGGTAAATCCAGAAGGTTATTGTGGAAGTGAAAAGTTATCCATTTGTTTTTTTCAAGGAGTAGGGCGGATACAACAAAGACTATGTTCAAGGGAAGCTCAATATCCGTGTCAGGTATAGAACACGTAGGCTGCAAAGGCACTCAATAATATTACACCTAACGATCTAACCAAGAATACAATATAGATCCTGATTGTTGATTAAGTGACTTTAGCCCAGAGAACGGAGGCCATACATTACAGTCTTCAATAATATGTGTGGGTGTGTGTGTATATATATATATATATATATATGTATATATATATATATATATATATATATATATATATATATATTTATATACATGAAGGCGAATATTCCCCTGCATAATCACAACTTTATCTCAAATATCTTCAGCTTTGATAATCTCCTGAAGCGTTAACCAATATATTTGTGAAGATTATTAGTAGCCCTTTCATATAAACCAAACTTTAGTGGTCCTTTAATGACTACTCTGAGACTCTGAGATGTTTGTTTGGTGTTGTATTACAGTGGTTCTCAATCTCAGTCCTCAGGACACCAAACAGTTCATGTTTTCCACATCACCTAGCAGGTGCACAGGTGTAGTCATTACTCACTGACCCATTATTTTAAAAGATTCACATACGGGACTAATTATTTAACTTGTGATTCTGTGAGGAGACCTGGAAAGCATGCACTGTGGGGGGTCCTGAGGACCACGTTTGAGAACCTGTGTTGTAATGTAGAGAAAGTATTTACTCAATGACAAAAGATCCATAGCAATGATAATCCCATTATAAACAGGCGTTAAGACATAACGACACATTAAATTCTGTAAAACAGAAAAGTTTAGCTTAAATAAAATTTGCAATGAAAAATTATAGTAATATACAGTACACATGGTTGCCCAATGCTAGCTAATCAAGATTAGGCTCTAAACCACAGGTTCTCAAACTCGGTCCTCAGGACCCCACACAGTGCATGTTTTGCAGATAACTCAGCAGGTGCACAGGTGTATTAATTACTCAGTAACACATTTTAAAAGGTCCACAGGTGGAGCTCATTATTTCAATTGTGATTCTGTGAGGAGATCTGCAAAACATGCACTGTGTGGGGTCCTGAGGACCGAGTTTAGAACCTGTGCTCTAAACGAATACAAATCTATATAGTGTATAATCTCATGCCTCATATCTTATTATAATAATATGGTATTTCAGTAAATAACAAAATTTACTAAAATTCCAATAACTGTTACAAACACTGCTGATCTTAACAAGGTAATACGAAACATGACCATAAAGTCTTAAGTAAACAATCTAGGTAACCAAAAGACAAATTTGTCCTTGCGGGATTAAATTTGGATTTGCATAGATAAATTCAATTCATTTTAATGTGTGTTTTTATTCATCTGGAGCTGCTGTAGTAAAGATTAAGGTATAGGTGAACTCGGTGCTATTTTTCTGGAAGAACAGGTTGAGGAACATCGGGTCTGGAGGTTGAGCTGGGCTAGGCTCAGCAACTAGGAAACTAGGCTCAGCCACAAGTAGGGTACATGAGGGCAGATCATGTTCCCATGACTCTTTCTTCTATCAGCAATAGCATCTTTCATTGCCAAGTCTACTATACACTCAGTGCAAAACCCTTAGCCTTGCAAGAAGACACCTGGACACAGAACAGATCCATGACTCAGTTTGCCTCCTGATTGGCTGCCAGTCTGTATCTCAAATGGTGAATCAGTGTGAGAGACTGGTTGGCAACCAATCAGGGCAAGAGACAAAGGTATGTTGTCCCACATAAAGTGTTCAACGTCTCCCTCCCCCGGCTGAAGCAGCAAATACATTTCGGCCCAGGACAGGTTCAGGAACGCTGTTCCTTATTATGTCATAGTTAATGAGAGGTTCAGGAACAGCATTCCTGCTAGTTCCTGCTGAAAAATAGCACTGGGTGGATTTAACATATTGCATGTAGTATAGCCATAGCAACCAGATATTAGTGTTGATCAGTCTAGTATTAGTTTGATTAATTAATTTAAGTCTGATTACTACAGGCTACAAGGGAATCAGTATGATATGCCAGATGTCAGGATCCCGGCGGTCATCACACCGATGCTATAATCCTGATGGCGAGCGGTGTCCCCTCGCAGGTTCGGTGGCGACACTAATATATTTGCTTTTGGGTGGTGGCGTGGACCACCACCCAAGTGGGGTATCCAGGCGACCACTGGCATTTCACCGGATGTCGGGACTGAGGCACCATTATCCTGACTGCCGGATCCTAACAGCTGGCAACGTGATTGCCTCCTGCTACAAGATGTGTTCAAGGTCTTTCTGCCACATGTTACTGAATTGCGAACAGGGATAAAATATGTTATAGTGCTAAAATCTAATTTTGGCTTAAATATGGGCCCTTACAATTAGCCTCCTGGGGGTATATTTACTAAAATTCTATTTTGGAATCAACTTTATAAATATTTAAAATCGACTGAAATTGATTCTTTTCTAAAATCCTTAAAAAATCCTTCATTTACTAAAAATCTATTTTGCATTTGATTTTCAAATCAAATTCAATGATGATTCATGTTATTCATGGAAGGGATTTAGAGGTGAATTTATGAAATCTCTTCCAAAATCAAACCTCAAATCCCCATTAAAATCCCCAGCAAAATCAAATGCAAAATCAACACAGAAGTTTCTCATTGCTTCCTATTGGTCCAAATGTATAATATGCACACTAATAAAAGGGGAAGCACTCTCTATACACTGTTTTATACATGAAAACCTAACTGATGATTTTTTTTTTTATATTTACAGCTGATATATTTGGAAATAAGTTTAGCCCTAAATTGCCTTCTACTCTCTGTGCTCACATAGTCAGTTGTTGGTGGGGGAGTGGTTTATTTATTGCGCAATTATGCAATAGACGGCAACAGAGCACAATATCGAACACTTTTGCCAAATGCTATAATAATATGTCTTCTGAATAATTTTTTCAAATAAACCAAAGATGCATTCTGTCATGGATTGGGTGGCTATATGTGCCTCTTTGTACTTATGCTCAGCAGGAGTTTGTGGATTCAACAATGGAGTCAGAAGCCAGGAACAACAGCCGTAGCCTAAATAACCTTTTTTTGGTGGAAGAGAAATAAATTAGAACAATATAGTAACAATTACTATTAGCTGATTGATAGCACATACTGGTATCTTACACAACAAACATCCCTCTTGCATTTTTCCCACAAGAATTTTTGCAGACAGGGATGAACTACTGAGGCTGTAGGCATCATGGCACAAATATTGTGCTCTGGTGCTATCTATTGCATATTCATGGAGTAAGTATGAAGTCTATAAGTATAAATATGTGCACTATTCAACTCATGAAGCTGCTGAATGGGTGTCTGATTGATCCCCCAGGGTTATCTCAGTCAGGTGGTGATTTGCATTGTGCAGATAGGTGCACAACATACCATAACCTTGGACATGCTTTTGGGTACTTAAAAGGTCATCACTATCAATTCCCTACCATTAGAATCATGTTTAGAAGCAAAAATCGAATGTCTAACATCATTCTAAACATTTGGCGATTTGAGGTTCAATTTTGAGTTTGATTTCAAATCGATTTGTAAATCAAATTTTAGTAAATGAGGGGATATTATGTTGGGCTATGGGAAAATATAGATGTTTTTCTGAAATTCGATCTCTATTGGGATGTGAGCTGAATTTGGCTTTAGAATTGATTTGACATTTAATTTGGTTTTTAGTAAATCTCTTCAATCCAAATTGAATGGAAATCGAATGCCAAATCCCTTGAAACTCCAAAATAGAATTTTAGTAAATATACTCCCTGGTTCTGAAGTAATCTTGTGGCTATTTTACTGCACAATGATTTAAGCCAGAACGTCTCATCTTTGCGCTCACCGAGATGTTTTTATTACCATATTTGCGGCATTTGTATGAAGAACTACAGTAGCTGTATCAGCTCCAATGCAGTTTGCATTTTTTTGCAATAGTTTAGTAAAAGCAGCAAAAAGTTGAAACTACTGATCTGAATAATATGTGCAATTCAATAATAAGCACATAAAATGTTCTAGCAAGGACGCACAATCAGCACAAGTGCTCAGTATATTTAATTAAATAATATAGCAGCTAAAGTGGCTGTTACTGAATGAAGGCAGCTTCTATTTTGCTTTTCCATTGTATTAACACTGGCGACACATGGACTGGTCCTATTACGTGGTGCAAATACTGAGCGCAACTGTGGTCATACATGACCTTTCATACAGCCTGACCGCAACCATTTCCATGCAAGTTTATGAATATTATGGAAATGATCCGATGGTTTTCAGTTAGATCATTCAGGGTAATGCTGATCTTATAGTACCTCCAGCATCAATATTCAGCAAATCATATTGGAGTAAGAATAGAAACACCAAGCTTGTACTTATTACAGTTGCACAGATACATTAGAACAGGACTACATGAAACTCATATCACCTTGCTGTCATTGGGATCAGCAGGAGATGCTCTAGGAATAGGTGACAGTGAGAAGGCTGCTCTTTTACTCATTTAGGGGGCCATTTATTATTCTTTACATTTGCAATGCGATTTGGCGCTATGTTAGTACTCAAGATCGCATTGCACAATGCGGTTACGTAGGCCAGATGCATGACCTAGAACCCGCAGGGACAGGGGTTCCGAAAGCAGTCCATGCAGGTGCTCCTGCACATGCGTGGTCCCCGTTGACCACTTATGCGGGTGGCCATTGCCAGGGAGGGTTTTGGAAGAACCCTTTCCTGGTGATTCCTGTGTAGTGTAGCCTATAGGATACAGCAGGCTAATGCTATATTTAGATAGCACTAGCTGCGGGGACCAATAGAGCTTGGTAAATCTGGCAGCATCACATCTCCCGTCTGCGGCTGCACACGGGAATGGTGAAATCACAGCAGATATATCCGGTATCTGCTGCGGTCCCTCTGTTGTGATACATCAAGATGATATTAAATATTTGTGGTTATTCCCCCCTCCCGAATAAGCAGCAAAATATTTTTTTATAAATATACCCCTTAAATACATGACTTGTGAGTACAAGAGCAATTGATGGTCAGGGATCACCAAAGGTGGGCGGGTGTGAATTACCCATAGCTGAGATGCTGGAGCACAGCGGTGGTGTATTCAAGCCACACCCTCAGCCTACACACAATAACAACCACACCCCTGGTGCACACCATAGGAATGTACTCAAGGATGGGGTGTGGCTGCGCCCCCTCCAGTGACCAGGCCCCATCCAGTAACCAGGCCTTTCCAATGTCCTGGTTCTGTGGTACAAAATCAACAATATCTGCATGATGTATTGAATACAGTGGATTCCTACTTAGATGTTATAGGACACAATACAAGAATCTGAATGACTCCCATGGGTTTGACATAGTGTCTAGATCATCTTCGATTTACAATTGCAAATGTCTAAGCTTTCAGAATATAAAATTATTTTCTTTCCTTTACAGCTAACAGTTGCCTTGCAGGGATGCACCAAGTTTGCATCATGAGTGAGACCAGTCTTTTTGTGCACAGGTCAGCCGAAAGATTCATAGCGAAAGGGATGATTGATTAAAGTCATTTTCCGAATCCCCTGTACAACCTAAAAATTATTTCACATCAAACACTTCACCGAATGAAACTGGTTAAGTGATTTACACAATTCAACACACAGCACTAATACTGTTTATACTTAAGCCCAATAACAATAAATAGTGTGAACATCCATTGATTGCTTATTGTACTGGATGTTATTTTTTGACAAGTCACAGTTGTGTTGTAGTTGCTGCTTGTCTGTTGAAGCATATTAAGAATCTCTGAAGTAGAAAGAAAAAGAAAAGTTAACAGTCCCCCTATTAGTAGCTGCACAGCTCTGGTCTGTGCACGTCCTGAACAGCTCACGTATTTATAGTATAAAAAAGTAACTTAGAGTATACTTGTCACCTACACACAACTGAGGCGGCCATTTTGTGGCTGAGCAAACATTCATTAGAATCTAGCCCATCAAATCACTGCAGATTACTCCTAAGCAAAGTGATAGGCTGAAATTGCTTCAGTAGCCAACATGGCTGCCTTCGTAGTGTGTAGGGTCCATTTTTAGAGACTAAAATCATAAAAAATGTGTTTCTGTGAAGCACTATTCCTGCATCTCTACAGGATATAATGAGGCAATATCAAGAATAAGACTGCAATAAGTGCCTCTCATCTAGCAGCACAGTCAATAGGCCAGATACTATCAACCCTTATAGGAGGGATCGTAGTGCATCTGCTTTCAGTGCATCTGCTTTTCAGTCTTGGTGTTCACTTATAAAGTAGAAATATGTGAAGGAAATTCGTAGAAAAGCTGAGCATCGTATTGCTCATACGTCACCATGCAAACATAGACTGAACACCCCATTAGCTTTATCAAGTCGTCACTTCTGTAAGAACCCATTTCTTCAGAGTGAAAATCCTGAGTATGGTGAACTTGACCACAAGACTGTGAGCGTCGTGTCCAGTGCAGTTCACTCTCTCAGGCAGCCTCTGATACTGGTGGAGCAGCAGCGCTCATTTAGTCAGGAAACCTCTGGCAGGCTTTCTTCCAGCGGCAGGCGGTGCACCACTTGTCCCGGTTCTCCATTCCATACACTTTGCGGCACTTTTTGCCTTCACCGCGAGGCTTTCTGATGAAGAAAAGACAGGATATTTATTATCCCTATGTTTTTATATGAGTGTCCAATAGGCTATGGAATTAAAGGGAGACAACCAGGAAGAGCGGGAAATTTTTCTACAATGTTGGCTGGGATGTGACATGATGATGCAGGAAGCCACACCCATGTCAATGAGCACAGAGTATGCAGGTGTGGAATGACTTAATTAGTTTAATCATACATACTGCTTCCTGTAAATGGCATCATCTAGTAATGCCAGTGACGTGCGGTGAGGTCACTGGCTTGGGAGGCACTGGCAGCTAACACCCCCCTTCCCCCATAGAGGGGGAAAAAAAACCCAAGTGAAGTCCCCCCCACATCACTAAAACCAGCACCAGGCAGAACCAGACAGGGGGGATAGTGCCATAGCAGGGGAGACACTCAGTGTGTGGTCCCCCTGCCATGACATTAATCACCTCCCAAACCAGCCAGCCCAGGGCTGCAATTCCTCAGAAAGTGGGGACCCCAAAAAATAAAAAATGGGGTCCCCCCTCCCGAGCAACAACCAGCACTGGTGGCGGTGGGTGCGGGGTTCATTGTATGCTAATATTGTTCTTTACAGGTGGCCTACAGGTCCCAGCAAGTCTGCCCCAGCATGCTGGCACTTGGAGAACCACAAGTGCCAGCATGCCCAGATATAAAGGGCCCGCTGGCACCTGTAGTTCACCTGTAAAGAAAATATAAAAATAAAACACCACACTGTCAAGAAAAAAGAGTTTTATTAGACAGGGTCTTCACCTGGGGTGGCGGCCTTTAAGCTCTTTGCATGGCCGCCGCCTTCCCAGGGCTTATGGTGTCTTCACCTGGGGGGGCGCCACCTCCCCAGGGCTTCCAGCGTCTTCACCTGGTGGGCGACGGCTGTTAAGCTCTTTTGCATAGCCGCCGCCCATCTAGAATTTCCGGCGTCTTCTTTCTTCAGGAACTCTTCACTGCTCCTCCTCCGCCGTCGGACTGACGCGCCGCTGCCTCGCGCTGACTTATATAAGTCAGCCGGAAGGGGGCGGCGGCCATCTTGAATGAAAAAAATTACGCTGAGGCGCCATTTTTGAAACTGGTACCGCTCCGCTGCCAAACTCTGCAGAATACAGGTAAACTTCCGCAGCCTGCACCACCGCTGCAACCCGCCGCCCGCACCACCGCCGCCCGCACCTCTGCCGCCACCGCCGCCCACACAGTGCTGACAGCAGATCCAGTGATGGATCCGCTGGCCAATCACTTTGGCCTCACTGACAGGGGCGTGCTTTCATAGGTTGAAAGCACGTCCCTGTATGAAAGCGGTACCTCTAATGGTGCAGCTTTCCCATATATTTTCAATGGGCTTTTACTGCGCATGGCTAGGGCCCGCCCGCGCCTGCCCCCATACCTTTCCCCATTGACAACGAGAGGCACCACGATCGGTGCCTCCCAAACACATACAGAGAGGAGTAATGAATAGAATAATATTAAGAGGATACATATGACAAAGAATATGTGTCATAAGTAGTGATGAGCGGGTTCGGTTCCTCGGAATCCGAACCCCCCCGAACTTCACCCATTTTACACGGGTCCGAGGCAGACTCG